>NC_040234.1:2576691-2881512 GCF_001444195.1 Xiphophorus couchianus | reverse complement strand
AAACCTTCCTGTGTGTAAACAGAAACAAAAAGTTGACTGCAGTGGATTAGATCCAGGTCTTAAACATAATTCTGCTTTTTTTTTTTTTGTTGCCCTGACGCTATCTACATATTTGTAACTCGACTGAAAAAAGACAAACAAAATCTGTCTTTCTGTCTGGATGTTGCCTTTTCACTGGTTTTCAGCCAAACGGATGGTTCAGAATATGTATTGAATTGTAATATTTTTACAATTGTAAAAATTGTATATTTTTACAATTATTGCGTAACCTCATGTAAACCACTACTAAAGAAGCACAAGAATTCTTTCCCAAGTAAAATATTCACTCATATTATAGTTTTATTCTTTCATTCGATATCAGATTTATTTCTAACCTGATTCTAGATGTTTGTTTCTTTTCTCATTTCTTTATAACTGCTTGTGAAGGTGGATTTTGGCTGGATCATTGCAACACTAGCTGTGTTCTCATTGACTGTGTAAATGGAAAACTTGACATTTTGAAAGTAATGGAAACACATCAATTTTGTAAAAAATAGTTTTTTAATAAAAACTTTTGGCGTTAGGACGAGGTGTTTATTTTTCTTTTGGTCGTATCATAATTGGTTTATTTTGCAAAACTGCAGTGGAAACACTTCTTTTTGTATCATACGAGTCACATGGCCAACAACAGGATGTTACTGCTGGAGGAAATGAAGAAGAAGACAACAGGAAGTAGTAGGAGGAGGATGATTTGGTATGCTGTGTAACAACTGATAACGTGAACAAAATTATTCTTGTGTGATTTTAATTGCGCTTCTCCTTTAATGGAAACGCCGCAATGGTGAAAAAGTTTTTTTTTCCCCAACAGTAGCAGAATATAGGCAAAGTTCTGCGCACACTTTTAATGGAAACGCAGCTAATGACTACAACAGCAGGTCCTGTGTGAAATACTGAACCTGAAACAATATTCTGAAGCAAAAAAACATCCTTAGGTAAAAATTTGTTCCACTTTCTGGTCGTGTTTTTTTTTTTTTTATGTCAGAAACAACCTTTCTGGGACAAAATGTTAACTGAGTAGTTTTGGTTTTTACCGAATTTCTAAAGCGCCATGGATCTGTCTCTTTAGGATTTAAAGCATGACAGGACAATATGTGCTCTGCTGGATTTCATTAAAAGGACGCGGTGCTAATCACACTGATACGAGTTAATCATCTTTTCATTTAATCTCCCCAGAGAGCAGCTGCACTGATCTGCACACACCAAACTATTTTAAACCGCTGAAATCGCACACAAAAAAGAAGACAAACTCAACTGGATGGATGGATGGATGGATGGATGGATGGATTTACAGACCATATATATATAGAGAGAGTTCTGTGTGGTAAAACAGAAATGAGAGACTGGTAGGAAGGGATCCAGATTAAGATAAATGTCATTCTATTATTGCCTGGATAGATTGTAGGACAACGGAGCGGCGAATGGCCAGACTGAGGTAGAGGAATTGAGCGGCTGAGTAAGAGGAGGTATACTCGAGGTTAGCAGAGCGCCAAGTCCAGAAGTGTGTCATCAAACACTAAAAACACACACACACACAGACACACACACACACACACACTCTGCTCTGTCCCTGAGGGCCGCAGATAGCCTGGTCAGTGTGTTGTGTTCCTTCAGCAGGTATTCTGAGCTGACTGACACATTTAAACACACCTGATGTTAGATAGAAGTATATTTTACAATCAGGTCTCTTTTTTTTAATGATTTTGGGTTATGTAAAACCCTAGAGTTGAAGTAGGGCTCCTACATTCTCAGGTGTCGATGTCTGCTGGACAAGTACATTTTTATGACGGCATACTTGGAGTCGCACAGTAAACAGCTCAGCGGGAAACTCTTTGTAAAATTTAAGTTTATTAGTCTTCACGTTGTTATGTCATTATCAATATCTCACTTGAAATTGGTCTCAAGACAATTTTTGTTTATTGAAATTATTGTTTATTGCAATAATTACGGGGATGGTTTCTCGTGAAATCTGTTATGGTGGCTGTCTGACTAGCATGCAGTGGAGAGGGAACTGGACCAGGCGCCAAACCAGCTCATCAAACTTGCTTGCATTCATTCATGGGGAAGGAATTTAAAGAAGCTTGTCATGAAAAACGTAGGCAATCGATACGCTTGACTGTAAAGTCTCAATAATCCTGGACCATGGACTCTGCAACGACTCATAGAATACACACAGTACGTGGAAGACTAGTAGTGGAGAGTGTGAGCTCTGCTTATTGACTCTAAAGTTAGACCATGACAATAGATGGTTTCCACTGACCATATAATTGAACAATTTGACATTTTGAAAATAAATTTGCCTGATGAAAACAAAAAAACTCTTGTTTTGGCGCCAGGGTGAGGTGTTTTTTTTTTGGGCCAAATCGACATTGGTTTGTCTCACAAAGCTGCAACAGGAACACTTTTTTCTCATCACGAGTCAACATGCTGCCGCTGGCGCAAACCATGAAGAGGAAGATGACAGGAAGTAGTTGAAGGATGATGGTGCTGCATGTTTTTTAACGACTAATATTAACCCATGAACAAACTTATTCAAGATTTTAATTGCATTTCTTATGTATGGGAAACTAAGCAATTGCGAAATTGTGTTTTTTCAACATTAGCGGAATGTAGACAAGGTTTTGCACACATTTGTAAAGGAAACCCAGCTAGTAATTCTTCAAACTAAATTGTATCTATGTAATTCTGGTTGTGGTTGGACCCACAATCACTTTGGGTCTGAAATAAAGTGTTAAAGAAATACTGCTTTCTAACTTCTTGTTGTGCCACTGCAGAGAATGCACTATGGCAAATTGTGCCATTGATTAGTTTAGTAAAAAAAAAAAGAAGTATATTTTGTTCACAGATACTCTATGGTTATATAAAAACTAGAAACATTTAATACAAAAAAAGCCTTGTTTGAGTTTTTTTGTGTGTATTACAACATTAAAGGCCAATTCTGGCACCACATGTGCAGCTCAAAAGTCAGTTTTCCTAAACCACCTGAAAACAAATGGAGTTCTTTCACTCTAATGGGGAAACAGCAGCTACTTGGAGGCAAGGTGCATTAATATTTCCCTCAGCTAGAAAAGACGGCTTTGTTGTTATTTTTGGCTTCTGGGTAAAACTAGATCCTTTTTAGCCGTACACATGTAATTAAATTACTTCCAAACATGATAAAAAACAGATGCAAACATGGAAATGTGAACATCAGCTAAGAAATTAAGTTAAACATTTTAATAAGGGCCTGACTGTGGATTCATCCAGTTAAATAAATGTGCATGAAGTAACTGGAAGCAGGTGCTGCAGCTGAAGGACGCGCTCGCCGTGAAACGCTGGATGTTTGTCGGTTTACCTCAGCGCGACGAAATCTGGCAACAACAATAAAATTGGGAAAGGGGGGCAAAAAGACTTAATCTGTCTTGACATCTGTTGCTGCACACCCCTCTGAGGACATTCAGTGTAGCATGCAGCAGTTAAAGGGGTGTGAGCTGAGATGGAAATGAGTGAAGAAAAGAGGAAGTGTGATGAATGTGTGTTGATGTTAGACAAAGTATGGCTGGGATTAAAATAGTCTAGCAGAAAGAAAAGCTTCTCAGGAAGAGGAGAGGAGGCCAGCTGAAGTGCCCAGCTGTGCCTGCCTCACCATGCTGCTAGCATGTGCTAACTACAGGACAAACTGTGTGTGTGTGTGTACGTGGGTGTGTGGGTGTGTGTGTGTGTGCTTATGTGCAAACTGGCATACAGAAGCTTTCGGGAGGAAAAAAGAAAACAGCCAGAGGTTGTTGGAGGATGCCGGGAGTTAGCCAGCTGCATTCTGTAGTGAGCTAACTCACACTGCACTGCAAAAACACCAAATCTCACCAAGTGTTTTTGGGCCAGTTTCTAGTGAGAATATCTGAAATAAGACAAATGATTTCAAAACCAACTTATAAGTAACTTCTCAGTAGGATATTTAATTAGGAAGTAAACTTTTCTTTAAGTCATTTTAAAATATATAGCAATTTTAGGACAACTGAAGTTAACATAGTTACTTGATTGTGCAATAAAATGGCACTATGTGCCTGGGAAACACATAATACTAACACCTTAATGTGGATGAAAAAGTCCTAGTTCCACTAGCAGATTATTTGACTGATAACATGACATTTATTCCGTGTTATAAGTGAAATAATCTGCCAACGGAACGAGGAATTTTTCATCCACATTCAAGAATTCTTGGTTTAAAACAAACTCCTACATCTTTATGAAAACATACTTGGAAGTTAGTTTTGTCTCATTTCAACTGTACTAAGATATTAGCACTAAAAACTAGACCAAAAACACTTGGTATGATTTAGTGTTTTTGCAGTGTGAGACTCTACTCTTTGTTTGCTTTCCATTAAAAAAAAAGAACAACAACAACAGAAAAAACCACAAATATTATATAACCTTATCTCCTTATGTAACACACTGAGGTCACCTCATGGAAGCATGTACACACACACACACACCCCCACGCACACCGACATATGCACACACATGACTGTTAAGACAAATGCAGGGCTGCAAAGTCATGCGAGGCTAGGCTGCGCTAAGACGAATCAAAAACAAGCAGCTGTTCTGCTACGTGCAGCGCTAAAAACACTGACTGCACCAGCACTCAGTCCTGCCGTTTCCACAGAGAGCAACGGCCCTGCACACACACACACACACACACACACACACACACACACACACACACACACACACACACACACACACACACACACACACACACACACACACACACACACAGATGTGGAGACCCCACCGGATGTTTCTGTGTGTTTATGTTGCCTTGCAGAGCAACATGGGAACATGGCTGAGCGAGACTGATTCCCACACACATCCAGTGGATTTGAAGAGTCTGCACTGTCGAGTTCTAGTGATTGGGAAAATATCAGACCAAGATGAGTCACTGTAGAACATGCTCCGCCTTTAATGTGACCTATGACCCTTCCAATTCAACTAAACCTGTTGGATGGAGGAAAATAAAAAAAGAAAATAAAAAGCACATGTTTGTGAAAGTGTTCACAAAAAGGAAGAAAAAGTCTGTATATTCTAATAAAACTGGGCGTTGGTGCCGTGTGACTCATATAGAACATTCATTTCCTTTAAAAAAAAAAAAATGCAACCACAATGCACATCACCAAAAGAACAGCATACCCATGGTGAAACATGGTAGGGGCAGCATCATGCTCTGTGCTTTCTGTTGCAGATGGAATGGTTTTTGCCAAGTGGAGAGCAGCTCCAGTGACCAGCAGATATAAAACCTGCAGATTTCTGCTGAGAAGCTGAAGATGATGATGAGGAGGAGCAACACAGGGTTTAGATAAAATCAAGTTCAGCCTGTGTCTGACCTCAGTCTGACCCGAATTTTTTAAAATTTTTTCCATTTTTTTTCTCCGAAGAGTTTTTGCGGCGCTAGTGGCTCGTATGTTTTGTGACAGTAGGCAGACAGGAAAGAGGGCGAGGAAAGGTCGCCGGGACCGGGAGTCGAACCCGAGACGTCCGCGTCAAGGACTAAGGCCTCCAAACGTGGCAGACACCACACCCGCTGTCTGTCTGCGTGCACGTCAGACAGCACGCCCCAGTCTGACCTGAATCTGACCTCAGTCTGAGGTTAGATTGACTCATATCTGACCTCAGTCTGACCCGAATCTGACCTCAATTTGACCTCAGTCTGACCCGAGTTCCTTCACTACAAACATTAAATCTTACCAGGTATTTTTGGTCTAGTTTCTAGCGCAAAAATTAAAGACAAATTTACGAATAACTTTTGGTCTATGATGTAGGAGCTGAGCTGCTTTTATGACAATAATTCCTTAATACTGATAAAGTACTAGCTCCACTGGCAGATTAATTATTCAGCACTAATTCAGTAATTATTATCACTCAAATAATTATTTTGGTAATTAGTTTAACTTTTCAATTAAATAAGCAAATTATAGGTCACATAGATCTCATGACGTCACATAAATCTGTTTTTGTAGGTGTGTCATATCCACTTCATAACCACGGTCCACACACCCACACACGCGCACACACCCCTACACGCACGCACCCTCCCACCCCCGACATACGCCCCCCCCCGACACACACCCTCGCACGCACACACACGCTAGGTTTCTGGAAGTTAATTAATGACACAGAGGCTCTTGACGTTGCCGGGGCTCTGTCTTGGTGATGACACATGGTTTGCAGACAGTTTCTCCCTTCTGAGGAGAAGCTCACAGCGGGTCGGTCACAGCATGTTCCTCCTCTGGGAGCGCCTCGGCCCGGGTGAGGACACCTCCCACTGAAAACCTGCAGGGGGACACTATGTTCAGCTCCATCTGGGCTGGTGATACCCCTGATATTTGCTCTCACTGACTGTCTGCGAAGCTTATCTGACTTACCGTGTCGTTCTGATGTAAACAGGCTGTGGTGTGAATGTGAAACCTATTGTTTTGGGATTCTGCACCTGTAAAACGAAGCAGGAAGAGGAGTAAAAGTCCTGGTAAACTTACTGCCGGTTGTGTGGGAGGTGCTGAGCTGGAGACTTCCAGTCCATGTGCTGACGATGACAGCCTGAGAACAGACGCCAAAGAAGGCAATCGCTCACATGAAGGGACGCTAGCTGTCCTCTCGGTGCACGAGAGTAAAAGCTTTTCTAGCCCCTAGCTTTCTCTTCACTCACTGGAGATAAAACTAATGGAAGTGTCACAGTTCTAAATTTCATTTTTACAAAGTTTCTCCTTTTATTTTCCTTAAAAATAGTGGGGGAAAAAATCCCTTGCACATACGATGCTTTGAGAAACAGTACATATATGAACTACGTATATATGAACGGTCCATTGAACTGCTTTACATCTTGTAAAACCACTTTTCTCTGCAACACACGCTAATTATTCTTGTGCAACAATTAGCCTGTTTAGCTTAGCATAGCTTAATTGCTTTTAACCCTTTGCCACTTCGTCACTTAATCATTTGAAGCGCCATGATGAATGTCAGAAGTGAGGATTGGGAGTAATGAACAGAGCGAATGGAGCAAATTGTTTTCCCAAATTTTTCTTGCTAGTTTATTTATGGCAAGAAAAACTTGCCATAAATAAACTGGCGAGATAATTAGTCTGTGAGCGTAACACACCTGGTTGGGGCTGATAAACAGCTAGTTTAGAAACCGACCTGTACCTCCTCCTGCCTGATGTGTTGATCAAATTACCGACTTTGCCTGAATTCACACCATTTATTTATCACTATGTCATAAATGTCGTTTCCCTTTACACCAGAACAGCCTTAAAAACATACAAACGACTAGATGCTAACCAGTGTTTTCCATAGATGCTAGGCTAGATGAATCTATGGACAGTGGCTACATGACCGTCCGTACATGTAGCCACATGGCTACATGACGGTGGCTACATGACGATGCGGCATTGTTTCCATGGTTAGTAATGGTTAGACCTACCTTCTCCATTATGCGATATGTGATATCTGTCTAATCATACTTGTTTATAAAATATATGAACGTTAATGTTCTTACCTTGTTAAAAGGGTTCACTGTCAATCCACGATTACAACGATGGCTGCTGTCTATCGCTGCCGTATCTTTTCCCATTAAAAGTTAGACAATACAATGACAAGTTTGGTGTTGGTGTTCATCCTTATCTTTTTCTGTGGCTGGTCGCACAGCAACCTGTGACCATTTTTACTGTCAGATCAACTTAATATCAATATTAAGTTGATCAATATGTGCGTTCTTTGACAAGCTTTGCTGGCGCGCATAGGTTGTTTTGACGTCCATCATGGCGGAGCAGGCCAAGTTTCGAAGTGACGAGGTTCAATATAACTTTGTTTTTAGCGCCTGTATGCTAGCTCTGTTAGCCCCTGAGGCCTGGGCCCTGGTAGCCCCTTGGTTTATCTGGAGCTGGCTTTGAAGGTTGAAACTTGATTGACTGAAACGTGACTAGAATGCAATAGTTTATGAGTCATCAGAACTGGTTCTGGAATGAACAAATCAGGACTTTCCACACCTGAACTCTCTGAACATGTATGGATTCATTTCTGTGTCATAAATCAAGTCACGCTTGTTAATTACATGATTCCACTCTTGAGAAAGGAGGAATCAAAATGCGTTCATAAAGGTCATCTCCATGGTGACGGCGTGAAAACTTTTCATTACACTTTGTACACTGTCTCTAACCCACAACCTTTATTAAAGCCATGTGTTTGCTGAAATGATTCCCAGTATCCTGCTCTGTTTCTTGGCTCGGTCGTCTCAACGTGGCAGTCAATGGATGAGTTTTGTTTGAAATTGTGTCGTAGGTCAGTTTTCTTCCTGCGCTGCTGAACGCTGGTCCAGGCTCTAATTCTCCTGCGGTTTAATATGTTCTCTTAAGCTCTCCAAATATGAGCACATTCTGCCTCAGCTTTAGAGTTCATGTACCCATAAAATCTGCTGTTACTCGGCCCAAGATGCAAACTCTCGAATCGTTTCAGTTCAGGTTTTTTTTTTTTTCTTTTCAATTATTATTGTTTTTGGTGGAACCTGTTGGTCTTCAGCAGCTTTTAAAGGGAAATAATTAGGGAAAAGAAATAATCTGAACCATTTGAGCTCAGCTCTAAGCTGCTCCAGTAAACTGATCTTTTGGAACGTTAAAGTGAAATTTTGTAGCCTCACGTGTTTTTTCTGTCCTGCCAAACCCTCACAGTGGAGCAGAAGAAAAACTGCACCTTTGTTCTCCTGTGTCGGCGTGTTGCTGGTGTAAGACCAAGAAACTGTTTTCCTTGTTTCTTCGTTCCTTGTTTATCAGAACAGCTGCTCCCTGTTCTCCGTTTCTCCTCGCCATCTCAAGGCCATTTCCTCCTTTATCCTCACGTTTTACAGCAACAGGATTGCTCCCTTGTCCTCTCCCCCGTTTTGCTCTCCCTCGCCTTCCCTCTCTCAGAAACAAACACCTTGTTCTTCCCAAAATTAAGGCTTTGAAAGAGATACTGAGATGTTTGTTTTGATGTGTTTATCCATGAGAAGTGTTTATTCTACTGTCGGCCTTTATAGAATTTTGTTCCCCCCCATTTGCTTCATTTTGATTTACTCCCTGTTGCTTTACTTTAGCGTAACAATAAAGTCCAATATGTGTTTACAGCCTTCTTGTTTTTTTTTTTTTGTGTGTTCAGGACTGAATGGTTTTAGTGAAGCTGCCTCTGAGACGTGTTTGACCTTGTGTGGTTTTTTTTTCTCTTATTTTCTTTTTGCCCTCATGAACATAAATCTTTGAAGATCATCTATTAATGTTTTGATGAGCTGCTCATGCCATGCCAGTAAAAATATGAGGTGAGGTTTTATTTTTTTTTTTTTTTATTTTTTTTTTTAGAAATTATGACTTTCAGTTATACATTTTAATCCACACTTTGTTTCAAAATAGATATCTTGTATTGAAAATAAAGATAATAAAGATATCTGACAGCAAAGACAGTTTAAAATGTACAATAAATAATCAACTACAATGCAGATGGTATTAGTGTTGAAATGTTTTGGTTAATTTCTCTAACATATACTGTTATGTTGGAGAAATCTAATGTATACAATCATTAAATATTCAGTTCTATAATTCTCATATATTGATGTATCTATTTGGAATATTTAATTGATTTAACAATAACCTTCTTTTACTCATAAAACATAAGAAAGTTTTCTGAAGGGCTGCAACAATATGCATCATGGTTATTATTTGAAAATTCAATAATGAGCATACCCAAGGTCTAAATTCCATTTTTCAAATTGAATTTTGATTTCTTGAAATAATCTTTTTTTGGTGATTTAGGGTTACAATCCTCCACAGCTGCCAGTGTAAACCAAGGAACATAAATTAACCCTGAAGTCCAGATTTTAAAACTACATGGTGATATTACTCACTAACTCTTGGTCATAGTTGTAAAAAAAAAAGAAAAGAAAAGAAAATGGCAACAATTATGTTATTATTGGAATGATGTGGTTATGTAATTTATGGACATAATAATACCTATCAGTTATTGTTTTGTGATTGACTTGTCATATGTTCTATTGATAGACAACATTCACCATTTGAAGATTTTTTCATGGCACTTATCTTTAAATTATTCACAAATAATGTAGCTTTTAGCATATTTAGTTGTAGGGAATTTCTAAACATTTCAAAGGTAAATCCGGCTCAGGAAACTGAAGGCACAATGTTTGACTTGTTATTGGTTGGCATTTGCCAAGCAGCGAACCCAGGAATGCCATTCATTTTCCTTGCTGCTGATTGGCACCCGCTAAGTAAGACTATTATTGTTAGCTTTTGCGATAGCACTAAGATATTTTCCATGAGAAAACTTTCTAAGCCTTGTGGTAGGGGTGGTAGGGCAGTGCACCAGCGGCCTGCCACGTTTTAGTGTTAAAAGCTACAACATTTTTGAGGTTCACAAGCAGGCATCATAGTTGGGAAATTATTACATGTGAGATCAACAGTCAAGTCGGCGTAATTGGTGCTCACTTCCTCCCACCCAGTTCAAATATAAACTGATGACCCTTAGCCTGGTGGGGTGGGGGACGAGTAAAGCCTGGTGGTCTGCCAGGCTTATTATACACCGTGATCAATATTGCTAAAATGGCAGAAATTGTTGGGATATCATATTGTCACCATACACACCCACCAGTAGAGTATGGTTCCTGAAACAACATCAGATCCTGACAGTTTTAAAGCGGTCAGTGACAGCGCTGCGCTCTGAAGGCCATTCGTTTGTATCGCCGTGCCGAGCAATTACAGAGCAACGCTCGGGAAAACGTCTCGCTGTGCTTCGGTTGAACCTGAATTAGTTGAACTCTGACCCCGGAGCGCTGTGTTTTCTACTCATTCAGCCAATAAACAGAGGATATCTGTCAAGCTGCCCCCAAATGGGCTGAAAGTTGCTCATCAATGTGGAAGTAAGACTTTCCTCTCAAAGCAGGCACTGCTCTCCGGCTCCTATCGTCTCATTACAACTTTACCTTCCTTGATATTTCTCTTCTTCCCCTTTCTCATTATCAGGACTTGTGCTGTTGTTGGTTGTAGCATCAGACCTATGAATCATCATAGCTCACAGCTCTACAGCGTTACAGCTGTCATATATAAGCCTGTTATCCACTCATTATTTTCAGAACCCTGCCTACTTTGTGTTGTGCTGCACAAAAACGCCTTTGAGGAGCAGATTGTTGACTGCTGAACCCCATGGTGAGCTCAAGAAAATGCAGCTTTTGGTCCTGAAGGGTTTTAACGCAGTTGGTTGCCGATCCAGCTACAGCCAGTTTCAGACACAACACACGGAGGCTGGTTAACCCACAGGACGGGTCTGAATGTCACTCTGTCTGGAGGAAGAGAGCAGCACTTATTTAGAGAGCCGTTCTGCAAACGCTCCCTCCATACGTATCCTGGAATGTTGCTGCCTTTTGTTACCCGGCAAGTCTGTCTTACAAGAAAAGGTTCACCGCTTTCAACTAGGGCTGGACGATACGGCTGAAAAACTTATAATAATCGATATGAATAATTATTGATTCATTTTTATTTTAAATATCTGAAATACTGTCAAACTGGTCCCATGACCTTTCCTGTTTCACTCCAGTGTTTGTTTTCTGATGGTTTTGATGGAAGGTTCTGGATCGGAGTTCAGTGAATATTGAATACATTCAATATAGAATAATCTGTCAGATGTACTATCTATTGATATTAGTCACGTGCTCATGAGGATATATGTTGTTATTCATTTATTGTGCAGCCATACTTTCAACATGTAAATTCATACAGCGAAGTAGGCATTAAATATTTTATGAGCACTGGACATGAAGATGGGTGCTCCAGGCGTGGAATCCTACATCTCTGTCTGCTACTCTGATTTTGAAGTAAGAAAGGAAATAGATCTGTTTTAGTGATAATGAACAGGATACTTTCTGCATTCACACCTCACCAAACAAACCAGGCTTTCTCGATAAACAGACATGAGTTTAATTAAAGCAAACTAAACAGGACTGTTGTGAATCTGAAATATTGCTAAAATACTTTCTCAATTAACTGACAGTAACTCCTGGCTGTGTTGCCTTGTCTCTTGAGCTTGCGGTGCCATTATTCTTCCCGTCATCGTCATTGATTTTCACTTCTTATGCCATTGTTTTGTTGGTATTTTTGCATTTCTGTTTTGGCTTTTGAATTGTTTGATTGTATTGAATTCAAATGAGATGCATTGAAAATGTGTGTTCTCCCTCAGTGGGCTAATAGTAATAAAATAGATATTTTGGGGGCGTCATGACATGAGGTGCTGAATCCATGCCTAGTGTAGGCATTTCTGGGTTAAGTGCATGAGTTGACCCCCCCAGAGGAATCAGCCTACTTCTCATTTCCCTCTGCCAGCTTATCAGTTTTCAGTGCTGCCTTATCAAAGGCCAGATCAGGAGCTGCCCTTTGCCAAGGATACAGCTTCCACTGGCTTCTCAGTAGCTTGGATTGTGTCCAATGATTGAAGGAGAGTTTCACACACCAATTGCTTTCATAGCCTTTAACTTGTACAACTGTTCGGCCAATTAAAGCCTATAAAAATAATGCGAGCACCAGCTCTTTTTTACTCTTTATAAGGTTGTTGTCCCTTTGTTGAGAAGCGAGGAGAACTTTGCTTTGACTGGTCCGCTTTGCCACATCATATTTAAGTGACAAAGTGTTGATAAAGCATCACACACACTTTTTCTTTTGTTTGCGTCACTTTGACGATTTCCAGTATTTAGCATGTTAAAGTTCTGAACAGACACAGCAGCTGTACTCCTGTAGTATTTATGATTTTAGTTGTGCGTAGTTTTTAATTCCATTTTATTTTTTTAGTTGTTTTATTTTGGACATTTAAAATATCTTCCAGTTCCAGTCTTAAGTGTTCTTTGCAAAATTAAAATATATTAATCTTTGTGAGCCATTATCAACATATTACTTGAAAATGGTCTCAAAACAACAATGTTAATGTTTATCGCAATTTCTGGGACAATTTATTGTCCAGTAATTTTGTTATTGTGACAGACCTCGCCTGAGCAAAATGTCACTGAATCGACATTGAAAAGAAAATGTTACCTTCCATTTAAGCCAAAATGAAAATATTTCTTTGAAAAGTGAGGGATGGAAATATGCTAACCTAAAGACGTCTACTGATTAGAACTTTACCATTAAATCTCTACTGGTCAGAATTTCATGGCTGAATTCTATTTTATTGAAATCATTCAATTGACTTTGTCTTGACCATCTCATATTAGCATTTAGTGTGGTTAGCACTGCTAGCACAACTAAGGCAGCAGTGTCACTGTGTTTCCTGCAGGACGGAAACGTGTCACTCTTTGATTTACAAATTGCTGCCAATATTTCCAAATCCAGGATGTTCCAAAACAGAGACAGAAAAGAAGAAATAAGAGTAACCTTCCTGCCTTTCTGTTATCAACTGAATATCTTTCGCTACCTTACTGTCTGAACGAACTGCAGAAATGTCACAACATATTAATGAAAATACAACTTCCTTTTAATTATCTTCAGACATATTAAAAACTCTACTGATACCGAAGAAGCTAACTTTGAATCTTCTGGCAGTAAGAGCTTCTGGACCAAAGACTGTTGTCAGAAGCTATTGTCAGTTAGCTATTGCTAACAGGCCTAATGCAGAACGTACCGACTCAGTGCTGCATGTTCACTGATCAGGAAAAGATCAGATTATTGGTTTGGCTGCTGACTTCCAGGCTTAACATTGACACAACAGAAGGGTTGAAAAGTTCAATTCTCATGGTATTTTTTTGTTCTCTTGCTAGAGCTGCACAATTAATTCCTGGGATCCCTACTGTTGCTCATTCAGCTGACTGCTGGGATTCAAATATTTGATAATATTTCATAATTAGCCATAGGATGGACTGTGAATGTTCAGTGAATATAAAAACCACAAAGGTTGTTTTTTATTCACCAATAAATGTATTGACAACTTGTTTGGAGTTTTTCTTTGAGTAAACTCTGAACCGGTCCTCAATGTAATGCATGAACAATGGAATAAGTTCTTTTTTAAAGACCAGCGGTCTGTATGGCTGAACTAAAACACTCAACACACAAAAACACGCCCTGTGTTTATGCATAAACAGCTACACCGACTTTACAGCAAACAACGGTCCTTACAGCCGCTTATTTTAAATGAGAATCACCAATAAATGACAGCCGACAGGGTGGTCCGAGGTCGTGTGTCTTTTTCAGATTTTCTCTCTTATGGAGCACAAATTAGAGGGGCTCAATTACACGTGTTTTGTTGCGGAAATCCTCTCAGGCTCTGGCGCTTGCACAGGAAATGGGTGTGATGCCGAACAGCTGAGGCACACATTTGAGGTCTCAAACACAAACGAGTTCTGCTCTCCTCTTTCTGTTTGTTCAGGACAACCCCCCCACGCCCCCCCAAAAAAACAACAACAACAAAAAAAGAGAATCGAGACCAATTATTTTCATTATCCCATCTAGTGCCTTTCACCTGTTGTTGCTAGGCAGCGGCTGACATCATATTTTAAATAGAAGTGTAACAGCAACATTGGGCTTTTAATGGAGCCTGTTTGCAGGCCAGGCGCTGCCCTGACAGTGTGTGTTTTGGACAGCGTTGTGTAACGGCTGTCTCAGCCAGCGCTCAGCGTGTCTATCAGGGTATTGTTTGAGTGTCTGCTGCTCAGCCTTGTGGAGACATGTCTGCTGACTTTTCTCAAACACACACACACACAGACACACAGACACAGACAGACACACGCACACAGACGCATGATTTATGGACTCACACAGGACTTTCTGTGAGGGCAACAAGTCATGAAGTTCTTTCCTAATTGTCAGAATTTTCTTCATCTTGACAATTAGGATAAAGAAAATCATCATTTCCTCATCCTTTCTTTCTTCATCCTAAGAAATTTGTCTGAACAGCAAATCTTTTGTTCATTTCTATGAATGTATGATGTATGAACATTTGTCCATGCAAATGTATGGAACAAATTTTGTTCCATACATTTGTTGTATTGAACAACAGAGAAATCTTGGAGTTTTTCTTTGTTTCTTTGGTAAATTAGAGTAGATAAAGGGGCACTATTGTGTATTTTCCAGACACATAGAGCCATTTTACAGTTCAATTAATTAATTGTTACATTTAATTGTTATGAAGATCAAATATGACTGAAGAAATTTGACTTTGTAATTTGACGCCTTGACGTTGGGCTTCTGTGTCTTTAAGAAACTCCTGCTCTTTCTGAAACATTTCTACCAGCGTTGCACTGAGAAGTAGCTCCTGTAATGAGCTCAGCAGATGTTCCTCCAGGTGTTGCTAATTGCTGCTGGCTAGTCTGAAGGAGCTGAGGGGGCGGGGGGAGTTGTGAGGCTCTGTGAGGCAGGAACATGTAAACTTGAAAACTGCATCTTGAAGGCGGTGGTCGCCATGGAGATTAAAGGATTTCTCAAACAGGCATGAAAGAATCAAATCAACACTCCAGGTATGTTTTGATGAGGGAGCAACATTATAACATGATGTAAAGCTGAAAAAAGTCGATTTTACATAATACCTCCCCTTTAATAACTACTTTCTATTTCCCTACTGGGTGTGATGTGTGACTGAGAAATGATGGAAAGCTTTATCAGACCTCCCTGTGAGCCTTGACCTTTCATGTTGCTCTTTAAGGTGAGGGTATTCTCTTGGGCTAACACAGATGCAAAACAACTTTCTGTTTACTCTGCTTCTGCTCTGTTCATTTTCTTGTAAATTGGTCACATTCCTTACAAAATCAGAGTAGCCATATATGAAAAGAGTAACACTAAACTGAGCTTGAATAAAATCTAATGTAATGCCATTATACTCCTCTGGAATCCAGGTCTAATCCTCCCACAATCCAACTAAATTTAACTCCTCCAATACAAAACACTTAAATACAGACCCGTTTAATCCAGCTGTAATCTAATTCGGTCCAGGATGAAGATAAGGAAGTGGTGGAAAAAGTCTCATCATTGATTTTAAACGTCTCAACTGAATAAAGTATTCCAGAACTCAGGAACTGTTAGTGTCCCATGTACGGCAGCAAATTAGGGCCATTTTAGATAGAAAAAAAGAGAAAATTTACGCCACAAAATTCAGAAATTTTCATATTAATCTTAAAATCTTTTAAGAAAAATTGAAATTTGTGAGTTTCAATAGTCTAAAATTTTGGACTTTTGAAACTCACACATGTTCATGTTTTTTCCAGCAAATTTTCAACTTTTGAAGCTTGTTTTATTTTTCCTTTGTCTTTTTTGGCGGACATATTCTGCTGTGTTTAATACTCCGTCATACTCACCAGTTTATTTTCTCATTTTTTAAAAAAGTTATGGCTTTTTTACACAATTTCTATTTTAGTAAAATGTTTGGTGTTTTTTTTTGTAAAAATCTGACAGATCTTACTAGAAGATGCCAAGTCATCAAAATTCCTCTGTTGCACCAGACCTTTAATTCCTTTTAATTGGCGTAATCTGAATAATGCAAACAGTTTTAGTTTTAAAGAATGAGGTTCTTCTCCTAGCAGTGATTCCCATAACCAGACATGATGGGTTTTCCCTTAAATGGATTCATAAAGCCTCATTTGAACGGCGTCAGTGATGGTGTTTGCTCTGTGAAACAATTCTAGGAGAAAATTTACACAAGTGCAAACTGAAGTCTGCAAACATTAAGAACCATCAGCGTCTCAGTGATTTTATGAACAGAGTCTGGATTCTCAACCATATAGCAGAGAACTATTGAACAGCTTCTTATTATTGAACACTTTCAGTTTTATGATATGCATTATATGGATATTGGATCATAAACAGCTGGACCGTTAAAACCAAATTAATGGAATATTAGTCAGTGGGGAAAATTAACATTCTCTTCCATGGCCATTAATTTTTATCTGCTACACAGAAATGATACAAGCCTATTTCTTTCAACCACTAGTACTCTTGTGTGAGATTTCATATGATTTGTATTACAAAGAAATACATAATCAATGTAAATTTGTTTATTGACAATATTTATCATAATTTATTCCTAACTCAGTAGAAAGAACTGTGCCCACAGTGCCATACAGATGTACTTTTACCAAACTGGATATATTTGATTTTTCCTGTTTTTATTTGAATGAATTTTACGTTTTTCAAAGTAAATTATAAAAATACTTATAAAGTTCCAGCGATAATAATGTAGTACATGAATAAAGTGGACACATTTTCAAAACAATAGAATGTAACAAATACCTGAAATAATTGGTTTACTAATAAGTGGCTAAACATCAGTCAGTTATTAATAAGTATTTTAAATACAAAAATGTAAGCTTAAAGTTCACACATATGATCAGTATGTAGAATTTTAATGTGATTATGACGGTATTTTAAAAAAATATTTCTTACATTTATTTATTTATTATTGCTACGTTAGCCTAGCAGCTAAAACAGAAGTGATAAATAGTGATGTTTATCGTTGTCACAACAGTACCACAAAATATTATAAAAAACAAACACACTTTAAATCCATGTTGCCACCACTTTGGGTGATATTAATATGTAATATTATTAACCAAGTATTATGCTTCAGCCTGAATCCGCAGCAGTGATCTGCTCTTCCTGCAGGAATGATCCCTGCTGCTGGGATGAAACCAGGTCAGCGCTTTCATCTTTTTATGAATTCCTAGAACCGTAATCACTTGGACAGATTTCTGACTCTGAGTCTCTGAGGTTTATCATTTACACTGCCAACCACCGGGGGGCAGTAAATGGATCTTTCTGTATCTCCTGCTGTGTTTCACCTGATGCTGTGCTCTTTGCAGACGTTTCAGTCTGACGAGTGGAGAACTTGTGTGGACTGATTCCTGAAGCGTTTCTTTGAAAGTCCGTCCCTGTAAATCACCACAACGCCTTCCAGCTCCAAACTGTTTTCGCTTAAAACTACAAAGTAAAAATGTTTCCCCTGACAGCCACCGTACATGACACGTGGTGTTTAAGAATAAGCCTTCGGAGAAGACGAGTTTCCATTAAGTAGCTTTTATTTTCAATTATTCAAAATGAGCCTTCCATTGCTCCTGTTCTCCTCCTCGTCCCGCCACCTGAAAGATTCATTAAGCCATTTTCTGACGGGGCCTTCCAATGCTCTTCTCTTCTCCTGCCATGTTTTCTCTCTCACCTTCACTTCTACTTTTCATTTCTTCTCCCTCCTCCAACGTCTCCTGTGTTCATTCTCTCCTTTAGCCATCCTGGATTGCCTCCATTCTCGTCCCGTTTCTTCCTCCTTCCCATTTCCTTTTCCTTCTGTCACATCTCCCTCCGCCTGATCTCACCCTAATCCCCCCCCACTCTCCCTCCACCCCTTCCATCCCTTGTTTCTCGCAGTTTTGTATGCGTGTTTACCCGTGCGTGTGTGCGCGCCCGTCTGCAGATATCAGCCGCTTGCCAGGCCCACCAGAGAAGCTGGGAAGCTTTAAGCTGTTGCATAACAAATGTCCTCTTGACTTGAAAGTGTGTCATTGCTTTGGATAAGGGCCCCTTGTGGCTGCAGCCTAGAGACACTTACAGGGCTCCCCTGATAGCATTAAAGCCTGGACAGAAGGATGGAGGGAGAGGACGGAGATAAAGGGCAAGCAGTGGAGAAAGATGGCAGTGATGGAAAAGGGCAAGGACGGAGGAGGGAGATAAAACAAGGAGGGGCGATCAGCCGTGCAGCGGGGCCCTTACTGGTGGGATTCATGGGGAGTTAAGGGGAAGTGAAGGAACGGAGATGAGTCTAATCAAATTAGGCAGACGGATGGGAAGAAACGGCAGAGAGCGAGCCAGGCGGGTTTCGAGGTGAAACCAAGAAGTGGTCTAGACACGAAGGAGACGCTGTCCTCTTGTCTGTTTGCCTGGGTGGGTTTGGTCTGTCCTCGGATGCCACAATAGTTTAATTTATGTGCTCTGCCTTGCAGAAGCCAGCGGGTATAAGAGCTGCAGAGATGGAATGGAAATGGGAAGGGTTTCACTGGAGCTGCGTCTCCGTTGCAAACGTTCGCAAAACTTTGTCGATATTCGGAAAAAACTCAAGTTTGCCAATGGAGTCGATGTAAGAAACGCGATTAAAATCACACGTGGACATGTTTGTTCATGAGATAAGTAAACAAACATGCAGCACCGTCTTCCACCAAACTCCTCCTGTTTTCTTCTTTGGGGTTTGTGGCAACATCCAGTTGTTGATCGTGTGGCTCGCGATGCCAAAAAAAGTGTTTCCTTTGGAGTTTTGCGAGATAAACAAAAATCCAACTAACAAATTATGCCAATACACATGTGGGCCTGTCACAATAAACAATAAATAATAAATCGATTAATCGCATGAGCCAGGGGGCCTTTCTGCATGGAGCTGGTGTTTTCTCCCAGTGCGTGCGTGGGCTCCGATGGGAACTCCAGCTTCCTCCCGCTGTCCACAAACATGACTGTTAGGCTAATTAGTTATTCTAAATTACCCTTAGGAATGTGTGTGTGTGTGTGTGTGTGTATACCCCTGAACGTAGACGAATGAGCTGCATGGAAAACCTGGAGGAAAATGATGACTTGCCAAAGTGTTCCAGAACTCTCACTTTAAAGGGATAGTTCAGGTTTTTTTTCTACCTTATCTTAACTGCAGTAGATAACTGTTAGCATCTTTACTTTGATGAGAGAGATTATTTTCCCCTTGTGGCTCATTAGAGCAGCGCCAAGACATCTTTGTAATATTAAAGTGATCTCTGTAACTCTTTCTTTTCATTAACCTTCAAACTGCTGTGAAGTTTGCACTAGGTGGCTGTTTTCATACAAGTCTGTGGTTGTTTGCAGTGAATGCTGCGGCAGCTTGTAGTTCAATTAAAACACACACCTGTCAAACACATAATGCATTTGTAGAAATGTTCTACTCTATTCTATTCAAATTTCATTCAGAAATATTTAGTTGATCCCATGTGGAAAATAAATGTAACTAGAAATGCACCAATCCAATATTAATACCTTTGTTGGTCCAGATATAGATTTTTTTTAGATCATTTATCAACAACAATGTGCCTGACTCGTAAGGGCAGATCTGTTCAGTCTAATTCTATGCTTGGTGCTCTGAGCGACATCATGCATTATTATTTTACATTATATATGGAATTCCTAATTGTTCTTTCTGAACCATTTGACAGAAGGTTTGTTGCAGTTTACTTGTTTTTGTCCGTTTCAGTTTCTTTTATTTATTTTTCATTGCCTGTTCTACCCCTAACTGCACTGACTGAACAAATTAAAATTGTTTTTCCATGTTTGACCAAGCTTGTGAAACTATTGGTGTATTTCAGTTCGCTGTACTGGTATCAAATATGTAAGTCAGTTTATTTATGTCTGTGTTTAAAAAGTAGAAACGTTTTGAATAATTTCAGGACTGCTTTTCTGCATCGGGTCGGTGTCAGCCGATGCTGAAACTCAGATATCGGTATCTGTATAGAAAGTGGAAAAAAATGGATCTGTGTAACTAATTTAATTAAAGAGTTGTTGTAGATGGTGATGGCCGGGGCAGGAATGATCATGACGGTAATGTAAAGGGCAATATGCTTTCTTGTTTCTTATTAGCTTTACTTCCTGGTTAGTTTGTTGGTCCACAGACACCATGGATACCAAACTTTCTTCTGATCACCACTAGAGGCTCTGGTACCGCTACCACAGTTTGAGAACCTGATAGTGATTCATAACAAAGCATCTGGATGAAGCGCTGAGTTGTAGAGTTTCCATCCCAACCTGTAGCTAGTCCTAAATTTAATCATTGCTACATCAGAGTGAAGTTGACTTTAAGATGGTCGACAGCCTGAACCTCTGAAAAGACCTGAAAATAAAACCAATCAGAGTTATCACTTTTTGAGAAGATTCTCTTTTTCTTCACTTTGTGTTCGCTTCAGACCAGAGAGTAAAACCTGGAGCTGTCAGGGTTCTCGCTTCCCAGAAATCCCCTCATTAATGACAGACAAGTGGAGGGTGAAATAAAAAGCTGTCGTTGCAGCCTCAGTAAGGGGTAATTGCTTTCCATTACTTGAGTTCATAAATGCGTAATGCAGCGCTGCCCGGAGAGCTCGCGTTTTGCTCTTGCATAACCTGAAGTCTGAAACCCGGAGACAGACGGTGTTACGCAGCGACACACACGCCCACACGCACAGAGGCTGAAACCTAACGACCCGCTTCACACAGGATCCGTTACACACACCCTGACCAGGCCTGCCTACATAACAAACTTTACTGGGTGATAAACCGTCCCAGAAATGATTGCGATAAACAATAATATTGTCATTTTTGACACAATTTTGACACCAATAATAATGCCATATTAATGTAAGTGTGCTCTCTCAAATATCAAAAACTTTGATTTCTGAAGAACATTTAACACTGGATCTGGAAGGCATTTTAAATATACAAAATAAACAAAACAACTGGAACAACAATAACTAAAATGGATTATGAAGTCTCTGCAACCAAAATTGCTGCTCCAAAAATATGAACAATTCAGCTTTGACAGGGAAAACAGGCAAATACTTCGCGCTGACAGTCAAAACTTTGCAGTATTTTTCAAAATGTCAGCTTCATGGCGATATTTAAGGGGAACATATCGATAACATAACGGATATTACAGGGGGAACGATTGTTTGCAACTGGAAATGATGGATCTCATTTTAATGTATCATTCAATTAACAGATTTATTGTGTGAGGTTTAGCCATGAGGTCCGTAGAAAACCTGTGAACTGAACCTTTACAGGCTGATAGGAGATGTGCTTCAGAGTCCAGCACAGAATTCCTGCTCCTCAAAAAGCATCGAGAAACACAGAAGTGGTGAAAGTATATATATATATATATATATATATATATATATATATATATATATATATATATATATATATATATAGTTGAACGACTCACTTATGTGCTCTCTCTTGGGAATGCATGTCATATCTGTGGATACTCCCACACAGACACGGGTATCAATTAATCATTCTGCTTTCACACTACTCCCTCGGTGTTAATCTGATTTATTTCCCTTATCTCCTTTTCTGTCTTCCTCACTCTGACTTTGTTTTCGTCGTCAGCACTCTGGCTTTTATCTGACAGTAGGCGTATTTGTGCAGCGTTGATGCTGGGAAAGTTAAAGCCGAGCGCATAAGAAGCAGGAGCTGGGGGTTAAAAGGCTGCAGAGAGGCTCTGCCTGTTTGAAGGCTTTCGTTCATGAACTGCGCTCCAGCTCTCTCACCTGCGTTCATTCTGCTCTTACTCTATGCTGCGTTGTTTTAAAACAAGACGTACCACGTTTTAGCACCTGCTAGGCAACAGGTTTCCACGTTTACAGCAACGCTGACTGAGTTGAGCTGAGTAAATGGTTTTACTGATATTACATAATATGCAGGTGCATCTCAATATATCAAAAAATATGATAAAAATATATTTTTTTAGTTATTCAATTCTGAAATAAAACTCATAGAGACACAAACTACTTGATATTTTGATATTAGAAGTAGACAGGGAGGCATAGAGGGACCAGTTAAAGTAACAGTCATGTTGTTGGACTGTGGGGGGAGAGAATCCACACATGCATGGTGGAGAACAACACCATGCCAGGATTTAAACCCAGAACCACCTTGGTGCAAGGCAGCAGTGATACCAACATAGCCACCATGCAGCTACCTGAAACAACAACTACAAACCCATGGGGAGCCATGTATCGATAGAAGAACCCCCTAAAGATAACAGAAAACAAACAGTCAAAGATCTATGACACAAAACTCAACAATGTGTAATTAGAGCTGCTGCTGCTGCCATATTTCTTTTCCTTCTTGATCGTTGCGTGACACACGTTGTGCCTGCCCTGCGCTGTGGATTAGTGGCTGCGGCGCTGTGGATGTGGGCGGCAGCGCGGTAATCTATTGAGGTAATCTACCGCCAGTGCTGAGGGATCATTAGCCAGATCATGGGATCAGATTGGGCTGGATTTATGGAACCACCAGGTGTTGGCCTGCTGTGAGCGGCCTGCTGCAGGTTAGGGCAGCGTTCGTTGGACAGCAGCAGTCAGCTGGACTGTAGGCGGTGATGAATGAATAGCAGAGCGTGTGCAGCGTCGGAGGGCCGTTAATGGATTTTCACATGAATGTCCCAGTTGTCACAAGTATGTTGCAGCTGAAGGTCACTTGGACAGGAAACAGCTTTCAGCTTTCTTAGCTTAGGTGATGATGTTGCAGGATGGATCGTTATCCACCGCTCTGCAGCTTTTACTGTCCTACTTTGATTGGAAATGTTTTCCACAGTTTTAGCTGTAATTGGACCCAATCCTGATTTATTTCACACTGATGATGCTTTTGGGTGATTTCCTTTACTTTCATTTTGATTTTCAGCTATCTGCACTTTAGACCTACAAAGTTCACCTTGTTGATGTTTGATAACTGGAATATTGTCAGTGTAAATGATACATTTATCGTTCCATAGTAGTACAATTCGTTTAAGTCTCCATTTTTCTACATTGTAAAAATAAAAAATTTTGCTATGTATTTTTAGTTTAGTTTCTAGTGCAAATATCTCTGTACACTTAAAATACAACAAAATTAACTTACAATTTGCTTTTCAGCAAGATATAGGAGCTTGTTTTGAATCAATAACTCTTATATTTATGAAAAAGACCCAGTTCCACTGATATTATTTCACTTATGGGGAAAATGTCTTGTTATAAGTGAAATAATCTGCCAGTGGAACTAAGTCTTTTTAGTCAATAAATAGTTATTCACTTAAATCAGGCTCATATATCTTGCTGAAAAATTACTTGTAAGTTAGTTTTCTCTTATTCCAAATGTATTACAATATTTGCACAAGAAACTAGACTAAATATACTTGTTTAGGTTTTGTGTTTTTGCAGTGTGTTTAAAGTTGCAGAATGAAATAACTTTTGACGGTAAAATCCTTCTGCAGACACACACACTGTGGTGGAAAAAGGTTGTGAAGGAGTCAGAGAGAAGCAAAAATTCCTTTATGCTGCAGCGATGCACAGTATTAACCAGCATATTATCAGTCAGCAACAGTAAACACTCTGACATGAAATATTGGTACAGGACAAGACATTCAGATAAGGTTGATTTTTTTTTGCTTGTCTGTGGCTCTCCAGTGGAAAAAGATGATCCAGATTTTATACAGTAGGGTGAAGGAAACTGATTCCCTTTAAATGGCTCCATAAATATTTGTATTTGTTTTAGAAAGTACTAGTCCCTGTTTAACTTCTGTGATGGAAAATTTCTTGCTAACAAAAATAGACGTAACGTGATTAATCGTAAGTAGCTAAAAATTGAATGTTGGCAAAAAATGTAAAAATAATACATGCATTCTGTAAAGCTGCTGCTTTGACTTCATGTTTCATGCAGTGCAGCAGGCTAGAATGTGTGATTGTGGCTGTTCATCTTCGTCAACATTTGTAGCTGCTCTTTGCCCTTTTGTTGGTCAGACAGACATTAAAAAACGCCACCCAAACAAACGTTGCTCAGATAAAACTAAAGTTGATGACAGAATCAAGGTTTTGGAAGGAATAACTTGAGGTTCACTCAGAGTTTTGGCCATCAATCTTCCGTCTGGGTTGAGGACAATCTGCACAGCGTTGCTCTTCCTCCCTCTGACAGCTGAAGTGTCTTCCTGTTCAGTGTAAAGAGCCTCGGCAGCCTTCCCCTTCTCACATCTGGCGCTCTCTTTCAGCAACCTGTACACCGTCGCGGTCAGCCAGGTCAGCCTGCTCAGCCTGCAGAAATGTGCAGATGACTGAACCGTACTTTCATCTTGGAATGAACTGTGAAAACTTTTTCTCTTCAGAGACTAGGCATCATACTGGTTTCCATCAATTAGCTCTGTGAATAAACTACAGTGTTTAGAGCCGTGGGCTCGTGGTTATAAAGGCAATTTTCCACATGGTGATCATACACAGAAACCGTTGCTAACAGAAAACAAAACATGGAGGAGGAGGAAGAGACAAATCCAGCAGCCAGAGGAATATTGAGTTAAGCTCTGGTGAAATGTCAAATTTTTTACTCATTTCATGATGGCTAGTAATTTTTAACACTAATTATATGACTACAAAGAAGATGTCAATTTATGTATATTTAAAAAAACATTATGTTTACTGTTGTAGTTAAAATGTTTTAGGGAAAACAAATGTAATCTGATTTTTTTTTCACTATCACACAAGCTTGAAAGTGTTTGACCTTTGAAGAAACCCATTAGTTGTTGATTTCTGTTTAATTGGAGATGACCTGCTGCCACCCTGTTTCTCAACATGTAATAAACATATGGTAGGTTTACATTTCCAAACATGTTTTAGATGCATCTAAAGCTGAACAAATGAGGCCTATTCCATGAAACATAAAGTTACAAGATTGTTGTAACTTACAACAATCCTCTTCTGTCAATCAAGTCTGTGTCACTTTTGATGTCCATAATTTTGTGTAGTTTGAATTGGGATTAATTATGTTAAATTCAAAAAACCAAAAATAAAACAAAGCACATACAGTTGGTTTGTGTTTATTCTCCAAATTACTGTTTCAAGTAGGACTATACTGTCTACATATGCTGTTCATTGTTGTGTTAAAAATCATTACAAAATCATAAAAGAAAAAAAAATATCACAACATGCTCCAGTGCCGGGCCTTGGTACGCAGCAGGAAATACGCACTCTCTGTTTTTATTGTTTTGTTTTAATGATTAGTGATCTGGAGATGATAGGTCATTGCTTCATACATGGTCTAATGGCGCCCCCATGGGGTCAAATAATAATTAGCTGAGGTAATTTGGCATCTGCTCACTCTGCCATGCTGTTGGTGGTTCTTCAAGCATTTGACATGCTGATGTGAGTGAACCTGTATAAGCGCAGATGGCGCATCAGCATAGTAAGTGATGCTTTAATGCATTGGTGTTAAACTCATTTTCACTTAGGTCATGAATATCTTCACAGGGCTGGTTGTGGCAGAAGGTGTAGATAATAATACCCAATAATAATCTGTTAAAGTATAGATCACTTCTTAAGATTAAATAATATGTAACATCCTTTCTCACTGTTGTAATTTGGCACTGTACAAATAAAAACTAACTTTGATTTGACTGTTAAAAATAATATTTAATAAGCACACAACTATGCTAACTATGGCAGTCCTGGAGTCTGACACGTGTTTTGTTGGGCTGTGACATTTGAGATGCACTAACACCAGAACAGTAGAAATGATGTAAACAGTGACCAGTCACTTTATTATTCATACAATACTAGCGCCGAGGAAGCGCTTGGTCGCTAGGAGCTCCTTATTTCTTTGTAGCACAGATTCAACAAGGTGTTGAAACATTTTGGTTCATGTTGACATGATATTCTGCTAATTTGTCAGCTGAGAACTTAATCTGTGAATTTTCTGTTCTACGATATTCCAACTGAACAGACTCATCTGCAACACTCAGGAAGTCTGAGGTGTT
Organism: Xiphophorus couchianus; assembly: GCF_001444195.1. Taxonomy (NCBI): domain Eukaryota; kingdom Metazoa; phylum Chordata; class Actinopteri; order Cyprinodontiformes; family Poeciliidae; genus Xiphophorus; species Xiphophorus couchianus. Next base: position 2,854,977 of record NC_040234.1, on the reverse strand, counting down.
TCAGTGATGCTCAGCTGCCCAAAGTGGGTCAGTCAGATGGCATTCTGGTTCCCTCGGTTGTAGCAAGTGGCTATTTGAGCTAATGCTGTGTTTCTGTTATCTCAAGCCTCTCTGCCCGTTCTCCAGATTGTGAATGTGACTGAAGGAAGAGAATGTCAGAGCATAAGCTATTTCCTTTACTGCTGTAGATACCCGTGCTTTCAGCTTAATCCTGGTCAGTTGACAGTTTGTGTGCTGCTGCAGTGAACTTAACCTTTGAACCGGAGTCTGTTTATCTCCTGGGTTTCCAGCGTCCAGCCATCATCATTTTGAAGAGTTTGCCGGGTGAAGAGCCTCTCCAGTTGTTCACGTCTTCCCATGACAATAGCCTATTGTTTTAAATCCATTTGTTCTCCCTGCTTCCTGGGTCACCACTCCTTCATCTCTCCTTCATCTCTCATTCGCTCATTCATTTCGTCAGACGCTGTGAGGACCAACTACTGCTCTCTTTGGTTTGCTGGTTTGTCCACTTGAAGCCACCCTTCATATTAAATCCATTCCCCTGACTCGTCCTGTCTGGCCCCTCTTGTGTCTCTCCTCTTCCCTGCAGCTGTTGGTCTCATTTTCTTTACTATCTCTCCATCTGCATCAAGGTTTTTCTTCCTCTGGCAATATTCACAAGCAGAGAGAAATTTTAGTTTCAGAGAGAAGAGGGATAGGGGGCTGGGGGGAGGAGAAAGCCTAAAGCAAGCTGTGGATTATAGCTGAATGAAGCCCGTTTTTTAAAAAAACTTCAAACCAAGGTTCACATTAAAGGCTTGATATGACTGTAGTTTCCTGGGCGGCGTCCTGCGTCCAGCGGCGAGACGTCAGGGCGTCCGTAGAAACATGCTTAAATATAATAGCCTGACAACGGATTAGCAGCGACAGCCACAACAACGTCAGTGTTCCCAAAAGGTCCGAGCCGGACTCTACCTAAATACCCACTGACCTGCTTTCTCTAAGCTCATCTGTCCGGCTTTATCACTGAGCAACTTAATATAAAAGACATTTAGTGGGACAGTTGTGTCAATCAAGAAAACCAAGCAAACTCTGACCCTGCTGGCCCGCCGTATGTCCCGCCGTCTGGGTAATTGAATCGGAAATCAATCTGCTGTTTGTTCCATGAAAGCTGAGGGGCAACGATTGTCGTCAACCGTTTCTGTTCTTTTCTGCGTTATCTGCTTCTTTTCTTGGAAGTAATCACTGTCCGTTTTTTCCCCTCCTCTGGGCTCTGTGAACACTTCACATCCTGCACATGGTGCTGCTCCTCTGTACAACGTTAGCAAAATCAGAGCGTCGTCGTCGTTGGAAGTTTCCTTGTGGTGGAAAAATAAAGTTGGAAAAGTCTTCATTGTGGTTCTTTGGTCTCTTTTTCTGAAGGACAGTTTTGTTTACAGAGACTTCATGATTCAGTTTATTTGTTGTTTCTTTTGTTTTGTTTATTTATTTTGGATATTTTAAATGTCTCCCAGTTCCAGTGTTAAATGTTCATTACAAGTTAAAGTTGATTGATTTTTGAGAATGTGTTTGTGCATTATTATGCCATGACCATTATATTACTCAAAAATGGTCTCAAAATGACAATATTATCGTTTATCACAATAACCTATGGGGCAATTTATTGTCCAGCCGGATTTGTCATTGTGCCAGGCCTCTTGGGCGACAGCTTATGAGGACTGGAGACTGGTAGCTGGTAGCTGGTAGCTGGTGTCATGAGATGGGAGAACTTAATTGTGTCTGAACTGAGGTGTATAAACTGTTTTTGCTCAAAAGGAGGCAGAAGTTCACATTTTTCAAAATAAAATACTCCCGAGTTGCATGTCAGCCTCTCCTGTCGTATCCTGTGTCCCTGGACTTAGGTCTGGTCTTTGACTAGGCCACTCTAGCACATGGACATGCTTTGATCTGATTTTCTCATCAGTTTTCTATTGCTTTAAACACATTACTGCAGCACCTATGGTACGAAAATAAACTTAACTCAATGTAAGGCGGTCCAGGAACACGCTCCTGCCGGCTCGCAGGTTGTTTGACAGTTTCCGCGCTGCTTTGTGATTTAATTACCAGACTGTTTATGTGGGTTGCTGTTGTGTAGGAGGTAAAGTTGTCAAATGGAAGCGCCTGGCACAGCCAATGTTCTTTTATTCATTTTCTCTGCTCAATAGATCAGCTGTGAGCTGCAGGAGGTTCTCACATCAGCCTTCTGCAAACCAGCAGGCCGCCGCAGACGCCGCGCGCTCCTTTCACATAAAAAATGATTCTGACTGATGATTAAATGCTTATTGTTCTGGCACATGTTTTTGCGGTACAGCTTACAGAGCCACCTTGACAACTGCCAACAAAAGCTCTTAGTGCTTGCAAAAAAAAAGAAGAAATAAAGACAAACTCAAACTGCATCCGTATTCTAAGTCCGCTTGTCATTGGGCTAGAGGTGGGAGACACCCTGGACAGGTCACCACGGCAACACAGAGACACACATGCACATGCATACCTAAGGGAAATTTGGACTAACCAGTATACCATTTCACATGTTTTTGGACTGTGGGAGGAAGTCAGAGTACCTGAAGAGATACTTAGCAAGAGCAGGGAAAACATGCAGAAAGACTCCAACCGTTCACCTGAAACCCCCACAATACATCCTGACATTTTGCTCCATAATCTCTAACCAACATTTGGAAAATATTCTACTCATTTTTATGTGACATTGAAGCTTTTCTCAGCAAAAACAGGCAGAAGAAGTCAGAATTACATCCCACCCAGCTGCCATCGCATGGAGACGTATTGAAACGTCAGTGATGGAGTTAATTTGATGGGTAAACGTTTGAAAAACTTTACTAATAGGATTCCCACATGTGGAGTTCTTGTTGAGCCTTCCTGTTCTTCTGATGGGAAGAACTCACCCTACAGATTCAGGAGCGCCAGATAGGGGGGAATAGTGATGACAATTCTAAGGGCCCTTGAGCACAGGGGCCCCCCCACAAAAAAAACAAAAAAATGAATTTTCAAACAATCTTTATAAAATTATTAAAAAAAAGAACCCTCCTGAGTGGACTGCAGCTAGTCCACAGTTTTACCTTGGCTTACATCTAAATTACAGATGTATATTGCCACGTCCCTCCTGACCTGCCCTCTTCTAAGTGAAATTAAAGCTGCAGTATGTAACTTTTATTAAAAAAATTTTTTTTTTTTTTACATATTTGTTAAAACTGTCATTATGTTGTGACAGTATGGTATGAGAGATAATCTGTGAAAAAAATATTTCCTCTGCCTTCTCCCAGTGCTATCTAGAAACAACCAGTCAGTGGCAGGAGAGTTTTAGCGCTGTCAATCACAATCTCATGTGGTGCTGCTCATCCTTCCTCCCCTTGCTGCAGCTAGCACAGCTTGTTGTGAATGCTCAGTCTAGTACAGGGAGGAGGTGAAGGAGATTGATTGTTTCCAGATTTTCTGTCTCATAACAAACTGTCACGACATGATGACAGCTTTAACAAATATAGAGAAAACATATTTTTTTATTAAAGTTCTATACTGCAGCTTGAATAAAATGTAACTACATAGCATTTCTTAAAAAGTCTGGATTATGTATATTTTGCATGTTGTCTGTGACTGTTACAAGTGGGAAGAGACATTTCAATGAGATAAAACTAATAATAATAAAAACAATTAAGCAACCTACTTGCATGCAGTATGTGGATTGTTGCATGTAAAATTCATGAGCAGTAAATATTGTGCTAGTATCAGTATTGGACCAAAGAAAGCAAGGCAGTTGCAAGCCTCTAAAGTTGTGATGCTTTTGATGGGTCAGATAGACTCAAAAAAAATTAGATTGCCCCTCCCCCCCTGCACAGTAGTTGTGGAGGGGGGGGCAATCTAATTTTTTGTCATGGGGCCCAAGATTCCTGGTGGCGCCCCTGTACAGATCAGAACAGGAAAAACTCAGCAGCAGAGAGAAAGACGGCCGTACGTCATTAGCAGTTTTTCAGTTACAAACGTTGTGCAAAACTTTGTGGATATTTCGCTAATGTAAAAAAACATAATTTTGCCATCTTTTGATCTGGTTGTTGATCTTGTGACTCGTGATGTGAAAGAAGTGTTTCCATTGCAGTTTTGTGGGGAAAAAAACAATTTCTCTATGACTAAACGCCCACCTCATCCTGGCGCCAAAACTTTTTATGAAAAAAAAAAATTATTAAAATATTTTTTTAAATTACCGTGTTTCCATTAATCAAATTTCTTTTCGAAATGTGAATTTACTTATTTGTATAGTCAGTGGAAACGCAGCTGGTCTCATCCTGCCACAGCAGCAGCCGCTCCTTCTGCACCAGAGACGACCTGTTTGCAAGTGAACCCTGTGCAGAGCTAACAGTCTATAACTTCTCGTCAACATTTTCTCTCGGCTGTCTTTTTGTATCTGTACAGCCAGAGACAGGAAAAAGCTCCGTCAGCGGGGGTTACTGTCAGCGCTGGGGATCGTTCACTGTCACAACGAGCTGACAGATTCACACTGTGCCTGATCTCTCTTGAACTTTACCTGCTGTGAAACAAAACACCGAGCGACTTTCAATTCCAAGACAGAATAACCTCGTGTTTATCACACTTAAAATTGGTCATCTCACACACGCTTGTCAGACTAGAGCTCTGCGTCCGTCCACTGCATCCTGCTGATGGGAGTTGAGGTTTCGAAGGTAACAGGTCTAGCAGAGGAAGCTGACGTTTTTCTGTTCCAAGCAGGTTTTAGCCCAACTCGTTATTCACCACAGCACAAGTGATTCCCTCCTTACTGCTGACAGCAGTCTCTCTGGCTTCATCCTGAACACACACTTAGGGCACGTTCACACCAGCCCTGTTTAGTCCACTTTAACTGAACTCTAGTTTCAGTTAATTGTAGATTAAATATACCATTTAACTTGTATCTCAGAAATGGTTTTGCTTCATCAAAATATGACATTTTTTTCTGGCGTGGAGGGGATAGTCCCGTCAGACCGTCAGTTCCTGAAACCACACATCCACACACACAAAAAAAAACTCAGTGCGATCCTGCTGGACCACGCACAAAATAAAAATCTTGTTGGGTCCAAATGACCCCGTCTCTGAGAGAACTGGAGGGTTAAAGAGGAGCAATTTAAACTTTCTTGTTTATACAACATCTTTCTATTAGAACGCCGGTTACTCACCTTATTTAAAAAAATAAAAATTAAATGTTTAGGTTTTACTTTAAATTGTAACACCAAAGTTAAATCAGTCTGAACTGTTCAATGCAAACTCCATCATGTTACAGAACGTCTCCATCACATGGAATGAGACATTTTTATTATGTTCTTTTACTGATACTTTGGATCTTTTTTTTTTCTGACCTTCACAGAGCTTCACAATATCCAGAATATGGGAATATGACCAGGATGTTTCAGAAATGAGTTTTAATAAGAACAAGAAACAAATGTATGACATATTACATAATAATGTCACACAGTGTGTATTTTAATGTAAGGTGCTATTAAAAATCAGCCTGTGCTTCTAGCACCTCTACATCTGCTGTGACGATGGGGGTTACCGCCGCCTACATCTAATCCGTGTGTTGCTCTAACACACTGATGTGTTAATATACAGCTGGCTGCTGTGGTAACTGTAGCATAAATAGGCTGCTTTATGCAACCTGCTCTCAGACAACAGTTAGAGATTGTCAGGTATTCTGCAGACAGCAGAACTTCTCTCCTGTCACCATGACTGGGATCTTCACCGGCTCTGTTGTTTCTTCGGCACAAAACGCATTCATGTCTTAAGAAACAGTGTGTCTATTTTATTATTTTCTACCTGGAGTAAGGCCTGGTTCTGGTTCTGGAGTCAAGATAAACCAAGGACATGACATTTTCCTCCACTTTGTCTCTGTAGATTAAAGTATTTCAGTCCCAGGAGAAACAGCATTCAGCTTCTATGCTCCTCTGATCTGGAACAAACGTCCAGAAATCTTTTAAAACAGCCGAAACACTGAGTTCCTTCAGATGGAAACCCACCTGTTCGGAGCTGGAACGTTGCTCAACAGATCTGATGTTTGCTCGATGATTTTGATGAAGGCATTTGACAACATGTCATGTTTATTGCTTGTCATAATTGGTCACTTTGAAGTGTCTTGTTGTTTTAATGTGCTGTATGCATAAAATTGACTTAACTTAATTTGTTGCCAGAGAAGGTGAGCAGTATTTTCTGGATATTAGAGGGTTGCACAGCTGCTGCCCCTCTCCCACATGTTGCTGCACACAGCTGGTTAGCTGACAGAATCATGCTAGCTTCACTTCTTTTGCATACAGGAATGATAAATTAAGCTAATACGTAAGGAGGTGCCTTTCTTTAGTTATGTTTAGGTCCAAATTTCATAATCAAGCATAATGATATGCATGGTTTATCTATATTAATAAATATATTGTGTCAGCAGCAGCAGCAGGAGTAATAGTTGATTTTCTGTTTTAAATGAAAACAGATCATATTCATTTAAGCTTTTTCATATAAACTTATTTTTTTCTGAAAATCAGAGAGAAATCTGCTGCCACTGGTTCCCCTTATCTTCCCCTTTTGAACGTTTCTTTTCATTTGTTGCTCTGGATCTTTTTGAGAAGAAAAGAAAATCTGAACATTCTAAGTGTTGCCTGGTGTCCTTGTGTCTCTCCAGGACCCGTCGGTGCAGAAGGTGGGCGGAGGCAGGAAGAAGACGGTGTCCTTCAGCAGCATGCCCTCCGAGAAGAAGGTAGCTTAAACACGACCCATGTGATCAGCGCTTATTATGGACATGAATGTGATATTCATGTTCGGCTCTTATTATTTGAACCTTTCTTTTTCTAAGGTAGAATTATTCTACAACAAAAGCTTCAGTCGTTTTGGAAAACAATCTAATCTAATTATAGGTTTTTTGTCGTACGTTCATAGAAACTCTCTAAGGTATGCACACATCCACACTGGCATTCAATAAAATGGAGTTAAGTTGGATCTTTGTGACACATTTTTTTCCAGTTTCTGTTTTAAATCTGGCTGCATATTTGAGCTCTCTTCTTTTCAGAATTGATTAAGTTTATGTACATAGGTTGAATATCAGCATGTTAACTTTAGCAGTGTTGATTTGTGAACAATTCCAAATTCTTGACTTCTTGAAGTTAAACTGTCTTTACTGTGGCTGGTGTCGCTGGCGGTCCAGAGGATCCCAGCCTCGGTGGACCCGGAGTTTTTCCTGAACATCCTGACTGCTTTTCTTTCAACAAACAGTGACTTGAACCCTCCAGGCTGCCGTACTGGCCTGCTGTCAGACAGATCTGTGTCATTCTGCCAAGGCATCGCAAATGTGAATGAATTATTTAAAAATCACAGAGTGTGATTTTCTGGATTTTTAAAATAAATTCTGTTCTCACAGTCGAGGCGCACCTATAACAAACATTACGGATCTCTACAGTCTTTGTACATGAGGGACCTTAAAAAATGGACAGTGTATCAAATACTAATTTTTCCCACTGTGTGTGTGCCAAAAGAAATTTTTGAAATTTACGTCCACAGTGTGTTTGCTACGAAAAGTCGGGCCACAAATGAAATAATTCCAATTTATTTGGGACTGCGACTCACAGTGCTGTCCATCTGGGCATTCACAGAAACGAGACATCAGGGAAATTAAATAAAAGAAATTATTGAAGATGTATTGTAATAAATATGGGCTGTGTGGGTGGGAATAAATTGATTGCTGCAAAAAGTAAAATTGAAATGTAAAAAACAGAAAAAGATCAAAGATAATGTGATCACTTCATACAATTGTCTAGAAACAGCCTCCCTGATGTGACACAAAACAATCCTTTGTAAGCTTATTTTAATGGATTCCCTGCATCAGTTCATATTCCAGGGAGCTGAAGAAGTCTCTGATTAAAGTCACTGTTTATTTCACATGCAGACGGTGTGTGGTGTTGTTCATTATGTGGAGCAACCTTTGAAACAGTCTGCAGAGATGTCCCAAACTCACGTCGTCGGCTTGTGGACGTTTTTGGAGTCAGAAAATAACATTTTGCCACTTAATATTCACAAGAGATGCAACAATGTGGAGAAAATGTTGAAAGGCTGGAGCTTCTTCAAGAAACAAAGAAAAACATCTATTCTTACTTACAGTCCACTCTCAGTCCAACAATCATAATGTTGTTAAAGGCTGAAAGGAGGAATGTTGTCATGACAAGCTGAAGACAACGTGTCAGAAAGAGCAGGAGCTTCTTAAAGAGACAGAGGCGACATGTTTGATATTTACAATGTTTTTACAACAACTGAAGGAAAGGTTACTGAAGGTTACTTGTGCTGTAAAATGGCACTATGTGCCTAGAAAATACATGCTACCTCCCCTTTAAAAATTGTGTATGACAACTGTGGAGGAAATGGTGTTTTTGGATTCAGAAGGAAACATCAGCTGTGAGCGATGCTCAATGTGTCCTTTTGACCCACTTAAGCTCTGCGACTGGGGATGTACAAACATTAGAAGCAGCTAGCCTGTGTTGTTCCACTGCTAATCTGATGTTTAGTTGAAGCTGTAGGGCTGTGTTTTTACTGTACGAGTCCAAACGTGACCTCAATGTTTTATTGGTTGTTGGTCTCCTCAAGCCCGCCTCCAACTCCTGACAAAAGCGGTTCTTTCTTCCGACCCAGCTCAGAGTTGGGCCTGAGAAGGAAGCAGTTTATCGGACTTGGTGCAGAGGATAAGCTAGCATTAGCGCCGGTTTAACACTAGAACCAGTTTCATGAATGAGGGGCTTCTGAGCCATTGAAACATTGGACAAAGAAATTGTTTCTGCATTATGTTTTGTACAGGTTAAGGTTGAAGTGATTGTCGTCCCTCTGTGACCTTAGAGTTCATTAATTCCCTGTACAGTTGGAGAATCACCAGAGCCTACTGGGTTTTGAGTACATCTACAGACAACAGGATCCTTAGTTGTACTGTAGGGAGAAACTCTAGAAAGATTACCCCCAGACCAATGTCTTTCATGCTATTAAACATCTTCTGAGGCTTTTCACTAGGAAGTACAGGCTGACTCATGTTGAACACAATACTGAACAGATCTAAGGCCAACCAGGTCCTCTTAGTTCTGACTGCTTTCCTTTACTACAGCTGGGGAATAAATATTTGATCTCCCACTGATTTTTGTAAGTTAAAGTTTTAATGGAAGTGTGATTAAAAATAGAATATTATCCACAGACACTGAAAATGTACAAACTCATTTAGAGCGAGTGTCCGATCCCCTACAGCCCAGCTAGAATTCTGCTGCCAGTTATTTGGCTGTTTCTCCGTGTGGTTCACAAATTATAATTATCTGTCAATCAGTTAATTATGGATACTGATCTCAGCTCCTAATGGCTGCAGATCTGTACAAGGTTGGGATGGGCCACAAGCAACTCTGTGTAAAGGTGATAACAGTTGGTGTCATTATTTGGCTAATGGTGAAAATCTAAATTGACCTTCAATCACACTCTGTCTGGAGCTCTACACGTCTCATGAAGGGAGGTTGATCACAAGAGAGATGAGAGGTCAGTACAAAACCTACGAGGCAGTTGAGAGCAGTCTTCAATAACAGTATTAGTAACAGGACGCAGTAACAGACTGAGTGGCCTGTAAGGTTTCTGGGGCTGTCTTAGGTTTGGTTAGTCAACATCTAAAGGATTCTGGGAAAGTTTGGGAGAGAGATCTGTGATTTAATGAGACCAAAATCAAGCCTATGAAACAACATATTAGGATCAGGAAAAATATGATCTTCAAGTCATTGAGCACGACTTGAAGAAGAGCTACAAACATTATGATTTGAAGAGCCTGATCATTTTGCCTGGCCATGTACCTTAAAATCTTTCTGGATAACCTTTGTGTATTTGCTAAAACTCTAAAGATGGGTCATGGATGCATCTTCCAGTAGGACAATAGCTCAAGACATCCCAGCAGGGCAACATAAGAGAGGCTAAGGAAGCCATCTGTGAAGCCTTCCACAGATGGAAGCCTCCATCTGTGGAAGGCTTCTTGGCGGTTTCCCAGCAACCACCAAGAAACTAAAAGAATTAGGGATTATGTAGAACAGAACTGGGATGTTTGCAGCCATAGTGAGAAACTACAAGAAATGGCTGACCTCTGTTCTTGCCAATAAAGGGTTCTCCACCAGTGGCTGATTCATGTTTTGCTTGGATATCAAATTTGTATTTGATTAAAACAAATGAATTTGTTTGTAGCTGTTCTAAATATATTTTGTGCAACATACACATGAAAACAAGACAAAATATCCCTTTAAGTGTTCAAATCTTTGGATTCAAGAGAAGCCCATCACACATGTTAGTTTAGAACATTCATAAGATGAAGACCATTCTTTCTGGCAGAAGAGCAAGCTACCCGCAGGTTTTCCTAGAAGTGATTTTTAAAATGCTCAACGTGTTTCATTTGAACTTAGAAAATCCATATTGGAAGGATTTTTGGATTTCTCCTACGAACTACTGCCTTCCATGAACATGCTTCCACTTTGACCCTTAGTCCAAGACTTGTGTGACCTCTTGTTGCAGGTGAGCAGTGCAGCGGACTGCTTGGCTTTCATGCAAGGTGGGTGTGAGCTGAAGAAGATCCGACCCAATTCCAGGATGTACTGTCGCTTCTACACCTTGGATACAGACCTGAGCTGCCTGCGCTGGGAGCCGTCCAAAAAGGACTCGGAGCGGGCCAGACTGGACGTGTCCACCATCAGGGAGGTCCGCACTGGGAAAAGCACAGAGACGTTTCTTCATAACGGTCCTCTGTCTGAACACCTGGCAGAGGAAGCCGCATTCTCCATCATTCATGGGGATGAGTACCAGGTAACAAGCCCACCTTCATTCTGGAAAGGGGAATTCTGAAAAGTCATCGCCAGTTTTTTTTTTTAAAACCATCCCACATTTTTGCCCACCCTTCTGCAGTCTCTAGATTTGGTGGCATTGTCAGCTGACGTGGCCAACATCTGGGTGACGGGCTTACGGTACCTTCTCGCCCACCCTTCGATCATCGGCGGGGTAGGGGGAGGATGTGGGGTAGTGGCAGGAGGGCCAGGCGATGGAGGTGGCTTGGCGGTAGAAGGCAGTCTGGGAAGCAAGATGAGAAGCGAGTGGCTGGCAGCAGAGTTCGCGCTGGTTGACGAGGATGGCTACGGGATCGTATCAGAGGATGTGGCTGTCACCACAGTCTGCAAGCTGTGCCCTGGCATCAAGGAGGCCAAGGTAAGACGGGACTTAGAATCATGCGTTTTCTAAATTTGATCTTTGTGCCTCCAAGGTAATTTTCCATTGGCAAAGTGATGGCACAGTTCATAAAAACAGCTTTACCCATTGGGTTTGAAGTTTGAGTATAGGAAGCACAAGTTATTTCTCAGTTCTATTCTTTTGCCACAAATTAATGTGAATTGATCCAGATCTGAATCAGATCATCAAAGAGTGAAGCCATGTCTCAGCTGAAACAAAAGTTAAATTGCTTTATTTTTCTTCAATTATAGATCTTCTAATGCTTCCAATGCTGTTTTCTACAACTAATTTTACATATGAAGAATTTATAATATTGGCCTTTTTTTGCTGAAGCTGATGAGTGACGAGCTGTAATTCACTTTGAATCCAAGCAGGTCAGAGTCCTGGCGTAAAGTGGGTTGAAAAGTGTGTTTTTTTTCTGTGGGTGTTATGCTGAACAACAGAACATTTTGTCCATCATGACCAGAGTTTCTGAAGGACACTGTCCTGAATTATTTTCACATCGCAAGCAACCAAAAGAATCTGTGTGGGCTTAGGAGATAAAAAGCAGGAACATACCTTTGCCAAGATCAGATCGGAAGAGAACTGCTGCAAGCACGGGCAGAGATTAAATGATGGAGAGAGCAGAGAGGAAATGTAGGAGGAGTTTCATAATTCACTGTGGCTCACTGTAACATCCTTATTGAAAATTCAAATTCAAAACTGCTTTGTTGATCCCAAAGGGAAACTAAATATTGTTGCAACTCATTAATTCAAAATTCATCAGAGAATCGTGTAGATGGAACTACATCTACAAGAAGAGATCGTAGCGGTCTGTGTTGCAGCGAATCTGAAGAAGCTTCTGACTGAAGACGCTGTTTTTCTAAGGCAGTAGCTACATTTCCATTGACCAAAAAAATTGCGCAAATTGGAATTCTGAAAATAAATTTGCTTATTGGAAACACGCCAATTTCACAAAAACAAATTTTTTGATAAAAAGTTTTGGGACCAGGGTGTGATTGTTTTACAGCTGTATCAAAATTAGTGTATTCTGCAAAACTGCAATGGAAAAACTTTCTTTCACATCAGTCCAGTCACATGATGAACAACCGGCTGTTACTACTGGAGGAGAAGACGGAGAAGACGACAGGAAGTGGTGGGAGGATGAAAGCGTGGCTTGTTTTTTTAATGATTTATCACATGAACAAACTTATTCACATGTGATTTTAATTGTGTTTCTTCTTTAATGGAAACACCACATTTGTGACACAGTTTTATTTTCAACATTAGTGGAACTTCAACAAAAGTTTGAATACATTTGTAACAAAAACGCAGCTACCATCATGAAGAGGATGCTCAGGATTGTCCATAGTTTTGTTGATTTTATGTAAAATCCTTCTTTGCATCATCTCCAGAGGTTCCACAGTCGTCCCTAGAGCTGAACCAGAACAGAACCAGCCTTCTTTATCAGCTTGTTGAGCCTCTAGGTCTCTGGCTCTGATGCTGCTGCCCCAAGAGATGAAGAATGAAGAGATGAAACAACAGACTGATAGAAGATCTGCAGCATCTTGCTTCACTGAAATAAATACAGAAAGTTGGCTGAAGCCACATTTATTCCTTTTTTTTTATTAGCTTGCTAAGTGTTGGGTCAGTAGTTACCTAAATGAGTTTTCTGTGACTCAGACTGACCGGTTCATACCTGATCATGCTCTCTGTGCTTTCCACAGGTCCGCCTGCGATTTAAGGAGATCCAGCGGAGCAAGGAGAAGCTCACCTCCCACGTGACGCGGGAGGAGTTCCAGGAGGCCTTCTGCGAGCTCTGCACCCGACCCGATGTTTACTTCCTGCTGGTTCAGCTGTCCCAGGACCGCGAGTGCCTGGACCCTCAGGACCTCCGCCTCTTCCTGGAGACGGAGCAGGGCTTGTCCCTTGCTACGACCGAAGGCTGCTGGGAGCTGCTGAAGCGCTACGAGCCGTCGGCGCAGGGCCGGGAGCGCGGCCTGCTGGGCCTGGACGGGTTCGCCCGCTACCTGCAGTCGCCCGAGTGTCAACTTCTGGACCCCGAACACCTGGGCGTCTGTCAGGACATGAACCTGCCCCTGTCCCACTATTACATCAGGTTTGAAGGCTCACTTTGCTAGAAGAGCAGGAAAAGAAAAATATGTAGATTCTATAGAGACAGAAACAATAAATAAAATAAATTAGGAAGTTTCTGCAAACAAAATTGTCCTTCAGAAAGTAGAGCTAGTTGAGACCAAAACACCAGACTGAAAACATTTCTCATCCAGTTTTTAGTAGAAAAAGAGAAAATAGAAAACAAACCTCCTCTAACCTCCTCTTGGCTGCTGCACTGACTGATCCTTTCCAAAGGATGTGTGTTTGTAATGTGACAAAATGTAAAAAAGCGTAAGGGGTTTGCATATTTTTGCATGGTCCTGTACATGATACAAAACTATAGATGGAAAGCAAAATGCTCTCCAGCTGTGTCTGTACAACACATCTTACTAATTATAAATAAGTCCACAGTTTCTGTGTAATCACAGGTGTTACTGCAGTTCAAACACCAATCAATCCTAACACCACAGCTGGTTATGTATGCATGCTTAAGTTTTCTGATTCTGGCATTGTTTTCACTTTTTAGAGCACTCTCACAGTTATCTGCATGAGCACCAACAAATCCCGTTACACTGGTACGGGGGTTAAATGACCGAAGAAATGTTTTTTTTTTTTTTAGATAAACATATTTCCCATAAGCACATATTGTTCTGCACTGTTGCAAAGTCTCCACACACGACTCTGCACTGGGTTCATTCAGTGGCTGCTTTCTGCACATCTGCCAGATGGTTCTGCTTACTCACGGCTGTGTGAGAGCCAGCACTAAATCCAACATTTGAAACCAATACGCACATTAAGTTGCAGTTATTGTGCCAGTTTTACGTTACACGCTATGTTAGGTCATCTGAAGCCGCGTCTTACTCAGTGAAGCACTCTTGCAAAAGCCAGGGCTTTACAGCTTACAGTCAGGTAAAGAAACGAGAAATATTTTCCCTCTTCCTCCAAAAAGGGCTCATAAAACTACTCCTCAGACCGACTTGTTGTTTTTATAGGACATCATGCAGGAAGAACACTTAGAGAGCAGGTGTTCTATGACCAGATTAATCTTCAGAATACCTAAAACACGTGCAGTCGCGCTCTCTTGGTGGCTTATTCCACCATCATGATGCCACAAATAACGATAGGAATCAGTGTAGGGGTGGATAATAAGCTGATGTTCCTCTGAGGAAAAAAAGGATTCAAGCCAGACTGACTGGGTTCAGAGAGTTTAAGGTTTGAGGAGCCACAGGACATGGAACTTGACCTGTTGAGGCCAGAGAGTAGTGGAGTGACGTCTGCTAAATAAAACTCCAGCCTAGTCTGGCTGTTACCTTCCTGTGCAATTCCTATTGAATAAAATCTCACTTTCTGGGTTTCACTTGGACTCTCTCTGGTAGATTTTTTAACAGGCCAATCAGCAAACAGAAGGGGGATTTATGAATCATGATGTCGATTTTCTGAACTGTTTTATCAATGCCAACAGAGGAAGTGAAGAAAGCCATTCAAGCCGTGTTGGTCACACTTCCAAATGATTAAATTAACGTTAGCAGCCGCCTGGTTCAGATCTGCACTTTTCTCTGCACAGTGGAGGATGGTTGCTTATTTCCGGTAAGCTTCATAGCGTCATACTGGTGCATTAAATACGTCTCGGGGAAAACATCACTGATTGGGTAAAATTGAAAACTTCAACACAGTCCAAGCAATTGTTTCTCAATAGTGGAGAGCTCAGACCCTCTGGACAAAGCAAAAAGCTAATTGGATGATTTTTTCTTCTGTGCATCATAGGAAACCCTGTAACAAAACACTGTAGTAACCAGCAGAAATGACTATGATCTGTACTGAACTATACTGATCTGTATAGTTTTGTCTTGCAAAACTATATATTCTCATCACATAGTTTTATAAAAACCTTCAGTAGTCAATGTTTGAAATATCTGTACACATGGATTAATTCCTCTTTATCCTCAAAACTATAAATACAATTCACTGCAACTAATTCTCCATATAAACCACGTAATGACTGACCTGTCCATGTGTTTTTCTGACTCGTTGTATGTTTTCTATCTGTGTGTGTGTGTTTTCTGAGCTGTCTCTGTGTGTGTGTCCCCTGCAGTACTTCGTACCGATCCTACCTGCTGGACGACCAGGTCCACGGCAGAGCCGACCTCGGCGGCCTCATCAAGGCCCTGCAGTCCGGCTGCCGGTGCCTGGAGCTGGGAGTGACCGATGGCCCCGAGGGCGAGCCTCTGCTCGGGGTCGACTATGGGCCCGATGTCTCTCGTCACCATCACCACCTCCACCACCACCACGCGCCTGTTACCATTCGCTCTGCACTGGAGGTGGTCAATAAATACGCCTTCCTGACTTCCCAGTACCCTTTGCTGCTGTACCTGTGTCACCGGTGCTCCCCGGGTCAGCAGCGCACCATGGCCCACCACCTGAAGAAGGTGTTCGGGTCCCGGCTTTACACCCCCGATGCCCAGCATGTGAGTCTGGGGGGGCGGGCCACCACTCTGCCCTCCCCCGAGCAGCTGAAGGGGCGGATCCTCCTAGTGGGGAAGAAGCTCCCTCCAGAGGAGGAGGGCTCTGATGGGGAGGTGTCTGAGGAGGACGAGGAGATCGGAGGGGGCGGGCCCCTGGCAGGAAGAAGGATGACCATCCCTGGGGAGGAGGAACTGGGTGTGGTCTTGGTGGTCCCGCCTCCTTCCCAGCCCAGGAAGCTCAGCCTCCACAGGGAGCTGTCGGACCTGGTGGCTGTTGCCCGGACCAGCAGCCGCAGCTTCTACGCCCAGAGGGGAAGCTACAAGCAGACCCAGCAGCAGTCCCCCCCCAGCAGCCCCTCATCCCCCGGCTCGCCCGTCCCTCCAGAGCTGCCTTACTGGACGATGTGCTCCCTGGGTGAGGGAGAGGCCGGGCGGCTAACCAGTGAGAGCCCGGAGGATCTGGTGGTGTTCACCAAGCGCACCCTGACCAGGGTACGGCCCAGCTCAGTGCGCCTGGACTCCAGCAACCCCAACCCGCAGGGATACTGGAAGGGAGGGGTCCAGCTCGTGGCCTTGAACCAACAGACTCCGGGCGCCATGCTGGACCTTCACCGGGGCCGCTTCACTCAGAACGGAGGGAGCGGCTACGTCCTCCGGCCCGCCGTGATGAGGGACGAGGTGTCGTACTTCAGCGCCCACACGCACGGCTGCGTGCCAGGAGTCCCGCCTCAGACTCTGCGCATTAAGGTCCAGAAGCTGCTCTGTTGTTTTTAATTTAACACTCAACAATTAATAACAAAAACTTCAGTATCATATTCTTAAAAGGGCAGTGTTATGTAAATTATAATGCTACGCCATCATCAAAAACATACCTGGAGTGTTGCCTTGATTTTTTTCATGGCTGTTTGAGAAATCCTTTAATCTCTCGTGGCAACCATTCAGCTGCCACCTTTGAGACGAAGCTCCTCTTTAGAGATGCAGTTTCCTCCACTCAGCTCCTTCAAACTAGCCAGAAGCAATTAGCAATCACCTGGTGAAACTGCCCTTCCTGAGCTCATTATAGGAGCTACTTCTCAGAGCAGTGCTGGTAAAAACGTTGTTAAAGGGTTAAGAGAGGAGCCATGTTGGGATGAATTCCTGAAGGCGGGGTTTCAGAAAGAGCAGGAACTTTTAAAGAGACAAAGGCCCAATTTCAAGAGGTTGAGTTAAATTTCTTTGATCTTTGTAACAATTTTACGTAACATAGTTGCTTGTTTGTGCTGTAAAATGACACTATGTCAGCCAGTCCTCTGTTGCATCACCATCACTGTCACATGACCAAAACTAATACCACATAACCAACACAATGATGAATATTGGCTGTTAATATCAGCATATTTCTATTTATCTGACTGATACCAATAAGTTAAACAATGACTGAAATCACATCGACTGATACTGATGTAGAAGCTGATATACAGTGAGCCTGCCCTTTGACCCTGCTAAACCCCTTGGATATAAAGGTTGTCTTCAGAGATTTTTTTCTGATGAACTTAACATGAGTTGCTCTATGTTTTGTTGAGCAGGTGATCAGTGCCCACAACCTGCCCAAGCCTCAGGGGTCAGGGGCCAAAGGTGAGGTCATTGACCCGTACGTTGTGCTGGAGCTGCACGGCGTCCCAGCTGACTGTGCAGAGCAGCGGACACGCACCGCCGCTCAGAACCAGGACGAGCCCATGTTTGACGAGACCTTTGAGTTCCAGGTAAGTCGAAGACATTAATAAATTAATAAATATCTGAACTCATTGTTATGACATTTAGCAAATATAAATATTTCTGGTGATTCCAACTGTCTTGAATCGAGAGTAGTTTGGTCTGATTTAACTTCTCAAAGGGAAAAAAAATTCTGTTGTATGTAAACTTCCTGTTTAAACTGTAAATGATGAAGCTTTGCATGATTTCACTAAAGTGAGGTTGTAGCATTTCCAAAACCTATCACAACCCTGTGCTGGAGCTTCATAAACTCAATGAGGGCCAAATATTGGTCATTTGTGTTCATCTGATCATAAAGCTCTTAAAGCAAATGCAGAAAAAAAACAGCTAGAATTTTAAATCTTGTTATATAAACGCATTGCAGCTCTTTATGATAATCCTGCTTAGACTGCTTAATGTTACTTAGGCCACCAAAGGCTCTTTGTTGGTGTTTGAGAAACGTTTATCAGCTCCGTGTGACTAAAAAAGGAAGTGTGACGTGAGCTGTGATTGACGTTGTTATCAGAAATCTTCGGCTGTTTAAACTCGGCAGTACACACATTGTGTGTTAAACAGGACTCGCCTCTTTAAGATGACAGATGAACAGAAGTGTGAACAAAACGACAGAGGTCTCTGTGGATTTGGAGAGGTTCGTGTCTGCTCTGCACCTGCAGGCGAACAGAACCCTGCGTGGTTAATGGAACGGGGTGGGCGGGCGGCAGGGTTAGGACCATCAAGGTCTAAATGAAGTGCTCCTGTGAAAACACTGCTGTATGCGGCAGATTCATTAAAACGGATGACGTTTGATGACTTGCTGCTTGAGCCTTGTTGCCCCTCACTGACAGAGTCCTGCGTGATTGTAGCTGAGCCATAATGACGAACAGTCGCAAATCATACGCGCTTGGCGTTCCCATTGTGGGTGTGTGTGTGTGTGTGTGTTGCTTCCTGCAGACATAATGTACCTCCACAAAGACTGAAAAAGATTGGAATAATACCTGTAATCAGTAGGCAGTAATTGCAGTGACTGTTTGGCAAGAGACGGGCTTTAAATAAGATTTGAATGGACGGTTTGTCTGTCTGAGACGGCAGTGTGTGTGTGCATGCGCAATAGTGAATCACACGTATAAAGCTCCGTTTGAGTGTGCTACTCGGTTTTGTTCAGATACTTTATTTTCATTTTCATGACCTATATAGGGGTTTTTATTTTGTCCTTTTCATCGCCTCCCGGACTCTTGGTAGCCTTATTTTTCCTCTGTGGTGTTCAGCGTACTCGGCATGTTAAGGTCTGTTTGCCGTTCTGTGATTGGCTCTCACCTAATACAAACAACAACAATGTTTATAAAGAGAAAATATCTTATTTCTACCTCATGTTATTGTGTACCTGCCTTTCATTTCAGTGTGACCGAGAGATCCGCTGCCTCAGGTAAATGACGCCGCAGCGTTGCCTCTCTGCACATCTGATACCGTAGCAACTGGGTCACCAACTAAACCAGGCTTCTGACCGGCAGACAGTGGAGAGTAATTCCTTCATTATTCAGGATGTGGCTCTTAATGGGGCAGTTTTATGTAAAATAGACTTTTTTTTTAGCTTTACATCATGTTGTAATATGATTCTGTGATCAAGAACATGCATGGAGTGTTGCTTTAAATCTTTCGTGTGTTTGAGAAATCCTTTGATCTCCATGGCAACCGTTCAGCTGTGCAAAACGCCTGGGTGGACCTAGCCCCGCCTTCAAGGACGTATCTCCTTCTCAGAGCTGCAGTTTCTAAGCTTCCGCTTCACAGAGCAGTCCTCCTCCCGCATCTCCTCCACTCAGTTCCTTCAGACTAGCCAGCAGCAATTAGCAAACACCTAGTGGAACTGCACATCTACTGAGTTCATTATAGGAGCTACTTCTCAGTGCAACACCGATAAAAACATTGTTAAAGGGTTAATAGAGGAGCCATGTTGTGATGACTTTCTGAAGGCGGAGTTTCAGAAGGAGCAGGAGTTTTTAGAGAGACAGTGACCCAATTTCAAGGCGTTGGATTACAAAGTCAAATTTCTTGTAAGTCATATTTGAAATATATAGCATTTTTATAACAACTGAGGGCAACAAAGTTACTTGATTGTGCTATAAAATGCCACTATTTGACTGGAAAACAGAAAGAGCTCAGTTTTTCACAGTTTATCTGTCTCATACCAAATTGTCACGACATAGTGAGAGTTTCAACAAATATATAAAAAAATATTTTTCATGAAGGTGAGATACTGCAGCTTTGAGGCTTCTGCGTTTTCATTATAAACAACACATAACTCATTTTAATTTTTCTTGAGCATCATTTTGTTTGTACAAACTGTAGTTTGTGACTCGGTTGTGTCTATCTGTGGCTGCAGGAACCTCAGTCTGTCAGGTAATCGGTAATATCACTGAAAAGTTCTTGACAACAACAAAAAACACAGGTGTGTAAGTCAGCCTAACTCATTAGATGTAGAATGTATAACCCAGGTCTTAGTGGGACTACAGGGAGGTGTGTCAGACACACACCTCTGACACACACACAGCCCCATCAGACACCCAGAATTACACAGCATCTCCCAGTCAGATACACAGCACAGGTGAGGAGATACTGTTTGCGTGTGTGTGTCTTAATCATTTGACCCCGAGGCACCGCCACAGGGGCCGAGCTCAGACACAAGCTGAGGATGAACTAAGATCCAGGGCTTTGAAAGGAAACTGCTGTCTCAGCTGTCGGCACTCATAGAGGTTGTGTGTGTGTGGGGGCGTGCGCGCGTGTGTGTGTTAGAGGTGAGTGTTTGAGGGGGTGTGACGTGTGTTGTGTTGCACTGCTTTTAGAGAATGTGAAAGTTGGGAACCTGAGAAAACTTGACTCCTTGTTGTATTATCGTCTTGGTTACAGTACATTACCGCCTCCCACAGGTGGAGGCTAGAAGTACAGTTGCTCATTGAGCCACCGCCTCAATTTGTTGAAATTAATGGACAATGTCCACATGTATATTTTTGATATTTTGATTATTTAAACATTATTTATGTTTTTATTTATGCAATTTTATATTTTTGTCTTGATTGAAAAAGACGACTGTTTGGATTCTATGAACCGAATATGATTTATTTAAGGGGAGCGGGGGTCTTTTATGGGGCGGGGGGGCTACAGCCCCACTATCTACCCCCAATGAGCACCACTGTTTATTACATATTTGTTAAAACTGTCAGCATGTCGTGACAATTATCTAATTCATTATTCAATTTCTTGCTGGGATCAATAAAGTATTTTTGAATTTGAATTGGACTGTGTAATATGAGACATAATCTGTGGGGAAAAAAATCAAGCTCCTCCACCTCCTCCCTGAGAAACTATTTGCCATTTGCAAAAATACACCAGTTAAAAACAACCAATCAGAGCCATGAGGAGGGGCTTAGTGCTGTCAATCAACCTCATGAAGACAATGTTAAATGTTTTAATAGCGGAGAAACAACTTACTGGTCCAGGAAAACTGTTTATCCGTTGTCATTGGTTACCTTGCTAACTAGTCTTAGCATTCATGGCAGGCTCTGTGTGGTGAACAAACTGAGGCGTAGCAGAGAGAAAGGTACATGAGGTGATTGACAGTGCTAAGACCCTCCTCCTGGCTCTGATTGGTTGTTTCTGCCTGAGTATTTCTGTAGTTAGCACTGGGAGAAAGCAAAGGAAGTCATTTTTTTTTGCAGATTATCTATATTATATTATACTGTCACAACATAACGATAACTTTAACAAACATGTATAAACATGTATTTTAATAAAAGTTGAATACTGCAGCTTTAAACCACCAGAGCTTTTTTATGCCTTGATAATATAAAAAGTAGGACAGAAGGAGGGTGCAGCTTTGACCATGACTGTACTTGTTTGTTACACTCCCTGCACTGCAGATTATATGTTTGTAAGAAAACCAGCATAATGATAATGAGTCATTTCAAAACATCATGATGAGAGATAGCGAGATAAACTAAATTGGACCTTTGTAGTCAGGCAGCTAGGCTGAGGTGCTCCTCATAAAAAGTTTAAGCTGCTTCTAAAGCAAACCTTCTGAGAGAAAACAAACCTGGGTCTGTTGAGCCAGGAGCTCCACATCTTTTCTACTCACTCGGTCCCTAATTTGGAAGTCGGGATTGCTTCATCCAAACTAATGTAGCATGAGGAGGCCGTGGCAAGCAGAGTGAAACAAACTGGCTGCTTTCACGGTTTTAGAAACGCCTGCTGACAAGTGAAATTATATTAGATTTATTTCAATTCTCCACAGTCAGTTTTACAAACTGAAAACTGCGTGAAACTTCATATTTCCCCAAAATGTGAATGACATCTGAAGCAAAGAGATCTGAAAACAAACGTCTGGAGCGGTCCGCACAGAGGGAGAGTTACTTTCTCCTGCCTTTCTTCCCCCCGTTCTTGTCAGCTATTGCTCCGGCTTTTCTCCGTCAGCAGGTTCTGTGCTGAATGCTAGGCACTGATGACGGCTGATGAACGATTTTCCTGTAGTAGTAAGTGGTTTCTCCGCCATTAGAACACTTAGCAGCGAGTATGTGATGTTGATAGACAGCGCCAAGACTCTCCTCCTGGCTCTGATTGGTTGTTTTTGATCAGAAAAAACAACCAATCCTGAGCTATTATTGGTGGAGGAGATGGATTTTTCCCTAATTGTCTGTCTCATAACATACATCACAACATGGTGACAGCTTTAACGAATATGTAAAACACAGGAGTGAATCCAGGAGGCTTTTAACAAGGCTAATTGGGGCCCAATGGCCACTCCAAAATAAAATGAAAACACAACCTCTTTCTATTCATGGGTAAAATAGAAAGGGGGTGGGGCCTGAAGTGAGTGACACATGTCAGACTCACAACAAGGAAGTCAAAGATTAACATAAATATAAATACATAAACATAAATTCAGATGAGCTGATTCTATTTCTCTTAAGTTTAGCTCCACCTAAGACGTTCTCGCCTGGGGGTCGAGGTTTAGTGAGGATGACCTCATCTGATTTAAATCGTCAGTTTTACATTTGAAGATTCAATTTAGTGTGGAGTAATGTAGGCATCTTAATAAATTCAGAACAGAAGGTACTGCTGAAGGATGCTGCGGTGGATTATAATCACTGACTGATCAACCACTCATTTCATATTTTGTCGACCAAATTAGCATTCCCTGCAGCTGTAGAATGTAATAAATAGTTCACACCTGCATTATGTTTCAAATTAAAGTTGATAATTTAAGTTGCAAAACTCTGAGGACCTATATGTTCAGAAGAAAACACAATACATGGTGCATATTTATGCATTTCACATCCATTATATATAAACACAACTGCAACAAGTCACTCTGTGTCATGGTTTTAGATAAGCTTCTGACCCACATGCATGATTATTCTCAGGAGACCAAAGAAAAGTTTTAAAAAGTTTATGTTACAATGATGTGAATAATGTGGAGGTCTTGGTATCTAGTAGTGGTAGAGGGGAACAGATGAGATATGAGTTCATCTTTGTGGAATATGAATCGGAAGGCTGGACAGACTGAGATTAATGTTACTGACTGACGTTAGGATGTTCTGGGAGGGTTGGAGCAGGTTGAGTGGATAAAACATGGAGGCTGGAGCAGGTTGAGCAGTGAGAGTGTAGGAGGGAGGACAGGTTGTACGGAGGATGAAGATGGAGAGAAAGATCAGGTGATTATTGATGGTTTGATCTGGCAGAGGGAGATACAGGAAACCAAATATTTGTTTATGTGTTCATTCATTGTGCCTTATAATTATTGCTTAAGAGACGAGCTGCACTGCATCTGGTTGTGAGAAAATGTAATTCACATTTTTGCTGTGCTAAAACTTTCTGCTCTGTTCTACAAATTCATTAAGCTAACAAATGTTGACATACAGTCCTGAAACCACAAACTGTTGATTTTTTTTTTTATGTGATTGGTGACACATAATTACTGATTAGCTGGCTTCTGCAACCTATTCGTTCGGCCCATTTGGTTGGTCTAGGAACCAGAAGCAACTTTCAGAAAATATACATTACACTATGTTGTAACAGTATGTTATGAGTCATCAGTCTGTGAAAAAATTGAGCTGCCCTGTCTTGTCTGATAATTCCCAATAACTATATAATTATCTCTAGTAATTTTCTTTTTCTGAGCAGAGTGACCGTTCAAACCACATTGCAAAAAATCTGTATATTTTTAATTTTAAAAAAATTATTATTCCAACAGATTATTTTTTATTGTATGTATTGCTAAAATAAAGTGTGACCTTATAACACTTTCATTAGAATGGAATATGTGTATCAGATTCCATGTCAGACTGAAGGAAATTACTACAAACCTGAACTTATAAGTACAGTAACCCTCTGATCTCCTACAGTTACTGTCATCAAAGCTTTTATAATCACATCTGTAATTTATTATATGTATCAAATTCTTGCCTGTGAAACTTAAAGTACAGTGTGAAATATGCATATGTCAGAGGTCACAAATGCTAATCTGTATCATGTGGGTACTTCCTGTTTTAAAATCCCCCGCCTCACTCACGTTTGCCCAGGTCAAAAGTTTCTGCAAACACTGTTCATCTAAAATCCTTCCTTCCAAACCAGTTCTGTTTCACCTTGGATCGGAACAAGAAATGATTCTGCAGGAACTCTCAGGCAGAATGAAGAGAGGAGCCGGATTAAAAAACGTCTCTGTAATCATCTCTCATAATTACGTCGATGAATGGGACTATTCAGATGTTTCGAATTCATCTGCGGCTCGTTAAGAAGCAGCACAGGTGAAAACTGCTTAGCTAATGCTCACCAGTCACTCACTGGAATGTTACTCAAGAAAGTATATAAGTCTGACATTCTGTAATTAAGGACAACAAGCAATATACCAAATATGTAAGTAAGTACTACTTGAAAGTAGATGTGTCAATAAAAAAGATAGAAATTTCAATGTCGCAGTTTATGAACTGCAAGCATTTTCAAAGACAAATAAAAATAAATGTGTTTCTCATCAGTATGTTTGCAAACACAAAACCCTGCAGTAAAGTTATACAGTTAACTTTAGTGAGTTAAAGTGAATGTTTCTCCACACAGACTGGCAAGGTTTGACAAGAGCTGCATTTTCATTCCAAATGTGAGCAAAACTGTCTATAATCTGCTAATGTCAAAAAAACACAACTTCCAATAAATAGGAAACGCAATTAAAATCGTAGGTGAATAAGTTTGTTCACGCAATAAGTCATTAAAAACATTCCATGGCTACTCTGACTACTTCCTGGCAACATCCGGCTGTTGATCATGTGACTCTTGTGATACAAAAAAATAATAATTTTCCATTGCAGTTTTGTGAAATAAACCAATCTTAGCAACAAAACTTTATAGAATTTTTGGCGTTTTCATTAAACTAATTTATTTTCAAAATGTCAAATTGCGCATTTTCCATTGACTGTGTGTCGATGGAAATTCAGTTAATGTGTCTGCCTTTGCTGGACATTCTCTTCTTCTCGGCTAAATGTGTCCTCACTTCCTGGTTCTTCTTCTTCTTCTTCTTCTTCTTCTTCTTCTTTGTAGTTCCTGGATTCCAGGCTATGACGCGTCACATCAGTCAGTTCACATCTGAGCATCGGGTCGAATTACAACATGAATTATTGAACTGTAGTCACACAGTTTGAGCTGGAACTCTAAACGTGCCGCTCCAGATTTTTGTGAAGGTCCCCCAACCAACAAAGCAACCCGTTCACTTCACTGTTTGGGCAACATTTTACAAACAATCTGTGTCGAGTCGAATCAGATTATAATTAAGTGGACTTGGACTGTATCAGACTTGTGATGTTGTGAACAGGACAAAGCTGCTATAGAAAACAGATGGATGAATTGTACTCATATTCTTGTATAATTGTACTCTCTAATCACCTTAAATTAAACGCCAGCTCCCTGTTTATTGACTCTTAACAGTCAGTCACCAGTCTTATGCGTTTGTAAAGATTGTTGTAATGTGCAGCTTTGAAGTTTGTTTAAATGTCAGCAGGCCATAATGGTTCAGTGCTGCGTTCAGTGCCAGCAGCTTGTTTATAACAGCTTTTATGAGTTGGCTTCGGCTGAATTCACAAGTTTAGAGCCATGTGAGTCAAAGTGGAAGACTGGAGCTGCTGGGGCTCGTGAACTCTGCTCTGGATATTACATGCAAGAGTAGACAAACACGTACATACACATGGGTTTCTTAGTAGGAAATCATAGGTTAATACAGTATAGTTTTTTTCCCTAAATATGTAAAAAAAAAAAATCACTTTGTGTTTCTTTTTTCTATTTTTCCAAATGTGTTTTCCACTGTTGGTTCAGTCAGGAACAAAGAGAAGAAATATAAAGAGTCTGACCTTTTGTCTCGGAGCTCCAGCTAAACTCATTACAAACGGGTCACTTTTGATTACAGTTACATTTAATACACCCACCTGCTGCTCCATGCGGCTCTCACGCAGTGCGCATTAGGCTGCTCCGGTGACTCCTGGCAGCTGCTCTCTGACGCTCTGTTACGAGCTGACATGTTGACGACAGCAGTGACAGACCCTGTCAGATGATCAGAATGCAGCTTCCAGATGTTGTCAAACTATTTTTATAAGAGCGAAAACCAGGCTAGGAGTTTTAATATCCAGTCCAGATCTTTTCCTCATATTCCTGAAATTGAGAAAACATTTTTTTAACTGAAAGAATAAAAATGAATGGGAAAACTATAACTAACTGGAGCAATATTGTATGTTTATAAAATTAAAATATACTGACATTGGAGGTACAATGTTCTACGTTTTTGTGTTTATGGATCTATTCATTAGCCTTTCGAATGGATGTGAGATTGAATAGACTTTTTTCTCCACTTGCATGTTTACCTCAGCTGACGGTAAATTACGGTTCTCCATGTTCCTTCTGGTGGCACTTAGTCCACAAAATGGCGACAGCAAAAGTTGTTAGAAAACTTCAGAGTCACATGTTCAACAATAACTGAATCCATTTTTTCAAAATAGTAACTTCTGTTGAGAGTTCATTACCCAGTCGATATATTCATAATCACAATAATACTTCAACAATTTACAATTCTGCACCTAAAAATTTAATATTAAATAAACTGGAACTCCTTCTATGACTAATACGTGATAAACTAAAACTAAACAATATTTAACTAACAATAACTAATAAGAAATAGCAAACACACTGCAGAAGCGAATTAAAATGAACCAAATTAGACAACAAAAATGTCACAATGAAATAAAACTAGACTATAATGAAAAACCTAATGTGACTGAATGTGTTTGTTGGCTAGTAGGATGTGGAGATTTGTCTTCATCAAAGTCTCAGTCAAAGTCTGCTTTATTGTTAAATCATCATATGTACCAGACCTACAAATAATCAACATTATGTTTCTCGCCTAAAACTTAAATAACATAATAATTAAGAAAAAATAGTAATAAAAATGTTTTCCACAACCCATAGAAACACAGCAATAATATAAAATAATCACACAAACCAAATAGAATCTAGAATTTTAAAAACACAAACTCTTATAACAGCTTAGATCAGGGGCGTCAAACTCATTTTTATTTTGGGCCATATCGAAAATCGGAATATTCTTAAAGGACTGATTGTGCCAGAATATATTGATAAAACCAATGAAACTGTGAAAATATCAATAAATCGCTGTTCCTCTGGGATTTTGTGATCATTTTAGGTTTTATTACAATCAAAATTTTGTGGTGAACATTTAGAAATGTTTGTAAGGAATTTTTACAATATTTGTGGTAATGTATGATATTAAATGTTACTCTTTATCACCTGCCGTATCAATTATGGATTCAATGTTTTTGACCAATTTTAAGAAAATTTGCAGTAAAATCGGAAAAAGTTTGGAAATCTGTTGATTTTGTGTGAATTTTGCAGATTTGTGAAAAACTGGAAGGACTTATTGATGTAATTTAGAGTCTAGAGGGCCACATAAAAAGCTGCGGTGGGCCACATTTGGCCCCCGGGCCTTGAGTTTGACGCCTGTGGTTCAGATGGATGAAAATGGTGGGGGAGAATTCAGCCTCCTCACTGCCGACACAGTTCAACAATCTGATAGAGCGTGTACGAAGGTTTCCGCACCTCTTCCATTAAGAAGTCCAAACATGTAATGTGCTGGATGACTTTGTGTGTGTGTGTGTGTGTGTGTGTGAGGGGGGCAGTGGGTGTGTGTGTGTTGGTGTAATGCCTCGCTCCATGTCCTGTGTGCAGGTCAACATGCCTGAGCTGGCCTTGCTGCGCTTTGTGGTGCTGGACGACGACTACATCGGAGACGATTTCATCGGCCAATACAGCGTGGCCTTCGACTGCCTTCAGCCGGGCTACCGTAACGTGCCCCTGCTGGGCCTGGCGGGAGACCCCTTACCACACACCAGCCTTTTTGTTCACGTGGCCATCACCAACCGGCGAGGCGGAGGGAAGGCCCAGCGGCGGGGCCTGTCGGTGCGCAGGGTGGGCCGGCGAGGGAGGGAGTACGTCTCTCTGCGGCACACCGGCATCAAAGCTCTGGACGAGGTTTTCAAACAAGCCGGCGGACCCCTCAAGGAGGCCACGGACCTGCGGGAGGACGCTCAGGTGAGATGGGAGAGTGGGCGGGGTTTCCATTACACTGCTGGTGTTCTACACTTTCAGAGAGCAGGATCACTCTCTCTGTTAGCCTAAGGTGTGACTGATGTATTCGTCCTTAAGGCTGAATTCACATCAACCCTGTTCAGTCCGTTTTAGTCCAACTCCAGTCCGTTTGTCTAGAAAGTCCGGTTTCTTTGGTGCGAATATGTAATCGAACTCTGGTCGATTACATATTCGACCAGAGTTCGAACAAAACTCTTGGTATCAATCATACGCTTTTAGACAAACTGATGGGAGAGAGAGGATGCAATTGACAGAAGGAAAATACATCAGCACACCACATAGACCACACACCACATGTTTTTACAGACTGGTGTAAAAACACCAGTCTGGGTTCGGTTGAAGTGAACTCCGGCGCGGTTCAAATGCAAATATGACCCCCGAAGTGAACAAGAGGCCGCTCCAAAAGCAGGAAGTGGACTATAGTGAGAGACTAGCTCTCGCAGGAGAAATGACTTGTGGTCTTTAACAAAAGACAAAAGAGAAATTAGGAGATCTATTTTTACTAGCTAAAATCTGATTGTAGTTCATTTTTGTTTCCATTTTATGAAGAAGGAAGTTGCTCTCATTGTCTTCTTCAGAGGTTTTGGTGTTGCTTCTTTCAGTAGCTCTTGATGCAGCGCCCCCACAGGCGAGGGAAAGAACAGGTTTTTCAGTTGGTTTGGATCATTTGACACAGTAAAGTATGAAGGAACAGCAGCAACTGAAAATGGAATAAATTTAGCAACTTTGGTCCCCAATCAAACAGAAATTACTGGACTATCAAGTGTAAAAATACCTTAAGTCATTCATGCGTCTGCTGATGAAGAACTGACACTTGGGGGAAGTTTCACCTTTCAGCAGAACAGCTGGTAGAATGTCCCAGTCAAAGTCCAGGATACATGCAATTGAAAATAAATGGCAAGACAGATAATTTCCATCCTCTGTGTTTTCATTTGAATTCCACTTACTAATTTTGTGCTACTTTGTGCTGACTCACAATATAAAATCTTAATATTTGATGTTTTATTTTGAGCAAATATAAAACAGTTTATGGTGTACTAGCACATTTACAAGATATTAAATATAAAGCAATTTATTGGTTAGGAAAATTTTGGCAAATTTTAAATGTTATTTTTTTGTATTTACAGCAACAAATTAGTATGTATGGTAGAAATGTATAAGAGCAGAAGTTTCTTCCCTAACACATAAACCAAATATTTTCAGTTCTTTTAACAAATATTTTAGCGAGATGTTGCTAACTAGAGAGGAATAAAAAGCACAAACATGTATTTTCTGTTCATGACAATAATATAATCCTAATATTTCATTTTAAGTTAAAAACAAAACCTCAAGAAATATAAACCACACTGCATTTTTTATTGCATTTCTTTGTGATTTTGCTCTGATCTTCCATCTATATGTTATGTACACATGATGTAGAAATAATTGTCACTATGCGCATAAACAAACAACATGGTGTTTGTAAAATGAGCAAAACCGATCTCATTTTTCACTGGCTTCACCAGACAAAACATGAAATTTCATTATTATAGTGTGTGAAGTAATAAAGAAAGAGATTCATTTAGGAAATTCTACATTATTAAGACAACCTTATTTGTATTGTCTGCAAACACAAACACACTTCCACTCAGCCCTGTGCTGAACAACCCAGCTAGACTTTATATGCCTGTGAACTTTCCGTGTGTTAAAAGGATCTGTGAGTTTGTGGCTGAGCTGCAGGAGCTGCAGTCAGCCTCTACCTGAGACGCGTTTGTGGGCCGAATCAGAGAGGAGGAGGCGGAGGAGGCGTGACAAAAAAGCAATAGTCGGTGAGAAGAGTGGAGGAGGACAATAAAGCTTCTATAAATACCAGTAGAAGTGAAGGCTGGTCGTGCAGCACCCACCAGTTCTATCGCTGAATACTAACATGAACTGGTGGGCAATGTGAAAAGAATAAGTACATGTGTTCTTATTGTGCTTGTTTGTATTTGTGTGCAACAACAGGTCTGGTTTGGCTATAAATACCTAGAAATTCTTGTAATTATTAACAAAACTATTAACTTAAATCAAAGTTACCAAGTTGGAGCACCACCTGATTAGGCCAAATATTTCAGTCTCAATTTATTGTCCTTAAATGCCTGCCTGATAAGGCCGAGGTATTAAATTAACAATAGATCAATGCATAAATCCAGAGCTGAAGATGTTACACATGTCTGAAATAAAGACAAACAACTTCTCTCCAATATACAAGAGTTTATGAAGAAAAGGAATTCAACCTTCAAGTTTATTATTTTAATCACCAAACTCACTATTCTAGTAACACTCAACTAAACGACTTAGTAAAAGATGAAAGAATTATGAATAAATGACTAAAAGTAAAACAGTAAGAATACACAAGTACCAAAATACAGTATATTCTTATTCTCATACAGCTGAGAATAAGAGTAATATCACATTCTTAGATTCGCACTCACAAAGACACACACATTTATACACCGATACACAGATTGGTAGGCAATGTGCCTTGCCCAGAACACATCAACATGAGGCAGGAGGAAGCTGGAATCGAACCTACAACCTTCCAATCACAAGACGATTCCTTTTGAAGAATTATGAGTAAAGCAGGATCAAAGCTTATCCATATGTGGATAATAAAGTTCACTTCACTGTTCCTGCGTGTGGAATACAGACGCTGGATGCATATACGACAGACTAAATAAACTTGGATTCAGGGCTTCGCTAAGCAGCAGCAGTCCTCCTTCAGCTGGTGAAATAGTAGAGGACGTTTCATGGGAAGGTCCCCAAAGTGCAGAAGAGACAAAAAGCTCCTCCAGAGGCTCGTCATTGTTAGCTTAATATCACGTATTCATGCAGTGAATATCCTATTTCTGCTTAAACTGAAAGTTTGTGGAAATGATAGTTCTTATCCCAGCCTCCTTGCTCCTTGTAGTTTTTAGACCTTCACTTAGCTAGAGGCCCACCAGTCAACCCTGTATATGTGCTGGGAAACAATGAATACAGCATGACCTCTCCAGCATCTGCATCACAGACTGCTTCCAAGGCCATAAAGAAATATTTTCCTGCTTATCAGTCCAGCACAGAGCCTGACCGTAGCCCTTTCCAGCTCCTTCCACAGGTAGCCAACAACTGTTTGACTCCAAAATAATGCAAATCCAGAAGGTCAGACTAATTCTATAAACAAGCCAGAATCTCTGAGATCCTGGTGAGGATCCCAGAGCTGAGACTGATCCAGGTCTTCCTGCTGGCCATCACGGCTTTTGGATCACACAGTCTGTACTGGCAGAGCTATTTTAAAGAGACAGCACAGAAAGCCACCGCTAGGCTGCAGGGCGCTCATTTATCTAGCCATGTGAACTGCCATGAATTATTTCTACTTTTCATAAAGCTTATGCTTCCCTTATATAATAGCAACATAAACATTAGATGGTTATGTTAGAGAACAGCTCTCCACCAGTCATTGGCACTGCATACAAGTGAATTCAAACAAAAGCTATCTATGAGAAACGTTATAATTCTCCTCTTTTGACCTGCAGTTTCCAAGCTTCTGCCTCACAGAGCAATCCTCCCCTACAACTGCCCCCACTCAGCCCCTTCAGACTAGCCAGCAGCAAATAGCAAACCCCTGGTGGAACATCTGCTGAGCTCATTATACAAGCTGCTTTTTAGTCAAACGCTGGTAAAAACATTGTTAAAGAGTTAATAGAGGAGCAATGCTGTGATGACTTCCTGAAGGCGAAGTTTCAGAAAGAGGAATTTTTAAAGGGACAGAGGCCCAATTTCAATACGTTAAATTACAAAATATAATTTCTTATATTTTATAATATCATATATGATATGACAAGTCATATCATATTTATACAGCATTTTAGTAACAATGGAAGGTACCATAGTTTTTTGATTGTGCTATAAGATGACATCATGTGCCTGGAAGACACATAACACTGCCCCTTTAATATTTTCAGTAGCAGGACTAACAAAGATGAAATAAACAAAATTAGTAACGGCTAAAGAGTAAAGTATGGTTCTTATGTGAAAAGAAAAACAAATACAAGTAATCTTCAACTGCAGAGGCTTCCTGCTCACACATGTCTACACACCAGGTCTTGAACAGAAACACTGTTCACTCTTTAGCTAGCAGCTTCTATTACCGCTCTTCTGCTTTATTGTCTTTTCCTTTTACTCTGTCTCACTTAAAGCTTAAAGCTGCTAAGGCTGTGTGCTCATCTGCCAGGGTCACTTAACATCCATCACACTTCTCTTGCTGTTGCACGTACACTCCCATGCACACACACACACACACACACACACACACACACACACACGCACACACACACACACACACACACACACACACACACACACACACACACACACACACACCCTTCAGTGAAGGTGGGCTATAATAATTAGCCGCCGTGTTGGAGCTTTTTCTGTTGACAAAACCGTTCAGTCACAGTGGCAGCGTTTTTCTGTTTGAGGCCTGAAGTCACTTCGCTCATTAGGAGCTGACCCAGAATGTTACACAGAACTCGCTTTCCACTTCTGCTGTACCTACTTCAAATTAAAAACATGTACACTACAAAAACACGACACGTTCCCAAGTATTTTTGGTCTAGTTTTTAATGCAAATATATTAGTACACTAAACTAAATGTCTTCCAGTTCCAGTATTAAACGTTCATTAGAGTTTAAAGTTTATTAATACTTTGAGAATGTGGTCTTGCATTATTATGAAATTATAATGCAAGAAAATTGCATTATAATGCAATTGTTTCAAAACAATAATATTATCAATTATTGCAACAACGTCTGTGCTTTAAGGCAACTTTTATGTTACTTTGGTCTTATTTCAAGAGATTTGCTCTAAAAATTAGACCAAGAATACTTGGTAAGTTTTTTACAGTCTAAAATGTGTTGATTTTCTGTTCCAGCTTGATTTCAGATTGTTCTGATAAATCCACTTTGGTCAAGTCTGATTTCACAGGTCAGGTGATACTGATTTGATTTGCAAGTGAAGCAGCAGATGTTTGTAGTATAAAGTGTGTGTGTGTGTGTGTGTGTGTGGGGGGGGGGGGGTTAAGCTTTTATCCTGTCGTCACTCAGCATAGTTCTGTTGGAGGAGAAGGGTGAGGGTCAGCGTAACCCTAACCCTTCCCTACACCTGATCCAGCTCTGTCCCACTCTTCTTCCCCAGTGCTCCACCGCCGGTTTCAAGGACCAGTGTGGGCTCCCCACTGTGGCCAAACTGAAGCAGTGCATCCAGAGCCTGGCTACGAGGCTCCAGAGCCCCGAGGGGGCCATGGGGGCCACCATGTTGCTGAGGGAGGGCTACCCCTGTCTGGAGCCTCAGGTCAGCCTGTCTGAGGCGACTCGGAAGCTTCTCTCTGCCTACGACACGGTCAGTTCGTCAGAACGCATCCATAACAACCCAGATCCTGCTTTTAATTCTGTCAGCTGTAAAGAGAATTTGAAGAAAGTGTTTCTGATCAGTCTGAGGACACAAAGCTGTCAGGGTTTTGAGTTGAATGAGCTACAGTGGCCTCTGTCGAGGTATGTGCAGCCCTGTCACTCAGCTGTAATAAAACCAGGGACACAGACATTTACATGAGAAAAAGGGAAACAGATTATTGACAATTGTTGATTGAATTATTGGTCACTTTGAGGTCACACAGCAAACCTGCCACAACCGACCATTTAAATATTCTTGACTGTTCCCCGTTTTTACAGCCAGAAACCTGTTCTGTGTTTTGTTATACAGTGACTTTTAGCGTGGTGAAGAAAAACATTGCACCAGCATTGATAGGTAATAATAGTCAAAAAGAGACAATTCCAACTGGTGCTTTGTTTTTGTTTTAAACTGTTATGATTCCAGTTTCTCAGTAAGGATGAAGGTTCTTACGTAGAAATGCCATCACTAATACAGATCGAAAGCCGCTTTGCAAAGATTTTTTATCTCCTCTGATGGAAAGAACTTTTCCACAGATGAAGGATTTCCCATCAGATTATTAATATACAGGGTTAAGTCCAGCTTTTTAAAGGTTGAGTCACTTTGAGGAATCTATCCATTATCCAGAAAGACCTCAAACCTTAAAGGAGCTGTATCACATAAAATCGACTTTTTTGAGCTTTACATCATGTTATAATGTTATTCTCACATCAAAACATGCCTGGAGAGTTTCTTTGATTATTTCATTCATGTTTGAGAAACCCTTTAATCTCCATGACAACCATTCAGGTGTGCAAATTGCCTGGGTGGACCTTGCTCTGCCTTCGAGACAAAGCGGGGAAAACATAAAAAAATATATATTATAAACACATCATATAGTCAACAGATGTGAAAACCATCCATCCATCCATCCATCCATCTTCTTCCGCTTATCCGAGGTCGGGTCGCGGGGGTAGCAGCTTCAGAAGGGAGGCCCAGACTTCCCTCTCCCCAGCCACTTCTTCCAGCTCTTCCGGGGGAATCCCGAGGCGTTCCCAGGCCAGCCGAGAGACATAGTCTCTCCAGCGTGTCCTGGGTCTTCCCCGGGGCCTCCTCCCGGTGGGACGTGCCCGGAACACCTCACCAGGGAGGCGTCCAGGAGGCATCCTGACCAGATGCCCAAGCCACCTCAACTGGCTCCTCTCGATGTGAAGGAGCAGCGGCTCTACTCTGAGTCCCTCCCGGATGACTGAGCTTCTCACCCTATCTCTAAGGGAGAGCCCAGCCACCCTACGAAGAAAACCCATTTCGGCCGCTTGTATCCGCGATCTCGTTCTTTCGGTCATGACCCAAAGCTCATGACCATAGATGAGGGTGGGAACGTAGATCGACCGGTAAATCGAGAGCTTCGCTTTTTGGCTCAGCTCTCTCTTCACCACGACGGACCGGTACAGCGCCCGCTTGACAGCAGACGCTGCGCCAATCCGCCTGTCGATCTCCCGCTCCCTTCTTCCCCCATTCGTGAACAAGATCCCGAGATACTTAAACTCCTCCACTTGGGGCAGGACACCCCCCCTGACCCGGAGAAGGCACTCTACCCTTTTCCGGCTCAAGACCATGGCCTCGGATTTGGAGGCACTGATCCCCATCCCGGCCGCTTCACACTCGGCTGCGAACCGCTCCAGCGAGAGCTGCAGATCACGATCTGATGAAGCCAAAAGGACCACATCGTCTGCGAAAAGCAGAGATGAGATCCTAAGGCCACCAAATCGGATCCCCTCAACACCTTGGCTGCGCCTAGAAATTCTGTCCATAAAAGTGATGAACAGAATCGGTGACAAAGGGCAGCCCTGGCGGAGTCCAACTCTCACCGGAAACGAGCCCGACTTACTGCCGGCAATGCGGACCAGACTCTGACACCGGTCATACAGGGACCTGACAGCCCGTATCAAAGGGCCCGGTACCCCATACTCCCGGAGAACCCCCCACAGGGCTCCCCGAGGGACACGGTCGAACGCCTTCTCCAAGTCCACAAAACACATGTAGACTGGTTGGGCGAACTCCCATGCACCCTTCAGGACCCTGCCGAGGGTGTAGAGCTGGTCCAGTGTTCCACGACCAGGACGAAAACCACACTGCTCTTCCTGAATCCGAGGTTCGACTATCCGACGGACCCTCCTCTCCAGGACCCCTGAATAGACCTTGCCAGGGAGGCTTAAGAGTGTGACCCCTCTATAATTGGAGCACACCCTCCGGTCCCCCTTTTTGAACAGGGGGACCACCACCCCAGTCTGCCAATCCAGGGGAACTGCCCCCGATGTCCATGCGATATTGCAGAGTCGCGTCAACCAACACAACCCTACAACATCCAGAGCCTTAAGGAACTCCGGGCGGATCTCATCCACCCCCGGGGCCTTGCCACCGAGGAGCTTTTTAACCACCTCGGCGACCTCGCCCCCAGAGATTGGAGAGCCCAACCCAGAGTCCCCAGGCTCCGCTTCCTCAGTGGAAGGCATGTTGGTGGGATTGAGGAGGTCTTCGAAGTACTCTGCCCACCGACCCACAACGTCCCGAGTAGAGGTCAGCAGCACACCATCCCCACTATAAACAGTGTTTGTGCTGCACCGCTTCCCCCCCCTGAGACGCCGGATGGTGGACCAGAATCGCCTCGAAGCCGTGCGGAAGTCTTTCTCCATGGCCTCTCCAAACTCCTCCCACGTCCGAGTTTTTGCCTCAGCAACCGCCCGAGCCGCATGTCGCTTCGCCCGCCGGTACCCATCAGCTGCTTCCGGAGTCCCACAGGCCAAAAAGGCCCGATAGGACTCCTTCTTCAGCCTGACGGCATCCCTCACCGAAGGTGTCCACC
The DNA here is from genome assembly GCF_001444195.1 of Xiphophorus couchianus. NCBI lineage: Eukaryota > Metazoa > Chordata > Actinopteri > Cyprinodontiformes > Poeciliidae > Xiphophorus > Xiphophorus couchianus. The sequence continues at coordinate 2,818,446 of NC_040234.1, read as the reverse complement.
AACGGGTTCGAGGGTTGCCGCCGCGACAGGCACCGACAACCTTGCGGCCACAGCTCCGATCGGCCGCCTCGACAATGGAGGCACGGAACACGGTCCACTCAGACTCCATGTTCCCCACCTCCCCCGGGACGTGTTCGAAGTTTTGCCGGAGATGGGAGTTAAAGCTCCGTCTCACAGGGGATTCTGCCAGACGTTCCCAGCAGACCCTCACAACACGATTGGGCCTGCCAGGTCTGACCGGCTTTCGCCCCCACCACCGGAGCCAACTCACCACCAGGTAGTGGTCAGTGGACAGCTCCGCACCTCTCTTCACCCGAGTGTCCAAGACATACGGCCGCAGATCCGATGAAACGATGACAAAGTTGATCATCGAACTGCGGCCTAGAGTGTCCTGGTGCCAAGTGCACATATGGACACCCTTATGCTTGAACATGGTGTTCGTTATGGACAATCCATGGCGAGCACAGAAGTCCAGCAACAGAACACCGCTCGAGTTCAGGTCGGGCGGGCCGTTCCTCCCAACCACGCCCCTCCAGGTCTCACTGTCGTTGCCCACGTGAGCGTTGAAGTCCCCCAGCAGAACAAGGGAGTCCCCAGGAGGAGCACTCTCCAGTACCCCCTCTAAGGACTCCAAAAAGGGTGGGTAATCTGAACTGTCGTTCGGCCCGTAAGCACAAACGACAGTCAGAACCCGTCCCCCCACCCGTAGGCGGAGGGATGCTACCTTCTCGGTCACCGGGGTGAACCCCAACGTACAGGCGCCGAGATGGGGAGCAACAAGTATGCCCACTCCTGCCCGACGTCTCTCTCCCTGGGCAACTCCAGAGTGGAAGTATGTCCAGCCCCTCTCAAGGAGACTGGTTCCAGAACCAGAGCCATGCGTCGAGGTGAGACCGACTATTTCTAGCCGGAACCTCTCGACCTCACGCACTAGCTCCGGCTCCTTCCCCACCAGAGAGGTGACATTCCACGTCCCAAGAGCCAGTTTCTGCAACCGAGGATGTGAAAACCAATAACAGACATTACATCTTGCTAAGTGGCATCATTGAAATCATTAAATATGTTCAGGGTTTCCCCCCGTATATTATAGGGCCTGGCGGCCCGCCATGCTTTACAAGTCTTTCTTGTTTATGTTTTTAGGAAAATAATAATAAATAAAAAATCGCTTTTTTTATTTTTATTTTTTCAAGCCAAATAGCAAGCGTCTCTGTTTCTGTTGCTTCACTGGCGGAGCAGATTTATTCCTAAAAGATGTGTTTGTAGAAGATAGGTTTATAGTTTATGCATTTAAAGCAGGACCAATCACACCGCTGGCGCCTCTGTGCGTTGCCTCGAACGCTGCAGCAGCTGGATGTCTTAAGTTACCTCAGCGCAGATTGCGCGCCTCCTTTCACTCAAACTGGATACAGGCTGACCTGTATTAATATTTACATCAACCCCCTGTGAGGAATTATGTTTCTTTCCAGAGTTTTTGATCAAGGTAGGAGTTTAAACTCCGCCGCGTTAACTCTGGGTGAGCAGCTCTACATGAACCGCAGGAATAACTTGTAGTCACGCTTTCAGAGGTTCGTTTAACGAGTGGTGAGAATGATTTATATTTGTGGACAAAGAATTTTGTGAGGCTTTTCCATCTCAACACGCTGCCCAGCGCCCAGCTCTGTCTGCGCTGATAAAGTTTATGTCTGGTCCTGGTTAGTCGGAGCGTTAGTGGTTAACAAACCATCGCTAACCTCATCATGCAGGTTCAGGCCGGTGAGGAGCTTTCACACTCGCCTTGTCACGCATCACGCTGGTTTTATATTATTTTATTATTATTTTTCCAGTTACGAAGCATCAAACCATATCAAATGCTTTGTCCACTTAGACAGAGTTAATGTGCGAGGCCGTGCGGAGATCTGAGAAACTGGACCAACCAAAACAGTTTCTGTGTCCCCTTGTTAGAAACTCAACAAACACGAAATGGAAAAGCTACTAAAGCCACATTAGCAGCATTAAATTAAATCTCCCGTTTGTTCCTCATCTCTGCGCAGTGCAGCAGATTTAAGTCATGCAGGGCCGGTCCAAGGCTGTATGAGGCCTTGAGCAGAATTTGACTTAGGGGCCCCTCTTGCTGCTAAAAACATCAGCACCTCTAACAGCTTCTGTGTTAGATTTAGTGAAATCTGGGAGAAGGGGAGTAGTTTAATTTGCCAACCTAAAAAGCAACACGTTATAATTGCAGTTTACTAATTTCAGAGCTCAAACTCAAAGATTAAACTCACAGCATCAGACTGTTGCTATGGTAACAAAACTATGAATATTGTTCTTTGAACTTTTACAAAGTAAACTTGCCAGCTGCTTTAAATCTTACATATAAATGTTAAACAATTTAAAATCTTTTAATTTATGTATGCTGAAACCATTAAATCAAATTTAGCAGCATTGATCATCTCAATAAACAAATGTTATATTTATATATCTGTGGTCTGTGTTAAAATATTAGCATTTATGGGCCCCAGAAGCCCTGGGGGCCTTATGGAGCTGCTGACTTAATTTGGATTAAATAAAAGTGCAAATAATTAATATTCATTTTAATTGTGTTTTTTGATTTGTTGTTTTTAAGACCAGTTGTGGGTTTAAATATTATTTCACTGGCGATGTTTCCCTGTAACATATAATTACCCAGTAATATTTTTACTTTTCCTGCCTACTTAACATCTTTTAATACAAAACCACAGTGGACCACCGGTTGACCACCTCGGCGCCCCGACCACCGGGCTTAGCAAGTTTTCTGGGGGAAACCCTGATGTTGGTCAATGATCCATTCATAAGGTACATGTGTTACATCAGCACTTTGTTCATGGGAGACAGAGGTGGGCTGTTTCCAGCTAGCATGTGAACCTAGCCTAAGATCTCTCATAAAACCCCTCGGCAAAAAAATCAAACTGCCCCTTTTTGGGGCTTTCAATTGTTTTTAAAACTGTTGATCTCTGTAGGAGTAAAAGAGACTTTCACATCACATCACATCGGCCTTTCCCCACTTTTGTTAGAATAGTTTTCGAGGTTTGCCTAAAATGGACCTACAGAGGAATGGAAGCAAGTAATCAGTTCCACAGGCTGCAATTTATTCCATTTAAGCCACTAAAGCCCCTAATTTGACTTTACTTTGGGGTCCGCCATACTCCTAATGATGTGCTTGTTTTCTCAAGCTCCAGCAGTCTGACTACCAGTCACTTTAGCTAATGACAGCCCTGGATTTGTTTTGAATGAAACGTTGCTGGAACCAAAAGCTGAATGAAACACATTTTTATCATGGCTTTTAGAAAAACACTTCGCCCTTTCACACACACCCCCGCACACACACACATACACATTCTACAATTCTTTGGATTTCTTGATTTTATCTTCATTCTTGTTGCTGGTTGATTTAATGGGATCAGGGTGGAAAACACTGCAGTGTCATGCATGTAACAATCACCCACATACTTCCTCTCACACACCCCCACACACTCAGTGGGACTGCCAGCTGCACCTCGTCCTACTCCCTCCATCTCCTGCTGCAGCTGAGTCTCTCCCACCTGTTGTCAGTTATTCACACCTACACACACCTCAGAACACACAGAGCTTCCCTTCCTGAGCAACCTGCTGTAGCTGCTCAGTTAGCAGTGTGTGTATGTGTGTGTGGATGTGATAGATGTGAAGCCAGGAGGTCAGTGTCAGGAAGCAATGGCTGGTGTCACCTGCACCTGCGAGTGCAACTCTTTGGCTTGAACTCTTCACCCTTCCTGAGTGTGCTAGATTACTGTCTCCTTTGTGCATGTTGGGCCAGGGGGGGGGCAGAATTAGTCTTTTATTTCCGTCCACAAAACTTGGTTAAGGCAAGATAAGTTTATTTCCATAGCACCATTTACGGCATTCCTAACCGATGATGGGAGAGAAAGTAACACATGAGTATAAAGGATAAAAATGTTAAAAATAATAACATATTTGTCAGGGAAACAGAATAGACTTCACATTCTTGTTGATCAATGAAGCGGGAGCTCTGAATCAACACCAAACTAAATGTTCTGTGAGCTCAACCTCGCTCTCTGCTCTCCTGTTCAGATGATCTCCGCCCAGAAACAGCTAATAGAAAACGCAGACGGTGTTCAGGAGAGGATCGACCAGGTGCACAGGGAAGGTAAAGTCTGAAGACATGAAGCTCTGCATGTATCAATACCCACAGAAATGAGTGGGTCATGAATGTATTAACTGCTCTGCTGGACAGAAGTGCAGTAACTGCTGTAGGCATGTTGCATGTTACTGTTTACATCCGGAAATTTCACGCATGCACAATTTCCGGAAGGCAAAAAGACGATTTCTTTACATGCCATCCATAGCCGAGCTGCTGCAGTGGAACAATGCTGTTAACAAAATGAAACCTGGAGAGGTAAGTGTTATTCATTTAGCGCAGTGCATCACAGCAAAGGGCAAATAACACAGAAAAACCATTTAAGAACAATTCAAAACCACTCATATTCTTCTTTTTTCTGTCTCTGTGTCGGCTATGCTACACATAGACTCGTTGACATAGTAACTGACTGACAACAGTCAATTGATACATTTATAGCAATGTTGTCACAAGTGTATCAGGAGTCGACACCAAAAAACACGCAAACATTTCCCACACAAAGAACAGAACATTCAGTCCGTCACAGTTTTCAGTTTCCAGTCTTGATGTTTATTTTGTGATTATTAATAAGTGATGTCTGTGGTAGATTAACTAATTTAATCCCCTACTCAACTGCTAATCTGTCAGAGAGTTGGTGTGAAGATCACCTTTTTTTAAAAAAATTGATCCAAAACTAACAGAATTCTGCAGCACATCTACATCTGTAGGTTATCAAAGTCAAGCTAGCATAACTGACCTCCCCTCTTCCTCAATATTTATTTTAATGAAAACTTTTTCCTGACCTTGTTATCTAGTTGTTATAGTGTTGACAATTAGTCGCTTTTTTTATATGTCATGAGTACATTTAAGATTTGGCGCATTATGTTGACAACTAGATAGCTAAAACCAGTAGCGGTCATCTCATCGTTGGCCTCCAGCAGGAAGCTGGGGGGCGGTACGCTGCGTGTGTGTCGCCACGCTGCGTGTGTGTCGCCACGCTGCGACTTGTCTATATGAAGCTCCATCGCCTACTTATTCAGTAGCAACCCTGCATGTGCTTTTAAACCCAGTCACTGTCACTGATCACTGCTGACCTTTGACGACCAATGCAAATTTCAGAAACATTAGCCGTTTCCTATGACAACGCACCCATCAAGACGTGGTGCTGTTATATGCGTACGTTATTTTTGTCATTATCTGTTTGTGTTTGTCAGGAATGGACCTCCATGAGGATCTGTCCCGGCTCTGTGAGAAGGAGGGGCTGAAGGGACGGAAGATGAACAAGGCGGTGGAGAGTTTCACCTGGAACATCACCGTCCTCAAGGTACCAGCACACAAACTGGGAGGAGAGGAAGCTCAGTCTGAGTGGAGGGCTTAGTGCACCAGCTTAATACACGATCAATACACAATGAGTTCCTGTGTGCTTCATTACTCATACACTGTAAAAAATCTGGTTAGTTCACCTTGTTGCCTCAACATTTCTTCTTTGCAAGTTTATTTTGCGGTAAGTTGTTAAAAACATGGTGCGTCCCCATCCTCCAGTCACTTCCTGTTGTCGTCTTGTTTGTGGCTTGCACCAGCAGCAACATCTAGTTGTTGATCATGTGACTCATGCGATGGTAGAAATTGCTTCTATTAATGTTTTGCAAAATAAATTAATATTAATACAGCCCAAAAAAAAAAAAAAACACCTCATCTGAACGCCAAAACTAATTAAAAATTAATTTATTGTTGAGGTTGTAGTGATGTGAAAGATTTATTTGTCTGATTTTAGCTTTTTAAAAATGTTTAATGTTTTGGCCCTGAGTGCTCTTGAGTTGATGATTTTGTCCCATTTTACAACAAGTTTGGACTTTTGCCACTGTGATGGTCTGTCATAAAAAATTCCCCAAGACTTTAAAGTTTGTGGTTATAACAGAAAAAAATGTTGCATTTGTTTTTCGGCAGATGAATTCTATTCCTAAGCTCTATATGTAGCACCTCTTTGCTGCCAGCTGAAACACCAAATGACAAATGTACAAAAATATGGAGAGGCTGAAAATTCAGAGGCCGGTGGAAATCAAAATAACTGAGAGAAGAAGTGACAGTTGCTCCTTATTTTGCTTCCCATGGCAGCGTAGAGCTGCATGTGGTTATTTCTGTCAGATAAGCGTGAAATGAAATTTGTGAAGTTCCCCTTTAGATGTTGTGGATGCTGAAAATACTGCTGTTGGAGGCACACTGATATATCCTGGTTTTGAGCGCCTGCAGTAAGCCTCCTCTAATCTCAGTGCTCCTTCCGCCACGTGCATTTTAGGAACTGAGAAATCCATCCAAATATTCAGCTCAGATCCAAATATCCAGGTCACAGTCAGGGAGGCTGAGGAGAGAGAGAGAGACAGAGGAGATGCAAACTGGATGAAGAAAAAGCTGCAGAAACAACTGGTGTGCTGCCTCCAAGTGGTGGCAGAAATAGTGAGGCAGCACGAGATCAATAAAGTCACGTTTGATTGTAGTTGCTGAAGACATAATCATTAAACATGTGGAGGAAGATGGCCTGGTCAGATGAGACCTAAACTGAACTTTTCGGCCTACATGTAAATCCCAGTTTGACAGAAAACTTGACGATTTCTCCTGAATGCACCATCCTGACTGTGAGGCCTGGATCGTTTATCGTAATCCAGGCCTCACAGTCAGGATGTGCAAAATAAATTAATATTTATACATGGATCGTTTATCGTAACTTTCGTCATTTAAGGTGAAAAATTTCTTGTCTTTATAAGATATTTGATTTATTGTTATCACAATAAATTCCAGTAATGGAAAAACAACAAAAAACACGAACTACAATGTTTTTACTTTCTCATCTACTGTTTGTTTTTTTTATCCACTAGAGTATCGCTAAGTCTCAGTGAATTAGAGATTTATTTATAGAGATTAAATACAGTTTCTATACAAAGTTACTGACATAAATCACATTTCTTTCAGAATGTGGCTTCCTGAAGAAGCTTGTTTCGAGAGCAGCATTTATTTTTGTGGCGCAATGAATTTAGTGCCGTGCAGTTACCTGAAAAAGAAATAATACACGTTTTTTTTAATCATAATTTGTGATGTTATCTCGATAATACTACAAAATATCATAAAATCCTTAGTCCATATTACCCCCCTTTATGGGTCACCATCCTGTCTGGGTGCTTCTATGGACACACAGAGGTACAATGGGATGGTTCATATCACATCATAATCATGACAGAATGTCCTAGTCAAGGTCCAGACTGAAGTCTGATTCAGAATTTGTGGCAAGATTTAAAAATTGATCTGTTAAACACTCTCAAAAAGTAATACCGCATATTAGTTGAATTAGTTTAACATTTTTACCTCAAAAAATATTGAGTTTATTTTAATGCCCTTAAAGAGGTTATTACAAAGCATTTTTAATAAAGGATATTTTCAACTACATCTGAATGAACCACCTCAGTCAAATTACTACATTAATTAAGTAAATTTAGCTAAAATATTAAGCGAACCAGACTGAACACATACACCCCATCACACAAATAAATAAATAAAAATGTATGCTTCCAGTAGCTCTCCTTGTAGTCTGACTTAAAATCATGTCATCTTCCACTTCCCTCCATTAAATACACTGATGTCTGTATTTGCAATGTAACAAAATATGAAAAAGTCAAAGACTTGAGTCATTTTTCTCAAACCAGAGTTGAGTCACGTCTCTGTGTTTCAGGGTCAGAGCGACCTGTTGCGTGGAGCTAAGATGGACTCCCTGGACGCCCTGCGGCAGCTGGCTCTGGCCTGTGAAGCCTGCGGACTCACCTCCTCCTCCTCCAACTCCTCCAACAGCTTCTCCACCGCCGAGCTGCACTACTCCTCCCACCCGGCGTCGGGGCGACGGAGCAGCACGCACGGCAACGGACGCGTCTGACACCCGCATTTAAACACGTCGATGAAAAGAAACTCGTGAAGGACCCGGGGTGGGGTGGGGTGGGGTTTATGCTTTCTGGTGGAGTATCCCTTTAAGCCGTGTGGTAGACTGAAGCCTTACTGTGGTGGTGACGGGCCGGCCAGCAGAGGTGGAGCGGTGATCAGGTCAGGGTGTTGGAGATGAATGTAGAGCGGCCTCAGCTGTCCAGATCTACCTGTGTGTCCTCACTGTGTTGTCGATGTGAGAACAGACTGAAGACTTTCACTGCTCAACTCATTCACTCGCAGGTTTCTGCTTTTGTTGGTACCTGCAGTTGATGCGTAACACTGAGAACAAAACCCAGTTACCGACATGAACATTAACCATTAGCTACATAACTAACCCTCTCTGTTCTGTTAGCATTTCACTGAAATGAAGGCGAAGCTTTCAGGTTTACAGTGCCTTGCAAAAGTATTCATGTTCCTGTTTTGCCACATTCCAGCCACTCGGATGCGTTCTATTGGGATTACACCGGACAGAACAACACAGAGGATTGCATAATTGTGAAGTGGAAGCGCAAACATTCAAAGTTTCAGATCTAAAGTGTGTGTTGGTGTTCAGCTCAATGTTGAACTTTCGGCTACATCATAAAGTATTCAGCAGTATGTCTCTACCAGCTTTAGGCATCTAGACTAAAATTATTCTCTATTTGCAAAATGCGTGAAGCTCAGTCAGATCGGACGTCCCACTAAAAGAAAACATCTAATCCACAAGACCATGTAATTATGTAGGTGGTGTGTTTAGAGTCATTTACAGTGTGGGCTATTAGAGTACTGATAAAAAATGCATACATTTGCAAGGTACTATATATATTTATATATTCTCCTAAGCATTATGTAACATATCAGGAATCACTAACAAGGTTTGGAGAATAACTTAAATTTATCAACAGGCTCTGAAGGCATCATCTGGGCTGTTGGTGGATCAGTCCACCTCTTCATGAAATCATTTCGTGGTTAGCCAGAACTGCAGAACAACATGTCTGTCGCAGTGTGTGTGTGGATGGTGTGTTACCTCCGGCCGTGTTTCTGGACCCATGAGCCGACGTGAATCATGCTTGCGTCTTTTTAATGCGGTAACTTTTCTACTCTTACACTGTTGTGCTTTGACCAAACTCGATTCAGAACCAAACTGAACCTCACTCTAACACGTCTCTGTGGACCAAATGATCGTCACATTCCAAAAATAGAGAGTCGCAAAGAAAACAGCAAGAGGAAGTCGTGTCCAAAGTGCGTACCTGGAATAAATTATGTGTTGTTCCACAATCTCAGTTCAGTAACGGTACAAACCTGGCCTTCCAGCGTATGGAGGTGGTGCAGGTGGGCGCTTTTTGTAGTTTCTTTAAGACAAGTATAACAGAAAATGTTAAGTGTACACAAAGAATTGTTTTCATTAGGCTTTTTTCTGACTTTACAAACATCCAGTGACGATCTTTTATAAAAGTTATATACTTCATATATAAAGCTGCGGTATGTAACTTTTAGAAAGGAATGTTTTTTTTTACTTATTTCTTTAAGCTATCACTATGGTCTGAGACGGACAATGTGTGAAAACAACCATTCTCCTCTGCTTTCTCCCAGTACTAACAACAGAAAAACACCACTGAGCCAGAAACAACCAATCAGAGCCAGGAGGAGGGTCTCAGTGCTGCCAATCACTCTAGTGCTCATCCCCTCCCCCTTGCTCTTTGCTAAGCCACTGCTTCATCACAACAGAGCCTGCCACCAATACTAAGGCTACTTAGCATGGCCTCCGGTGATGGCGGATAAACAGTTTTTCTGTAACAGTATGTTGTTTTTCCACCATTACCACACTGAGCAGCGTACAGGAGGATGATTGACAGCACTAAGCCCCTCCTCCTGGCTCTGATTGGTTGTTTTTGACCAGAAGAGGTGCATTTCTGCAGACCATAATAGTAGCTCTGGGAGGAGAAGGAAGAGCTCAATTTTTTTCACAGATATTTTGTCTCACAACATAAAGTCATGACATGGTGACAATTTTAATGAATATGGAAAAAAAATAAATTTTGTAAAAGTTAAATAAATAGCTTTAGGGGAAATGTAATCATGTAAAAAATTACATGATTAAATTACTGTTGTGCAAGTTCAAATGGTGGAACTGCAAAGACTTTGTGTGGAAGATGTTGGGTTCGTTTTAAACGGCCATGAAGTCGGTGGCATTTCAAAGCAGACAATTGTTTTTAAGCCCTGGGCTGAAACAAACACCCAGGACGACTGCCGCTCTCTCCATCGCCTCGCTGCCTGAGGCTGAGGCGGCAGAGACTGAGCTGATGTGCTGACTCACAGCCACCACATGACTCTGACCCGTTAACGTGTGTGTCTGTGTGTGTTTAGGAAGCTTTTTAACCCTCCCGCGATCGTAAGAGATGGGATCCATTTGACACCGCAAGTTCTTTACCCTGTGCGCGGTCCAGCGGGGTGGCACTGAATGTGCGTGCGCTTTTACACATCGCCTCCTGTAATTCGTGCCAAGACGGCGAGGAGGGTTAAAGCGGAACGCATACAACGGAGGCAGAGCAAAGGTGACAGCAGGAAGAAGGCGATGGAACTCACTCTGGATTAACTTCTGCTGGGTTGTGTTGGACTGCAGGTGGACCTGCAGGGCTTCATAATTGGTTGTGAGCGGTAGACACAGTGACAGTACCTGCTGGTTCTGGTCTATTAATACCATCCTGACTCACTGGAGGCCTGGGGTCGTGCGCTCGTGCAGCTGCGCTCGTGTCCGCCGTGATTTCCGGCTGGCAGCCGCTGCCGGGTTTATTTGCTTTCTGACCCAGTGAAGCAGACAAGTGTTTGGGAGACCTCCACTGAACCCGGAGCGGCGAGGCGAGGCGAGATGCGACGCCTTTCCAGGAGGACGGGAGGCTTGTGGAGCTCACAGAGCTGTTCGTCTGCAGTGTTAACCTTCCATGTTGTGCTAGGGGCGCCCGCTGGTGGAGACCGAGAAAATGATGGCGGTTCACCTTTGCCTCAGGGGGAAGATGGGTGGCTGCTGGGGGGGACAGTAATTGGAAAATTCCCAGTTAAAGTAGAACTCATTTTCAGTCATTTTTCAGTTTAGAGAGAGGAGAAGTAAAATGTAGTGCGACAAGTGAGCGAGAGAGAGCTCAGTGTTTCAGTACCGAGCAGCAGAGCCACTGAAATGAATGGAATCCAAAAACACTGAGATCAATGATTTCTGGTCTGTTTCTCATTAAGTTTCAACCTACTGATGCTAATTTTACCTGATGTAAGAGAATAGTTATTTTTATTTTTTACCTTAAACAGATTCTACAGTTGGGACTTTGCTATTAGCATTACAAACTCCTAATAGTCTGTTTTCTCTTGAGAACATGGACCGTTCTAAACCAAACAACTTTGTCTTAAATCGTTCAGCCTGCCTGTTATCTGCTGAAGGAAACTCAGTGTCAGTTCACCAATATGGATGCCCAAAGAAGTCATGCCGAAGTTCGTACTGTGGACCTGGTAGCTGCCAGTCAGACCTGCGTTATGTAGCTTGCAGTTGGAGAGACAGTGGTGGAAAGAGCGATAGAACAACAACGGTATTGAGAGGAAATGCAAAGGCTTGGTGTGTTTTTGGGAAGTGGTTGTTGAAACAAGTGAAAAAAACCTTTTAAATGAGTTTTATCAGTCTGAGGTTCCAGCAGTCCCAGCTTGCTTTTGCTCAGTTTACCAGCATTTATTTGTTCTTATCCGGCTCCTTCACCCCCTGGTTCCGCAGCACATCAGAACTCGTATCAAAAAGGAAAATCATAAAGCAAAAATATTAGAATAACCAAATGATTTCTATATGTATTTGCCGTATTAAAATGTTGTGGGTTTTTTAGCAACTGAAGGATATACGTTGGTCAGCAAACGGCAGCTGGTCAGTGGAGGGATGTCATGTTGTCACCGACGCACTGAAGTGTCTCAGTGACGGGTAGCTGTGCAGCTAACAAGGTGTGCCTAACGTGAAATATCTCCCGTCTCCATCATCGAATTAGCCACTTTTGGTGAAAACCGGTAAATTTCTGCAACTCTTATCCTTAGCAGCCAGAATTGTTGCACTTCACCAGGAGTGGACGCTTGGATCTGCCATAGTCCAACACAATATCCGTTGCTAGCGAAGCTACCAACAGACATTTTCCGGGGTGTGATGTCACCTGGCGTTTCCCTTTTCATCGTGCCAAGACTGAGTTGCCACAGTGGCAGAGAGTTCCTTTTCCAAACGACCAGTCGATATCCTGCTCTGTTGTAACAGTTCAGGATGACCAGCCATCGTTCAGGGTGAATACAGTTTATAGTCAGCTAATTCTGGTTGCCAACAAAGTACTTGGTGAATCTGTAGTTTTACGGTTTTCCAACGTTGGTTAACTTAACTTTTCGTGTGGCTGCTGTATGAAAGGCCGACTGTAGACATCTTTAGCTACTTTGACCATAAATTCACTCAAAGTCCTTGCTTTCTCACACAGACAGTGGACTGCCAATCACATCGTTGGGTTTAATTTTCTGAAATTCTTGGTATAGAAATGTGCAGCCCAGGAGAATCAGAGCGTAATTCATCACAGCTGCAGAGTTTAGTTGTTTTCATGCTAGCACCCAAAATTTAAAAGAAAAGGCATCGTCTCTCCAGCTCTCTAGGACTCTCACACACAAACAAACAAACAAACAAACAAACAGTTGCACACGTTTTGCTCAGTCACATGTTCTCTTTGCAGTATTTTTGATGAAAAAAAATAAACCCTGGTCTGCAGCTGAGTGCAGTGCTTTTCTGCCTCAGTGAGTGAATATATTTCTGTGTTTCACCTGTAACTGACTGACGCACCCCGATCCCCGAGGCGCCTCGCTGCCAATCTGTATGAAAGCAGCAGATTGACGTGAAACTGTGAGATCAGTCAGGTATTTTTCACCCTGGTGAGCTTCCTATCGGTGAGATTGTTGTGCTTGCATTAATTAATGATGTGCAGCGTTCACATTCCTCTCTACTGGTAAAATAGGAGTCATCTGTGTTGTCTAAAGCACTACTTATACACCAATCAGCACAAAAGACAGAAGCAAGGAAATGCATTAAAATAAATACATTTACAAAATTAAGGAATAGAAACCTTCAATAAATTAATAAATGAATGATGCATAAACAATAAGCATCTTTGTTTTTTATGAAGTTTATTCCTGAATTAAGGATCAGATTAGATCATTCTTAGCATTTCAAATCTTTCTCTATTAACTCCAAAATGGTTGACATATGCATTTCTGTATGAAACTAGAGGAATTTTTAACTCCTTAATTTCATGAAGCCAAATACTTAGTCATTGTAAATGATGATTCTGCAATAACACAAAACTATGAAGCTGCATGTCATCAGCATAGATAGAGATGCTGTAATATTGCATAATCTAACTTGTAGAAATTGAATACAAAAGTAACCCAAGAATGGAACCCAGAGGAACCCCACATCTGAGTTTTGTTCAACTCCAAAAATGTAATTATAAATCCAATGTTTATGATCAGGCATGTGAACGGCAGTGCCGAGGTTCAGTAATACGTTAATATGCAGTTAAGAACCTGTAGATTTGTCACTTAGGGTAGTGAGGGAGTCCAGTCTCTGTGCTGTTATTAAAAATTCCTTGTCACAAAATTGCATTTATTAATTAAAACAAAACTGTACTTGGTCTCTGCCAAAAATGTTAAATTACATATGAACCTGTCTCTTTTTATTGGGCTTCTTTAAGTGAGGTTTGATCACTGCATGTCAACTAATTTTTACCTCACAAACATTAGACTAATATTGATGATGTTGATCATGTTGATGGCTATTGACCTTGCTGTTATTGTGCTAGGAAATGCAAATCTGTTCAACTTTAAACTCTCACAACACAACACACACACACACACACACACAGATGGGAAGCACATCAGGCTGAGTAAACCAGAAGACGCGTCTGTGTTGGGAGGATGAGATCGGGGTGCCGCAGCCTTTCTGTTAGCCGCGTGTCTTATGGACTCGCTCTGATTGTGTTCTTCAGCGTGCTGTACGACGACACGTCTGTGCAGACTCGTGCTCTAATAGACTCACTGGAACGTGGTGTGTAGCTGCCATCGTGCTGTGGACTAACGTGTGTGAACATTTGGAAATCTGTAACGGTTTTTAGTCTGTGTGTCACCGTGGCCTTTGCAGGTGTTTGTGTCGACCCGTGTCTACTCTGCTGACCTTTAACCCAGTGTTGTTCCCTCCGCTGTTCTCACAGTTCGTTTTTTGTATAATTAAAGAACAAAAGAAGAAGCAAAGCTATTTATTGAAGTGTGTTTAAATGACAAATAAATATAATGAATTAACTAGATCTTGTTTTTATTTTAAAGCTACTGTGTTTTCTATCTGATAAAAATGATCAAATATAACAAAAGTATTTATTCCAGACTGATAAGAATAAAGTTCTTTTTTTTCCTGAAGTCATCTTGTTTCCTTTCACCTCTCGGTAACACTGCCATTCATTCTCACTGTAGAAAGACGTTCTTTAAAGCTAAAATATGTTGGCTTAAAAGCATACAATGCATATCATCATTAAAAATATAAATAATCCAACTAAAGCAGTTTTTAACTGATCATTTATGAAGCTAAATTGGGGTTAAGTTTGTTCGAAAGGAGACCAAATTTAAAATGAAATGGCTGCTCATTGCCCCCTCCAGCTGCTCCCCTGCAGCTTCTTCCTGATAGCAGACCTTGTATGGATGCTAAGGCTAGTTAGCCAGTGGTGACGGCAGAGAAGCGGTTTTCCTGTAACAGTAAGTAATTTCTCCACATTGACCAGCACAGACACAGGGATGATTCACAGCACTTTAGACCCTCCGCCTGCGTCTGATTGGTTGTTCTTGTTTTGCATGGTGCATTTCTTCACACAGCAAAAACAGCACCGGGAGCTGGAGGGGATCCATCTTTTCACAGATTATCTGTCTCTTATTAAACGGTCACCATCTTGTGACCGTTTAATATGAAAAAAGCATATTTTATATAAAGGTTACATAATGTAACTTTAACAGGCAGTGTAGACTGTTGAGAGCCACTTTTAGTTAATAAGAGTATTAAATGTAAACATATAGATGGAGAGTAAAGGAAGCAAAGACAACAGAGTAAAAATATATATAAACTATATAAAACTATGAACTATAATTGTTGTTTTTCTTACAGATTTATAGGCAGATTTATACGCTAAACCCTTAGAAGATACCATTAAGAGTATCTTCTGCACTGAGAATAACTCTGCTTGATGTAACCCTGTCTCACCAGGAGGGGGAGGCAAACATCACCATATAGTCTCAGTCAAACTCCTCTAACAGACAATCTGCTGTCATCCACTCATATTCAATCACTTCGAAAAACCAAAGTCTGAGACTTTAAATAGTATCATCCATTCAACGACAACATGTATATTTTGGGAATGTTAGAGGACATATAGACATACACATACTCAGGTAGAACATGCAAACTTTGTGTCCTTCAGTTGTAACTTAAAGCAAAAGTGAAAAACTTAAAATAATTATTTAGTTAGACCAACATGTTTCTTCTTACTGGAAGTGATACAAATATTTTTAATTGCCCCATCAGGATTGATCTAACTGAAATCTGATATAAATTGTTTTTTATGGCATATGTTTTTATGACCTTCTGACCTCAAAGAGTTGGAGTTCTTTGCAAAAGATGAATAGGTTTATAGTAGCAGTGATAACATGCAACGAGTTTGCCAGCATTTAATTGATGTAATGTCAAGGAAGGCTTCCACACTGATTATTGAGAAGGATATAATTTATTTTCAGTAATTTATTGTTTAATTTGTGATTGAATGTAAACAAGAACAGTGACCAAACCACAAAATGAAACAAACAACACAATTCAAATCTAAACCTAAATTTAAATTATGTTTTATGTAATAAAATAGAGTGCAAACAGCTTTTAGGGGAAATTCAGGAAGTGGAATAACTGGGTATATATTGTATTTAGTATTTCTTGTCATCAAAATGTCTTGATAAAAATGTCAGTCTGCGCTCAGTTACATATTTTATGAATGCATGTAGATGAAGACATTTTGGTACATGTAATAAATTACATTAGTGATAACTATTGAAAGGAAAGCAAAGAAAAATATGAGAAGTAATTATGTCTTTCTAATGTTTCCCGATGTTACTAATTTTCAATCCAACTCCAGGAAAAACAACAGAATCCCATGATGCTCTGTGAGCAGCAGGTCGGCTCTGTGAAGCACACATCACCAAACGTTGGTTTAAATCTGCCAATCTTTATGAAACCATGACGTGTCGAGGACGTTCCATCAGTTTCAGGTGACAGACGTATTTTTTGGTCACTCTGCTAGAAAAAAGAAAAAAAAAAAACTTTCAAAAAACTGAATTTCAAAAAAAAAAAAGCAATCTTGTTGCTGGATATCTTGAAAGTCTCTCTGTGATCTGATTTATCTGTCCCTTATAATCCAAACAGTACAAAGTGATATGAAGTGCCACTTAATAAGAAACACCAATGGGAGGCTGTGTGACTCTGGATATGGAGCTGTGATTGGTTCATTTAGACCTAAAGCACAAACTGGCATCAAATCAAATGAACAGATTATCCGTCTCATACCATATTGTCATGACATGGGGACAGTTTTAACAAATATGTAAAGAACTTTTTCATATAAAAGTTACGTACTGCATCTTTAAGTACAGTACTCAGCATATTTACTTGGCTACTGCCCACTTCTTGGCCGGTGGCTTCAAGTCGGGGTCCCTGTTCCTGTTGGAGGAGCAATGAGGGACCAATCAGATGCATCTCCTTGTCTCTAAAATCGAATGAGAATATGAACATGTTGATGTGAGCAGATGTATGGTAAACCCTGGGCATGGTGACCTATCAGTCAGTGTTTATGATGGTTGACGGCCAGTACTCTCTCTCTCTCTCCCTGCCTCCTCCTCCTCCCTCAGGAAGTGTCGGCCAGCAGATGGGAGGTGATGGAACTGTGTGGTAGCGTAGGCGGCGACATGACGAGCTGTCAGGCCTTAATGCATGCTAACATCTGGAGGTTGTTGGCCACGTCACTTCAGGGCCGTCTAGCCCCGGGCCACGAGGCGCCCTGAGGGACGCACACCCGGGGCCG
Source organism: Xiphophorus couchianus (assembly GCF_001444195.1). Taxonomy (NCBI): domain Eukaryota; kingdom Metazoa; phylum Chordata; class Actinopteri; order Cyprinodontiformes; family Poeciliidae; genus Xiphophorus; species Xiphophorus couchianus. The sequence goes on along the minus strand of NC_040234.1, from coordinate 2,801,217 downwards.
AACACGGTTCCCCCGAGACGGGGAGCCGCAGCACTCATGGCTGCCTGCACGGCATCGCCTTCAGCGTCAGGAGGAAGACGAGGAAAAGAAGGCGGCGGTGGGAATAATACCTAACTTAGCAGCAACTCAAAAGTGTCAGAGAAGAAACTTGTCTAAGTGGGTCATGATGTGTGTGTGTGTGTGTGTGTGCTGCAAGACTATCAGAACAATACATTTAAAGTCTGCGTAACCTGCCTTTACGTCTTTGTGTGATTATCACAGTAAACAGCTGCAAATAGGCCATCATAAGACATCCTGTGTGAGCGGGAGGCGAAGGCAGGCGGGTGGGCGCAGCGGGGTGACACACAGACCGCTAAAACCCTCAACGCCATCGAGGCACTTTGCTATTAGCGCTTCACGCTCGCGTCTAGCATCCAAGAAGCAAGTGCCTCTTCTGTTTTAATGACAGCCCTCACCCAGAGGTAATTTCACAGTGATTAAGGCAACGGGGAAAAAAAATCTCATCTTAAAAGTCTCTAAATTGCATCTTATTTATCCACCTTTTAACTAACTACAAAAGGCAGACAGACAATGGCACTGCATGGTTCTACCTCTCCTGGCGAACAATTATACCTCAGACATTATCTGCTTCATTGTTGGTTATTAAATATGGCGCCCTGGAGATAACGCAGAGTCAGACCTTTGATGGAAAAGTTAAGATGAAGGAAATTAGCTTGCGTGAACTTTTAAAAAATACATTTAATTTTCTTTTTGCTTCACAATAAGCGGCATCATGCCAAAAAGCGCTCTGACCAAACCTGCTGCCTTGGCCGCAACCAGAGAACAACAGATTCCAGTTAGTCAGTCAGAAGTGGCTGAGGTTGGACAGATTGCCATGAAATGTATTACACATGCTTTTCATGGTTGATTGTGTATGATCTTCTTAATTTCCCAGACCAGATTTTACTTGAGGGTAATCTGGCTGTGATGGAAGGCCCTTCATTCTGTTAGTAAAACTTTATTCATATAGCACCTTTCAAGATAAAAATGCTAAATAAAAGTGCTTCAACAAACATAATAAGAAATACACAAAACAAATTCAAACAGAAGCAGATTTAAGCAGGAATGAAAATGGATGTGACTGGATTTCCATTCCAGATAGAGATCTCCAAAGTTACCTGGAATCACCTGGTGTCTTGGTTCTGTTGACCGTCTGACCCACATGAACGATGTTGTCTGGAGAAAGAGATGACTTGAAAATGTTCGGTGTAGGAGGATGGACCTTTTAATCCACACATATGTCTTTAACAAATGGGTTCTTGAATCTGGGACCTCAGGGAGGAGCTGGTGGATAAAAGAGGGAAAGTTATGTCAAAAGTTTGGGTGTATTTTGGATATTTAAAACAAACAAATAAAAACATAATAATCAGCGACACTGACTCATACTCATTTCTTCTTTCAAAGTTGTTTTTTTTGCTTCATATGACAGTGGTCAGACAGGAAGGCAGTCAGGGAAGGGAAAACATGTGGCAAAGGTCGACCGGAACTCGAACCTGGGACAGCCGCGTCCAGGACCGAGGCCTCCGTATGTGGGTCACACGGTTTGCCCCTTCACCCATTTATAGCTTTTATTAGCTCATCCTAATAGTGGTACCACATCCAGAGATGTGGATGCAATGTGGTAGCGTCAACTCAGAAAACCACAACAATAAAAAATAAATACATAAATTCTTACCAGAATATTAACACAGTTCATCTGTCCTTGTGCTCCTTGAGATGCACACAGAACAAAACAGCAGAAATCCCTGGACTGTGTTTCTTCAAAATGAGCATTAATAACATTTTCAGTCTTCTGATTATGAGGACATAACCAGGCACACAGTCAGCTCTAAACTCTGATCCACAAAGAGTTCTAGCAGACCCTCGTTTGATGCCAACTGGTCAAGAACAAATGACCAGATTAATGTGACAGATTTCAGGTTTGGGTGGACAGTTGAGTGGACTGGTATGAAATGGGGATGACCTCTGCATGATGTGTCCTGCCAGTTGTCCTCCTGTAAAAGGTCATTCTTCATAATGGACTTTCTTCCAAATCTACTCCATGGTCTTTGCTGTTTTAAGGCGACTCCTGGCATTTCCTCGTCCTCAGACTCCCTCTGCACATTGTGAGGAACTTTCCGGTTTTCACGTGAATGGCGCCTTCTCGGCCAACAGGCTGCCTGGTCACTGTTGGTATGTGCTGATAGCTTGCGTCTTGTTTTTGGGAGTGAGTTAGCTCTTCAGGATCTGCCTCACTCTCTGGAACGTCACATTCCCTTGTCTCCTTTGAGTGGTTGCTGTTCACCTTTCAGGGTCTTTGTAGCCGTCCTTTCTGAGCCTTTGCTGTATAAACTTTCCCAGTGTACAGCCAGAGGTTTGGACAATATTTTCCATATGTCTTCAGTGTATGTTCTGTTTGTGATTTGTAACAAGACTTAATGTACATATAGGCATTCGGATCTTAGGTAAATTCAGAGCAGCATCGACTGGAATGTCATTTATGACTGAGAGCTGCTGTTTCTTGGTGACATTACAGGTTAAAGCAAGTCTAGGACAGTTATAATAGTTTAGTTAGTTGGTTATAATTTTTCTGCATTAATTACTGTTCTAATATATTTCAGTTAAAAATGTTTTCTCAATCTCAGTTTTCCTTCCTTCGTTACTTTTATTATCTACGAAAACCTGCGTTTCAGGTCAGTTCTGATCAGTCTTTCTCCTGCATGTTGCAATGTTTAAAAAAAAAAGTCTTTAGTTTTCAAAATCACTCTTGGTTTCAACAACTTAACTGAAAAGGAACTGATAAACCAGCCTGTAGTTTCTGCTTCACAGGTCCATTCATTCCTGCACTGACCTCAGTGAAACGGGGACACAATCGGCTTCAACGAGTTTGGCATGTAATCAATGAGGTCCCGTCAAGACGACTCATCTCCGTCAAATCACGTTCTATTGTGCAAGTCGCAGAGAAAGGTGTGGATAATTACAGCTGAGAGCCGAGAAGTCCTGCCTCCCTACCTGAGCAATCACTCTCCATCTTTAAAGTCATTGTATCATAATCACAGCCATTCACAACTCGGCAAAGTTTGAAATCTACGTCGTCTTCTCATCCTCCTGAATTATCCCCACCTTCCCAACTCTGTTCATTTCATTTTTAACTCGATTGTGCACTTATAGACGCGTCAGCCCGTTTCACACAGAAACACTTTGCTCTGACTCTGCACTGCAAAAACACAAAAGTATTTTTGGTCTAGTTCACAGAGCAAATACTCTATCACATTTGAATTAAAACAAAAACTAACTTACAAGTACATTTTAAACAATATATAGGAGCTTTTATTAAATCTTTAACACAAAAGATTTAGTTCCATGGTCAGATTATTTCACTATAGCAAGACATCTTTCTCATGTTGTAAGTGAAATAATCTGCCATGATCTAGTACTCTTTCAGAATTATTTACTAAAAACAAGCTCCTATATCTTGCTGAAAAGTTATCTATAATATAATTTTATCTTATTTCAAGTGTGCTAAGATATTTGCACTAGAAACCAGACCCAAAATAGGATTTTGTGCTTTTTGCAGTGTTTAAGGTTTAGCCCATGGGAGCAAAACATCCACCAGAACCCCTGTTTATATCTGAGTGCGAACCGGACACTGAGATTTTACCTTCATCTCTTCACACCTGGTTGAAAACCGCCAGTTTAATCGCATCGGTCTTCCTGTAGCTCGCTGCAGAAACACACGCGCGCACGCCCACGCTCCTCCAAGCTAACGTTGCTAATGTTAATAGCTTGTGCCTCTTTAATTGGTCCCTAAACGCTGCAGGCAGGGTTCCCACTGCGTGTTTAATGAACAGGTAGCACTTCATGATTACAGCAATCTCAACCCACCACCCTGCTGCTGCAGACTGCTTTCACGCGAGCCGCCAAGCGCACACACACACCGTCCACGGCCTCGTACGCAAATGGACAAAAGCAATTTGAGACGCTGCCGAGCGCCGCGGGACGCTGGCTAAATTAGAGACGAAGGAGGAGCGGGAGCAGGGGGAGACAACAAAAGGAAAATGAGAGATGAGCGCCAAAGAAAGATGATTACTGGGTTTTGTGAGGAGAAGAAGAGATGGAATCATTTCATAGCGCGTGGCTGGAGGAGCGGTGGGCGTCAGGACGCACTGCCTGACGGGAAACCAGGAGCTGCGCTTCTGTTACAAATGCGCGCGCAAAACTTTGTCGATGTTCCCCAAATGTAAAGAAAAAACATTTTCACAATTGTTTCCATTAAAACTGGAATATAAAACTTCTATTTAAAAAAAGGTTGTTTTTTTTTCTTACCTATTTGTAGAAACTGCCACCATGTCACAGTTTCAACAAACTGAGCCAAATAATGTGTCAAAAAAAAATTTGAACTCCTCTTCTCCCAGTGCTAACTAGGAACAGCCAATCAGAGTCAGGAGGCGGGTCTTAGTGCTGTCAATTTCCCTGGGCTGCTGCTGCTCATCTCCCCCTCCATGCTCTGTGCTACGCTGCAGCTAGCAGATCTGGTTGTGAATGCTTATGCTAGTTAGCATGACCACCGATGACGGCAGATAAACAGTTTTACTCTAATGGTTAAATGGTAATGAACATTTTACCATTAGTAAGTGTTCTTAATGAGGTTAATTGGCAGCATTTAGACCCTCTTCCTGGTTCTGATTGGTGTTGGTCTAGAGTGGTGAAATTCTTCAGAGGCAATAGTATGTAGGGTAGAAATGGAGGAGATCGATCTTTTCATTGATCTCGTTGTTGACCACTTGACCCATAAAATGCGGGGGAAAAAAGTGTTTCTATTGCAGTTTTGCAAAATACAGTAATTTCAATACAGCTGGAAAACCACCTCATCCTACTGCAAAGTTTTTCATCTAAAAATGTTTTTTTTTTAATTGGGATATTTCCATTAAGCAAATATTTGTTTGTAATTCTAATTTGTGGAATTATATGGTCAATGGAACTGTAGTTACTGATAGGACAAATGATATCTTGTTTGTTTTTCCCCTGAACAGCTCTCCTTGCTTCTTTTTCTGTATTTTAGTTTTTCTAAAAAACTGAGAAAATATCAATACTCTTAACACACAAGTAACACACATTTTTCCTAGTACACTAGAATAAAATACTAAAGTTCCACTGTCACGTTATAATAACGTTTTTGTTAATAAAAATACATCGCTCAAAACGATGACATGCACATTTTGGTATACCTGCTATGGAAAGGTAGCAGTTTGTTAGTATTTACCAAACGGTTTTACACTCCTGTGTAAATCAGAATATGTCAAAACTGGAATCTGGATTTATCATAGTCGGTTAAAGCAGTGACCAAGCAGCGCTTATAATCTATCTTATTATAATTCACCTTATAATTTGGTGATAAAACCTACTGAGCATTCTCAGAGGAACAGTCTGAAGGTAACCTATGGGGATGATAACTAATAACAGCCATTTAATGGGCTGATAACGCCTGAAGCAGGTGGAACTGATCTGAATTCGGTCTTTATAACTCTCCTGTAGGTCTGTGGCTGTCATGCAGTGCGCTCTCTGAAGCTCCACTCCTCAGTTCGTTGACAAAGATGTAAGTTGACGGTTTTTCGGGGTTTCCCCCCTCCCCACTGGACCCACTTGCACAGAGCCAACAGCAACCTTGGTGGGTCTCATGGAAGGCCTGTATATGCGTTCGGCTGGGTGGCAAACCTCATGCTGTATATATATTTGTTCAAACTGGTGCGTGTTGTGCAGTAATCCTCCGCCGCTCTGCTCAGCCTCCCACACGTGTATGTAAACAGGCCAGGCGAGGCCTTGGGGGAGATGTGATGGGTGAGGCTGGAGAGAGAGAGGGAGGCCATGCTCTGCCAGATGCCCTTTGTAAATAAGCGCAGTCCTCCGAGGGGCGCCATTGGGCATCCTGACTGGCCCGTCCCGGAGGACCCAATCAGGGTGTCGCCCTGGCGTAATGGGCAGTGGGAGGACGGGGTCTGGCCTCTGTGTGCTTGGTGTGGACCTGCAGTCACTGTGGCTCAAATTCATTAAAGCAGCTCTCTAATATAAACAACCATTCATTTCACTGCCTGACACTGGGCCGTCTGGACAATGTGAGGTGCCCCAATAGAACTGCCATACACTGCAGTGTGTGTGTGTGTTTGTGTGTCTGAGGTCTCAGAGAGCCTGATGGTTCTGACCCAGTACAGTGAGGCAAACCAGAGGTGCCTGGTGATATAAATGCGGGTCACAGAGCAAAACGCTAAGCTGCTTGTTAGAAAATTCCACATTAGTGCAATTTTATAGGGGCAGTATTATGAAAATTCAACTTTTTTAAGCCTAACATCATGTTATAATGTTACTACCTCATCAAAAACGTACCTGGAGTGTTGTCTTAATTCCATCATGCATGTTTGAGAAATTCTTCAATCTCCTGTGGCAACCATTCAAGTGTGCAAAGACCCTGGGTAAACCTGCTGCACTTTCAAGACAAAGCCCCTCCTCTGAGCTGCAGTTTCCAAACTTCCTCCTCACAGAGCAGCCCTCTCCCAGTCAGCTCCTTCAGACTAGCCAGCAGCAATTAGCAAACCAAGCATCTGCTTGGAACGGATGCTTAGGAACCAAGCATCTGTTGAGCTCATTACAGGAGCAACTTCTCACTGAAACATTGGTAAAAAAAAAAAAAAAAAAGTTGTTAAAGGGTTCATATAGGAACCATGTTGTGATGACTTCTTGAGGGCGGAGTTTCAGAAAGAGCTGGAGTTTTTAAAGAGATAGAGATTCAATTTCTTTTTTTTTTCTTTTTTCTGCCTTCTTGGATATGTATTTATTTAATTTTCCTTTGAGATAAAGTATTTTTGAATTAAGCTGATATAAGCTAGCATTAGCCCTGCAGCAGGGATAGTTGAGATAGCAGAGATGGTAGAAAAGAAGTTCCTTGCTTCAAAGGTTCAAATGTTTTTTTAGCCCAATTTCAAGGTGTTAAATTACTAAACTAAATTACTTTTGATATATTTTATGTAGTTAGCATTTTTATAACAACTGAAGGTAACATAGTTACTTGATTGTGCTACAAAATGGCTCTACGTATGTGGCTGAAAAACACATGATCCTGCTCCTTTAACTACCATTCATAAATACTAGTACTCCTAAAACACCCTGTGTTTTTGTTCACATCTGGACCTTGGCAATACTAAACCTGTGGTCCAGCCAACACCACCAGCATCAGTCCAGTCAACAGCAGTCCAAGCAATAAACATGATTGAAGATGGGAATGGTGACGTCATGAAGAGCAAAGTGGCTGTAGAGAGAGAGCATTTGGGACACAACACCCATAGTCCTCTGCTTTGTTTGCGCTCTTTGCAGAAAGCTTAATGCACAGTAACTGTAGTGTAAGATCATTCGGGGAGGCATGTGTGAGTAGAAAATGATGGTCACCATCTCTATTGATTTTTCAACAAGTTTTCACAAGAAACCTGGCACTAGAAATTCCCAACTTTGCCGTTGCTAAAAATGAAATGCACCTTTCTGTCCTTAATAGAATAAACAAATTGACATATTCTGCAGACTTTTTCATTTAATTTCTTAAATCTTTTTATATACAGTGCTAGAAATATACTGCAGCGTGTAAATTAACAAGTAATTTAACTCTCTTTGAAATATATAAGAAAATAAACGTCTTATTGCATCTAAAATGCATTAAAGAAATTCTTTCATTCAGCCATCAATCATTTGTAGTAACAGATGCATCTGCACTGATTATTAGAACTTACTGAGTAATAATTGAATAGCGAAAGATACTTAATAGGAGATTTTCTTTTCAGAATTTGAACCAGTCTTGATATGAACTTATTTATATTCATTGTTTCTTTTTATCTTAATTTCAAAACGTACATAGTTTTGCACAGTTTTGCATTAATTACTGCTCTGAATATGTTGTTCTTTCTGCAGATCACCTTTTTCAGCATCTGTATGCTCCAGTTAACAATTTATTAATTATTAAATATGTCAAAGCTAATTTCAATAATCAATTCAGTTCATTCATCGCAATAATAAAGAGGATGCACACATCTGTGTTATTGTCTTTTAATTGAACAGAGAACTTAAGCAAAGTTCTCCGTTATTATTATTTTAGTACTAAACTGAAATACATTTTAATTAACAAACAATTATTACTACCATTTAATATAAAGTTCCTGCTAATAAAAAATATTAACCTGTCTGATTTTGCAAAAAAAAAAAAAAGAGTAAAAATGGTGGTCATATAGGCAGCAAAGTTCTGCAAACCTGTGTTAAAGAAAACAGAAAGAGGTAGTTTTACAGTACACTTCAGTTTTAGCTGAAAGGAAGAACTGGACTTAAATACATCAACGCACATAAGTTCCTAAAACTCCCTTCCGCCCCACTGCCTTCTCACACACCACACACACACATACACACACGTGCGCAGACACGTAAATCGTCACTCCTCCGTCTCCAGCGAGGCCAAATTTGCCAGATTAGACCCCCTGTAGCTCAAACTTAACTCCATTTCTCCTCGTTCCTTTGTGATGAAACCTTCTGCTTTGACGATCCTATAGTAAAAAAACTGTGGGAGAACCCAGAGAAGAGCTGAAGACAGTTTGAAATCATAGAATGCAAACGACTTTAGTCATAATGGTGAGTAATCATGGCGCATTAAATTACACCTTAAAAAGGACGTAAATGGCTCTGAACGTCTCTGTGAAAGATGATCACAGTCTCAACTGACCAAAAGGAGGAATTTGTTTTCTCTGCATATGCTTTGAAAATATGTGATATTATTCGTCACAAAATGTGTTTCATTTGGGCATCGGTGAGGAAGTTGCTGGGCAGTTTTAATGTGTCTGCTATATCAGTGACAAAGAGCACTTCAGGAATCAGATCCCATAGTAAAGAAACTTGGTGTTATTTTAGACCAGAATGTCATTTAAATCTCAGGTTTCAGAATAGAGATTCACAATCTGATATTAATATCTGTATTGGTTTCCTTTTTGAAAAAATTCTACATTGGGTATTGATGATGATGTGCCCGATCCATAAGGATAGATCTATGCTATGCGCCTCCCCTGAGATTTATTTTACATTATATATGGAATTCCTAATTGCACTTTCTAAATCATTTGATAGAAGGTTTGTTACAGTTTATTTTTAAATATTTGACCAAAGTAGTCAACCTATTGTTTTTGTCAGTTTCAGTTTCTTTATTATTTATTAAACATTTGCTGTTCTACTCCTAACTGCATTGACTGGACAAATCAAAGTTGTTTTTCCATGTTTCACCAAGCCTGTGAAGCTGTTGGTGTATTAATTGTACTGCACTGGTGCAGAGTTATCAAATAAATTTGTAATTAATTTATGTCCGTTTAAAAAAAAGGAAACGACTTCAGTCAATCCTGAACTGTTTTTCTGTTTCGGATCGGTATCGGCCAATGCTAACCCTCAGATATTTGTATTGGTATCGGAAGAGAAAAAAAGTGCATTGATGCGTCCCTTCATGAGACTAGACCAAACTACAGACAGTGGCTCACAGTGAGCCTGGATCGATGTAAAATGGAAAATTGACCAGGAATGTGAGATGGCAGATGGCTCAGCATACTTTGACACAGTCAGAAAGGGCGTGGCCGCCCACTCACACTGATACTAACTGTGGAACCTGGGCTTTATGGGGCTACAAATACACAAATAAATATATACACACACCCATCCATTCGAGAATTCACCCACAGATGCAAATACACACACGCACCCCTGCACACGCCCACACCCGCACACCTAGGTATCTGTGACCACTAATTGTGTCTGGCCAACGCCGTCCCCAGCAGCCAGGGTCATGAGAGCGCTGGGTAGCCATTGTGGTGCCCTGTTAAACATAGCTCACCCTGAGACCTGTTATTACCCCTCCAAACTATCATCTTTTTCTCCTCAAAACCGGGCCGGCTCAGTCAGTTTAATGAAGCCGGCATTCCAGTGGAGAGAAACCGACATCGGCTCCCACAGTCCCGTGAAGTAGCAACACTTAATGGTGGTAGACAGCAACCTCCAGAGAGCAGAGTGGCTCTCCGTACACCACTGTGCAACACACTGGACATTTTTTAGCATTCAGTGTGCCACTGTGGTCTGCTTCCATTCTCATTGTAAGTAGTTTTGTAATGTTTAGCAACGTTCGTCATGCACATTTCGACACTTTAATAACAGTAACATAAATGGGTCTAGCTGGCCTATTATTTCTAGACAGATCAAAATTGGTTTATTTCACAGAACTGTATGTGAAACACTTTTTTCCTATCGCATGAATCACATGATCAACAACCGGATGTTGCCACTGGAGCAAACAATAAAGAAGACAACAGGAAGTGGTTGGAGGATGACGGCGCTGCATGTCTTTTAATGACTCATCACATGAACAAACTCATTCACAGGTGATTTTAATTGTGTTTATTATGTAATGGATAAACTGCAATTGTGAAACTGTGTCTTCTCAACATTAGCAGACTAGTAAGTTTTGTGCACATTTATAATGGAGGCGCAGCTACTTTTATAGCAGAAACATCAATGTGTTTGACTGGGATGTCATGGGATAGAGTGATGCAAGTAATAGTATGGCTTGCATTGGTATTAAGTCTCCTTAAGTTAACAGAAGAAACCCACTTTAGTATAATTGTATGTTTGTACCAGCTGCGCACATCTAGGAGCTAAAAGTGTTATTCAGTCTTATTAAAATAGCTCAATTAGATTAGATTTAGGTCTGGACTTTGACTGAGCCATTGAAGGGTTATCCAACACCAATATATAAAAAACAAACACTTTCTAGGTTTTTGCATACAAAATAGAAAAATGAGTATAAACAACTGTATGCTGAAATATTTGAATGTTTTGACATCAGCAACACTACATCGAAGGGATTTTACACCCTTTTTAAACATGTTATTTGTAGATTAAGTTGCATTTTTCAAAAATGTCTGACATTTATTTCAGTATACGATGATTATTAACCCCTTCCGGGGATTTTCAGGTTCTGTGTGAAGCGCTGCTAGAATTGAACCAAAGCAAAAGCTGAACTGAGATAAGTTCAGTTAAAAGCAGATGATTAGATGAAGTTGGTTCATCTAATCATCTGGAAAACACATCTGACGCCTGTGTTTTCCAGGCATCAAGTAACTATGCTACCTTTAGTTGTTGTAAAAACGTTGCATATATATCAAATATGACTTAAAAGAAATTTGGCTTCATAATTTAAGGCCTTGAAATTGGGCCTCTGTCTCTTTAAGGAGCTCCTGCTCTTTCTGAAAGGAAGTCATCACAACATGGCTCCTCAGCAGTTCCAGCAGGTGTTTGCCAATTGCTGCCGGCTAGTCTGAAGGAGCTGAGTGGAGGAGTCACGGGGGAAATGAGTGGTTGCCATGGAGATTAAAGGATTTCTCAAACATCCATGAAAGGATCAACACAACACTCCAGATATATTATTGATGAGGGAATAACATTATAAAAATGATGTAAAAAATGTAGAATCTTACATCAAACTGCGACTTTCAGCTGAGTTGAGGTGTCGGTTGAATTGAGTTGTTCTGTTTGTGTTGAGTTCACTGCATTTCTCTGGTCTGTAGAGAATCAATGGACAACAAAACCGAATCCAGCCGATTATGTCCTGATTAAAACGTCATTCCGCCTCGCTCCTTCTGAAGTTTTCAGCAAATCCAGAAAACATCTACTCCTGTAGAAATATCTAAAAAACTGTTTTATTGTTGTTGCCTCCACTTATGGCATCTGCTTCCCATTTGTCCAGTTGGAATCAATTTCCTGTTTCACTTTTGGAATAATATCAGTTGTTTAAAGAAGGCAGAGCTGCCAGCTGAGTGACAGTGTGGCCATTAGCTTTTGCTTCCCCACTCAAGGACTCCCCTTCATCTGTTGACTTGAATTAGCCTCCCGCTGCCTTTATTAGCAACAGCGGTGGAATCAGAGAAGGCAGTCTGTGCAGATCATTGAGGAAGGAAGAAGGGCGGTGGGGGGGCAACCGCTAAGTGCTTCACTTCTGATCTCTGATGGGGGTCACGGGGTCGCCGCTCAGCCTCACCCTGATGACTTGTGACACCGCCTGAGCAACCAAAACCACACGCAACACACACACACGCGCACGCCTGCACACCCTCCGCCCCCACACGCATACACACACACACACACACACACACACAAATACAAAGGATTTCATTTCATGAACACAGAAAGCCATGAGGAGATTCTGCGCTGATACTATCCTGCAGAACTCTGTGCTCTCGCTCTACAAACGATAGTGAGGCTCAAAGTGAAAGGCTATTTTAGGCAGCTGTTAGAAACAATTAATGGGTCAACATGAGACTCAAGCTCAGTGTTTACAGGAAGTTTCCTCTCTAATCACGTCACCAAATTAGCAGTAATTTGAGGCTCTGGGTGAGACCGGTCTCATTTTACTTACTAGTTATGCCTGATCGCACCGGGCCGAGGCGCTGCAATTATGAATGAAATGTAATCATGTACTTTATGATACATGTTCTTAACGACACTCCAACCCAGAGAGATTAATGCCTGATGGGAAAAAGAAGATGAAAACAAAAAGAGCTGCAATTTGCTTTTAAAGAATACAACGTTTCTCTGTTTTTTATTTATTTATTCTACATCACAGTACAAGATACATATAGCAACATTTCATTACATTAGTGAAAAAAATACTTGCATTAGTTAATAAATGAATATTAATGACCAGGAGCTCCATAAGCAATCATGGTGAACTGAATGAATTAACTCTAACATTTAAACAACAACCATCAAGTAATAATAGTGATGATAATAATAATGACTTATCTGTAAGAGGCTGCTGAATGTAAGCATTCAATGGCTCAATTAATAGAGTCCAAATGTTCTTTTTACTGAGTAGAGTTTGATTAGATGCAGGAATTACATCAGATGAGAAAGGAGGAATAATACAGAGTCACTTCACCCCATTGTTTTTTATGTTTAAGTGTTTATGAGGTGAAACCTGAAACCTGCTCACAGGATGTAGGAAATGTAAATGAGGAAAAAAACGCCATAATTAATTTCTCTGATAGGGTAAAATTCACAAAAATAATATGCACTGCGATTGCTGATCTAGTATCTACCATCGATTATTTTAGTCTTGGAAGTTAAAAAGCCACAGAATGACGTATTAAAAAGATGAATAAGTTTAAATGAGTTTTTTTAATGCATTTTTGTTTAATGTTACTTTTCTGACTAAGATTGTTTATAGTAGTGAGAGACTGGTATTTTTTAACATTTATTTCGTGCTAATCGTGCTTTGATTGTTTATGTCTGAGTTAGCACTCGGAGACATGTTGCTTCTGCTCGTCCATTACGACACTGGAAGCGACAGAAGTAACAACTTGTCCAGGTGTATCCTTCTTTAATCCTCTTTGTGAGGACGCAACACTTTACGTTTCAATTCCAAACAAACATGCTGAGTCAGCATCCATCGACGTCTTGCTCTGAGCAGCTGCACATGTAATACTGTATCATAGAACACTATGTACAGTATGTCATAATGGCACAACTTCAGAATTTAAGCATCTGCATCGCAAACATCACTTCAGTGACCTGATAGTAATAATAATGTTACTTGATCTCGTGCCATGTCACGCAGAACTCTGTCTGCGCCTACAAAGATTTCATTCATTGGCAGGAGATCTACTCTCTGATTATTTCAGCTAACAATTGTTTGACCAGTTCAATTCAATTCAGTTCAGTTCAAGTCAACTCAGTTTAACTCCATTTATTCTACTTAAAGGCAGAGAGAAGCAGCACGAACCCAAACAATCACTTGAAACAAACAACAACTAACTTGCAAAACCAAAAAGTAAGCACAAAAAATAAGGAGACAAGAATCACCAAGGGAGTTTTAGAAGCTGATGAAACAAAAAAGGCCCTCCTCTATGGAGGTATATCCAGTGCAAAAGTATTTATGTGTTGTGAAATAGAAGTCAAAGAAAAAACTCTATAGTTTTGTAATTGCAGATTTTCTTTCCCAAATAAAAGGCAACAGTTGCACCTCTTCAAACTCTTTAGTACAAGCACACAGATTATGTTCTTTGATTCACACTAAAAATATGTTATTCATAATGGCACCCTGAGGCGCCAAACCTGCCTCCATACTCCTCTGTGTCCTGTGAAGCTGGCGGTCTCAGTGACCCAGTGGAGAGGAAGTCAAGGGTTTTTAGTAAAACTCAATCAGCCTTCAGTCCAAGTTGTCATCAAAAGCTACACATACTTCATAGCGTTCCACAAAATGTTATTCATTTCATGTTGACATTTATATAACAAATCATTTTGCTGCCTATCATTCTGTAGAAAGATGGGCAGCAGCACATTAATAACTCAGATGTGTTTTCACTTTTCTTGTAACGTCTCACTCCGTCCTGTGACCCTTGGAGGGTTGGGGGGATGAACGCTGAAGTCTCTCCTTCCCTCCCTGCCTCTGCCCAGACTGTCTCCTGTGTGTTTATCTTCTCATCAGGGCCCTTTATTGGTAAATACAGGGGTCCTGTTGAGCCGGCCCCTTCGCTCGCCCTCTCTCTCTTTCTCTCTGCGCTGTATCATCTCTTGCACTCTGACATCTTTGTTATCCGTCTGTCCATCATCTGTGCATGTGTAGTGTGATATGCGTGTCTGGGAGTGTAACCGTAGCGCCCGGTGTTTAGGCTATTAGAGCCGACTATTTACAATCTGGAGTTTCTTATTGATTATGTCTGCCTTCTCTCATTGTTTACACGAGGAAAATAAATAACACATGTCACCGAATCACTCTGACTCAATATCTTCTTGTACCTTCACCTCATACACACACATAGACACCCACACACACACTCTCCCTGTTTTCCTCTTAGCCAGATAATGTTTTACCACTTCTTTCTGTTGCTTCCAAGGTTTTCATCGATGATTTTATTGTCCAGGGAGCCGTAATGTTTTGACACCTTTGGGGAAAAATGATCGGAACTATATAGCAACAAGACAAAAATAAATATTGGTTGCTCATATCAGCCCAGTTTTACATGTAGTAGACTACTCCATTATTTATTTATTAAACTGGGACCTGAGTTTGATTCCCACAATTACCCAGCTTGTGGTAATTGGTACTACAAGCAACCAATTACAAAACAGTATGACAATAAAAATCCTTCAATGCTTTTACTGACTGATACGATATGTTAAAAATGACTAATATCAGTCAATTACCAATATTTACCAATATAATATATATTTCACTACATTTTGGGGAAAACATGACTACAAACACATGGCAACAAGAAGTAGTGAAATATTGGCCCAGTTTTATTTATCAGACCGGTACCGATACGCTAAAAATGACTAATGTAGGCCGATACCCATATTAGTGCTGATATATCGTACATCCCCAGTTTGAAATAAAGATTTATGTGCACCACCAGACACTGTGTTATGCCAGTTGTCATGGTGACACACCACCAGTGCCTGTATGTAAGTGAACATGATGCATGCAAACAGCCTCTCACAGAGACAGCCCACCAGCTGAAGGACTGAGAGGCTGAGACAGGCGACTCTTATGTCACCATGTAAGCGTTTCATATCAGCTGATATCGATAATTATTCATTAGTTTTTTTGTTTTGAATATCTGAAATTCTGCTAAACTCGTGACATTTCCTGTTTTATACACAGTTTTTTTTATTTTTAAGTAGTTAGGCACGGTGGCAACACATGAAACCACAGCGCAAGTTACTCAACAGGTTGTTGCTGGGCAACCAAAGAGTCACTTAACTGGTTGTGAGAGACTGAGCAGCTAAAGCCTTTCCTCTGCCTACATCCCCCAGAATGCCTTGCGATTGGATTCTGGATCATAGTTCAGCGAATATTCAATATATTAAATATTGAATCCATCCATCCATCCATCCATTCATCCATCCATCTATCCATCCATCCATTTTCTAACACCTTGTCCCCAGTGGGGTCAGGAGGTGCTGGTCTATCTCCAGCTAACGTTCCGGGCGAGAGGCGGGGTCACCCTGGCCAGGTCGCCAGTCTATCACAGCTAAATATTGAATATTTTATCAAATATAAAATGATCTATTGATACTGATAGATTACTGATTTACTGCCCAGCCTTTGGTTATAATTAAGTTCTAATTAACAATTGGTAGCTTACTAATATTAAGATAATGACATGTTAATAAGCATCAAAAACATGAAAGACAAAAAAAGATAGTGAAAAATAACTTAAATTAAATTAGCATTTTCAATTACCATAATTAAGATGTGTTTTTCTTGAAATATATAGTATGTCCATAGTTAACTTATTCTTAGTTAATTGGTGACAAAAATGTAGAAAAGTGAAATAACCTGTATTATTTTAAGATTTTTGCTCATCTAGAAAAGTTATTTTGTGTAAGGAAACCAATCAGCATATAAATGGTTCCTAAAATTGGGATCAAGAACCCAATGTGGGTCATGAGTGATTCAGGATGGGGTCTCACAGTCCTCTCCTGAAAATAAAATAAAAATAAAGAAAGAAATTCCTTTAATAATCATAGATATGAAGTGTCATGTACTCAAAAGAATTATTTTGGGTGTTGAAAGCTAAAACGGTTTGGAGCCTTTGCAGTCATGCCTTATTACAAACATTTAGTCCCATGCATTATTTTGAAATAGATCATCACATCGCCTTGGTTACTTAAACTCTTTTTAATTTCGTCTTTTTAAAAGCTTTGCGTCAGTTGATTCTGTGTTTGGAACTCCGTCTGCTTCGCTGTTCGAGAAGTTTTGTCATGTCAACTTCTCCATGAAATCCGTCCGACTGGGACTGTTTTTAAAGCCGCAGCAGCTGGGATGAAATGTGTGCACGCGTTAATCAGGGAGTTGGAGTGAGCGACTCTGTGGGAGTGTGAAAAGCAGATTTCCACAGCATAAATCATTCAGTTCAGTGAAGCTCCAACACACCTGAAAACATCCGGGCTGCTGCAGCGAAGAACCCAGAGACAAAACTCAACCACGTTTTAAACTTCATGGCGTTTATGTGGCAAAACAACAAGCAGCTGAAACCAGTAAGACTCGCTCCTCCCCTTTATGTGGAGGTTTCTACTGAGACAAATATGAAATGTCACAAACCAGTAATATGCACTGGGAAGAAACTCAGTTTACAAAAATATTTGATTTGTAAGTCAATAATGTCGTCCATGGTTCTAAATGAACCTTATGTTGTGATCATTTAGCAGATTGTTAAATTATTAAAAGCAGTAATAATCCATTCCTTCTACATTAAGGACGTCCCTGCTTTGTAACAGCTTTAATATCAATCCGTGATTAATATCATAATTATCATTCATATATTATGTACAGTGTCTTTAAATGATGTTGCAGCGTCTTTTGTTGTTTTGTGGTTTTGGACATGAGCTGTTCTATTTGACATTTGTAAAGTTTTGCAGCTTGCTAAAGCACCTTGAACCACCTTGCAGCTGACATGTGCTACAGAAATAAACTTGATTGATTGATGGATTGATGTATAACAAAGGGGAGGAATACATTTTTGCCAAAAAAAGCTGTGAAATTTTGAGAGTTATCGCAGAAATTTTCTAGAAAAATGTTGGAAATTCCTGAGCCTGAAAAGTCAAAAATTTCCTACCAAAAACTCAAAATGTTCGAGATTAATCTCAGAAATGTTCTAGAAAGAAATGTAGAGATTTCTGAACAAATGTTCTACCAGATGTTCGACTTTCCAAACTCTGGCATTTCAAAGTTTTTTTCTAAATACTGTTTTTAAAAATGAATCTCAGAATATCTGAGTTTGTTTTAGTTAGTTTTTTTTTTGCAGAAATGTACTCCTTTTTTATATCTACAATGACCTAAGTACGTCGTGGTGAGGGTTCAGTCTGGACAGGTAGGTTCCTCCAGATGTTTGGTCTGCCACCACTTTCTACCATAACTAAATGTAACTCTATAGGACTGTGGCTGAGTGTTTGCTACAGAGTTGAACGTTGCTGATTGCGTTGCATGTTATAAAAATCTAAACAACTACACAGCCTTTCATGGGACCCGTGTTTATACTTGAGCTGGAGAGTGCATATCTGCGCTCTGGCCTTCTCAGAGCGGGGACCAGTGGGTGTGTGTGTGTGTGTGTGTGTGTGTGTGTGTGTGTGTGTGTGTGTGTGTGTGTGTACGTTGGGGTTATCCTCTCCAGATCACCTCTCCACAACAATCACAGGGAGGATGAGATGAAAGGGAGCGAAGCACGGAGACGCGGCGTGTTTACAGCAGCGAGGCCTGAATAAGAGGCTGCGGCGGTCGGTGGCTGTAACTCGAGCTGCGTGTGTGGATGAGCGCGGAGGGCAGCGGGGCCCTCTGAGACGGGGACTTGTTATTCCACAGTCGCACCACAGATCGTGACCAGCAATCAAATAAACTGTCTACAGTTTTTTGGGGGGTCCTTGAAGAAACAGCTCAGCAGGTTTTGACCTAATGCGGCAGCTGCACGTAGGGTCAGATGCTCTTAAAGGGGAAGTGTTATGTAAAATTAACCTTTCTGAGCTTTACATCATGTTAGAATGGTATTCTCTCATTAAAAACATACCTGAAGTGTTAGTTTGATTCTTTCATGCATGTTTAAGAAATCTTTTAATCTCTATGGCAACTATTCAGCTGTGCCGAACGCCTGGGTGGACTTAGCACCGCCTTCATTCACAACCCAGCTACAGTTTCCAACTCCCACAGCAGTCTGTCACCATGACTCTCCCACTCAGCTCCTTCAGACTAGCCAGCAGCAATTAGCAAACACCTGGTGGAACTGCTGAGCTCTTTATAGGAGCTACTTCTCAGAGCACCTGGTAAAAACATTGTTAAAGGTTTCATAGAGGAACCATGTTGTGATGCTGCACAGTTTCAGGAAGTTTCTTAAAGAGACAGAGGCTCTTTAAGCCTTAAGGCGTTAAATTACAAAGTCAAATTTATTATAAGTCATGTCTGATATATGTGGCATTTTTATAATAACTGAATAGTTGCTTGATTGTGCTATAAAATGGAACTATGGAAAACACATAAGCATGTTGCACAAAGCAGCTACGTGATTGGCTTATTGCTCTTCTAGACTTCTGCTGATGAATTTGAACGGTTTGTGTCAGAAGTCAGCAGAACAGAAAACATGCATGTCAAGTTATATTTATATTTATATTTTACTGGAACAACTTATTTTTCAGTGATGCGAGCAACATGTGACCAGCATTCCTGAAGTGAGAAGGCCTATTTTTGATATTATTAATGCCATATTTTCCACTGTCAGACATGAGTTAATTTAAGCACATAAAACCTAGCATGTTTTAAAGCATGGTGTCCAAAGTGTGGCCCGGGGGCCATTTGTGGCCCTTGAACTGAGATTGTGCGTCCTCCACCTGACCTGTCCAGCTCAGGTACTTAATGCAGATCGAGACTTATTTTTGATCAGCGTAAAACTATTAACAACAACATTTTTACACAATGTAAAATGTTAAGTGTGACACTTAACAAGTGTTCGTCTTTTATAGTCAAGCTTTTATAATAAGTAGAATAAAGTCCATCCAGAGACTTTGACTGAAATTAACTTTTATTTCATTTATTAATTTTAGCTAAACAGAGCAAAGTGAGTCCAAAATATTTGAAATCTAGATGTTTCTCTTTTAATATAAGAAACACACAAAATGTATTTTATGTTTTGGATCTACAATGAAGAACATCCCTTTCCTACAAAACAAAAAAATTGGACAGCTTTATTTGCTTGTTTTTCGTTTTCTTGGCCCGTGAATAGTTTTGAATCAACGACGTTGGTCGACATGGCAAAAAGTTTGGACTCCAGTGTTTTAAAGGTTAGTTTGGAATATTTTTGAAGTGTCCTTCAAAATATTGTAGTGAAGAGTTCACTAGTACTAAATAATTCCCCCACCTGTCGTAGAAAGATGAAACGTCTGTAGAGAAGCTCACAAGGCTGGAACATTGAAAACATTCAGCCTGAGATGGAGATGACCTGCTGTTCCCTCTGCGGCCAACAGGGAGCAGTAGAGGCCTGGTAAAGTCTGCAGAGAACCTCGTTAACGTTGTCGCCTCACCTCTGGCTTTTCAGGCCCTGACCGTCACACTGCAGGCCACAGTCTGTCTGTGTGTGTGTGGGCGTGTGCGGGTGTGTGACATTGAGTGTGTTATAGGAGAAATAGAGGTGCTGTGCAACATCTCTCAGTGAGTCTGCGTTTACATTCCCAGCCTGGGTGTATGTGCGTGTGAGGGTGTGTGTGTGTGTGTGGGTGTGTGTGTGTGGGGGGGTGTCTAAGCATGCCTGTTGTTTTTGAGAGGCTGTGTGTGAACAGAACTCAGTCATCAGTCTGCTGGGTGTCGGATCGCTGATCTGCAGAGCGAACATGAGTGGGTGTTATGGAGCCTCAACATGCATGTCAGTGTTTGACACACTTTCCTCTTTTGGCAGTTAAACTTTAGATCGCTTCACTTTTGCTTTGACAAAAGAAAAGTAAGAACTGAATTTGAAAAATGAACTGCAAAACATCATGCAGTGGCCACATTTAAATTTATGTTTTCAAAAATATTCTTCATGTTTTGCCTTTTACATTGAATTTTAATTAAAAAAAAATTTAAAATTCCATTTCAATTTTAGATTAATCTTAGGAAGATTATCCAGGCTTTTATTTGGGTTTCAAAACCCACAAAAAGTTAAAATTGTAACATGAGTTGCAGTTGTTTTTATCAAATTAATATCCTTATATGTGGTTAGTTTGACAACATCATTCATTAACAGAAAACATTTAAAAAGTGTCAAACTGTCTTTAAAACTAGTTGCGTAATTTTGGTAGAAGATGAACTAATTTGTCATTTTGACTCCAGATTCAGCCGATGAAAGCAGAACATCACCTTGGTCAAACTTTAACAGATTCTTCCTGGTGGACAGAGAATATTTCTGCATATTTAAGGAAGCAGGACAGATAATGGAGCTGTCTTAGGGCCGAAACTAAACCAGGTACAGGTGGTGTTGAAAAATAATCAAACTAATCAAACTGTTAAAGCCTGGAATAAAATATGACACAACACTTAGATTAATACATATCCACAAAATGCCTTCAAGTTGAATCAGTTCACAGTAAAGTGAAGCAAATCCCATCTTATTAAAGCTAAATCTCTGCCCTGTCTGCAGGTTTGTAGGTCTGACCGGCGATTCCACTTTGCAACACATCAGCATTAACTCACACATGACAGAAAATACTAAACATGTTCACAAGGCACTTAATCCAGTTTATTTTCACTCATATACATATAGAGCCAGCTCAGAGCCATAAATCCATGCATGGCAGCCGTAGGTTTCAGGAAATCTTTTCATTTGACCAAAACCATTCTTCTGACCTTAAGTAACATTTATGTTTTGCAGAGACTCAGTTTCTTATAGTGGCTCAGATAGAGAACATAGAGGAACCTACAGTAAGGAGGCCTTTCAACCTGAAACACCTGGAGACGGTCAGGAGTTACAAGAAGGGTCTGATTGCTGTAATGCCAAAAAAAGATTTCTCTGTTTATTATTGAGGAGTATAAATAATGCTCAGCTTGTATTTTTATGTAAAATAAAATGTAAATAAAATCAAACTTTTTTAAAATTCATATTTCTTTTACATTGTTTTTTTCTTTTGAGAGATGCCTAATTTTTCTGTTGGAGACAAATGACTTAGTTTATTTTAATTTAGGAGGTCTCAGGGGTTTCAATAACCTGAAGCTTGTATGAATGAATGAATGAATGAATGAATGAATGAATGAACAAATGAATTGCACTGCTGGTTAGTACAGCCCATTAGAACTGGAGACCCTCAACAGACCTTGTACTTCTCATGGAAGTTCTGGTTCTACAATCAGTTCTAAGTTCTATCTACACTTTGAAATTTAAATTAATTTCCACATTTAATAATCCAGACGTTTACAGTCTCTATCATTCTTTAGTTGTTGTTTTTAAATAGCCTAATGAACTAATTTATATCAGTTTATTGCTGTCCTCTTCTTATTAATATGGCAACATTTCCATTAACACTCTTCTCATCTATTCCAGGTGTCAAACAGAATTTTTTAACAAAGAATTTGTCCACAAAAACTGCATATTTTTAAACAGCACCCATTCCTCTTCATTAAAATCCCGTTTTAACACACCTGCTATGCTAACCTCTCTTACATAATTAAGAGAGAAAATCTGTGCTGCTATAACTCACGTTTTAACTCCATCCTCTGTGAGGGTCAGAAGGCAAAATAGCAGAATACCCCACAGTGCTCATCATCACTGCTGTACCTGCTGTACGGTCATTTTCTCCTTTAAAATATAACAATCATAACATGGGGAAAATGTCTTGTTATAAATAATCTGCCAGTGGAACTGATTTCAATAGTATTAAGGAATTGTTGGCTCTAAGCAAACTTCTATTTCTTGCTGAAAAGTTACATATAAGTTAGTTTTATATATTTAAGTGTACTGAGATATTTGCACCAAAATCTAGACCAAAAACATTTGCTAAGATTTTGTGGTTTTGTAGCATTTCACCCCTGACATCACATGTTTGTGATAACTTATCACTTTGGAGAAACTTTGATCAGCTTTCTGTTGCAGAATTGTTTTAATTCAGCCACATTGGAGGGTTTTTGAGCATGACTGGCCTGTGTAAGGCCTCACCGCATTATCTCAATTAGATTTAAATCCAGAGTGGAACATTCCAAAGTCAACTGTTTTTAGCGACCAGAGGTGGAGCTGCTGATGGGATCCTCTGGTCCTGCTGCATAAACCAAACCCGAGAGAGTTTCAGGTTACAGACTGATGGTCAGACCTTCTCCATCAAACATTTTCTGCTATGGAGCAGAATTCATGTTTTCTGATGTTCCGTACAAACTCACTGTTGGTTTAACTCGCTCATAGTCAAACCACCCATACCTGAATATATACAATATATAAAATTCACCAACCGGAGCATGAGCTTTCTGATTATTGGGAGATAATTATTAATAGCACGCCTCTAGAAAGAGCCTGATCTGCTCTGCATACAAAAGCTGTGTGGCGTTCAAGTTCATCATGTAAAAATATTGATTGTTACGTTTAAAGTAAAACAAGACGTTACTGTCACTCAAAAAAAGTTTCATTTGAGAGCATTCATTATATATTCCCAGTTCCAAATATGAAATCCTGTCGTGTTGTTCTTTCCCATGTGTGTGTGTGTGTGAGGGTGTGTGGGTGTGTGTGTGTGTGTGCGCCACTGCAAATTTTCAGCTGCATTTCCACTGACCATATAACTGAGCAATTTGACATTTTGAAAATAAGTTTGCTTTATGGTAACATGCCAATTTTGGAAAAATTCTTGTTTTTTTGCTAAAATAGTTTTGGCACTAGAATGAGGTGATTTTATACACATTTTTGCAAAACTACAATACAATTTTTTCTAAATTCCTGAAAATTTGGCACTTGAAAAAAATAAGGGCTTAATGGAAACACCTCATTTTGGTTTTTTGATAAAAAGTTTTGGTGTTGGATGTGTTTTTTTTTAATTATTATTATTGAAAGTGGTTTATTTTGCAAAACTGCAATGGAAACATCACAAGTCACATGATCAACAGCACTATTGTGCCACCAGCGCAAACCATGAAGAAGAAGACAACAGGGAGCAGCAGGAAGATGGCGGCGCGGAATGTTTCTTTAATGACATTGTGTGAACAAAGTTATTCATGCAAGATTTTAAATGCATTTTTTTTAATCTAATGCAAACACACCAATTACCAGATTGTTTATATGTTTTAATATTAGCGGAATTTTGAAAATATTTCTGGACTACTCAGAGTATTTCCCCGCCTCCTACCTGTCCTAGCAGCAGTCAGTCCTGCTGGCGGTTCCAGCCGCTGGTTCCCACGCTTTGCTCTTCCAGTTGGCGCTCAAGCTGATCTGCAGCAGAGGCTAGGCCGGTCCTAGGACTGCGGTCAAGTACAGGAAGGGAGGGAGCGCGAATCAGAGCTGACCCACAGAGGCGCCTTCGATCCGAGCCAAGCGAGGGCCTTTTCTGGTCCACTGCAGCGTGTGGAGTGTAAACAGACTGGACAATAACATAGAAGCAGAAGGAGAACAGGACGAGGCAGCCGACCGCAGGCCTGTTTGGCATCTGCTCACACCCGGACAGAAACAAGCTGCACGAATCCACACAAACACACAAAAACACCAGTAATGCCGAATTTTAAAAAATGTTGTCTATTTCAACCTGTCATGTGCTTGAAGAAGTAAAATGCATCTACTAACAAGCTAAGGTGATGTCATCAATCTACCACACCAAGGCGCTGAGCAGGCTTTGCTGTTGGCTTGTTTTGATGCAGATGTGATGCAGATGTGATGCAGATGTGATGCAGATGTGATGCAGATCGGATGCAGATCGGATGGTGTACCAGGAAGATGTAGCTGTAAAAATAGTCTAGTGGGCGCTGTGGAGTCAAACTTTAATGAACTTTTAGGAGTTCAACAAAGATCTTTCATATCCAGGTTTGTGCAAACCGGATCATGATTTAGAACCCACACCACTCTGCCACGCCCACTCATCCCAGCCAACAGTCAGCTTTGTTTCTATTGACATACAATTGAGTAATTTGACATTACAAAAATAAATTTGTTTAATGGAAACACAGCAATTTCTATAAACTTGCACTGGTTATTTTCAATAAGAGGTTTTGGTGCTGGGATGAGATGGTTGATCAAAATTGGTTTATTTAGCAAAACTGCAACCGAAACACTTTTTTCACATCACATGAGTCACATGATCAACAACCAGATGTTGCCGCTGGTGCAAACCAAGAAGAAGAAGACAGGAAGTAGTTAGAGGATCAAGTTTTCAATAACTTATCAGGTGAACAAATGTGATTGTAATTGTGCTTCTTATTTAATGGAAACACTGCAATTGCAAAACTTTGCTTTTTCAACATTAGCAGAATATTGACAAAGTTTTGCACGTTGCTATCACAGCTGCTGTGTAGAGCAGGAATCAACATCACCATCTGACTCAGCTTGAAAGTTGTAAGAGTGAATTACTGATTCACTAATAACCAGAATTCATAACGTTTACAACTTTATAAATTTATCAGTCGCCAAGGATTTGCGCTGTGTGTCTGTGTGTGTATATCAACTGAAGGTAACACTAGATTGTGCTATAAAATGGCACCATTTGGCTGTAAAAAAACATAATACTGTCTCTTCATAACAGTTTTTTGTTTCTTGTACTGTATCTCCAGCAGGATGTATCACTACACCCGTATATTCAATGTTAATCTCACCACCATTAAGGCTTGAGGGTTTCTGGTACAAGGCCCTCCTTATCGAAACAGTATAGATATAAATATTCATCATCTATCCATCTCCTATTCTGTCCAGGACTGAGTGGGGCTGACAATAGGAGTACTCTGAGAGATGCACAGGGAGACGAGTCCAGCTTCAAGCTGGAGAAGAAACAACACAATCAGTTAGTTTACTGATTGTGTTGTGGTCAGACGTCAGACCTTTCTCAAAGCTGGGAACCGTATTTGGCCAAGAACATTGAAACCGTTTCATCTCAACTCTCAGGCTTTCAGTTTTTAGAAGGTTTTTCATTAAACATTCCTGTTAATGATTACGCAACATAAAGGTGGCAGAGAAACCGAAGAAGCAGCCGTATAAATTAGTGAATGACTTACTTTATGAAGCGGACGTCAATCCCTCATTATCTTGGACTTTTCTCAGAATCCGCACATCTCAGATCCACCCAGCTCTCATTCCTTATGAATAAGTGTTTATTATAATTTTAAAATGATGGACTAATGCTAATGATGGACACTCATAATCATCTATCGGTTTGTTTCATTTTGCATGAGTATAAATTAAATAATGCTGATTAATGCATTCGCTTTGAATCAGAGGTTTGATCATTGATGCTTGTCATTAATTCATGCAGATTTGGAAGCTGGTTTTACGAGGGTTATTTAAATACTGCATGTCTTCTTTGGTGAAAAACACATGAACACATTGATAGAAGCATTATAGGCTTCTCCATTCCTTTTGATATCGTCTGCCTAGCTGCTGGAGTTATTGATATGATTTTCGTCTGGTACATATAAACTAGCAGAGAGACACCTGTAAATATGCACCACAGGCAGACATGTCCAACAACTCAGAGCGTCTGATCGGAATCCCGATATCTGGAAAAAGAAAAAGGGATAATTATGATTGAGGAGAACTCATCACAGGTTGTGCTCAGTGAAGGGCTGAAATAAACGATTCAAACTCCACGAACCTTTTCACACAAACTTCATTGTATTTTATCTGTTAGAGGAACATGAAGCGAAGCAGTGGACAATTGTGAAGTGGAAGGAAAGGATTCAGGAAACATTCAGGAAAACTCTGAAAAGTGTGGAGTGTACGTGCATCCTATCTCCTAGACTGAACAGTCTGTAGAACCACCATTTGCTGCATTTAGACTTTTGAAGTGTATCCCTATCATATTTGCAAATAATAATAATAAAAAAAGAATGAAATGGTTGCCCGTCATGCCAAATGATTTATGAGATTTGAACCGACTCATCCAAACATTTTCTTTGTCTTTAAAACTCTCCAACGAGGCTCCTCGTCTCATCGGGTCAAATGATAGCGTGAGAATCGCTAACGACCAGATCCTCCATAAAGAGAAGACCCCCATAAAAATCTCCATAAAATACCTCCTCCTCTCTGTCATTACCAACCTCCTGAAAACAATAACGCTGTAAAACACTTATATTTTTACTGGAGTTATAAAAAAGTACCTGCTGAACATGTATTTCATTTTAATGGTGATGCTTGCTTTATGGAGGGCGGTCATATGAGCCATCAATAGGATAAGGCGAGAGTTCACAGAGGATGGATGTGCAAACACACACACACACACACACAGTGCAGATCCTTGAGGACTGATGGGTACACACAGAAACAGAGCTTGTGTTTGGAACAGGACCCGATAGATTCACATTGCCTTGTTGCCTACTTAACCTGCTGCAATTAGCAGACAGGAAAAGGTCTGGTCACTGAAAATGTAATCACAAAATTAGCAGCGTTATACATCAACCCAACATACGTCTATTAAGTCCAGGTTATGGATTCGGCCTTCGTTCATATCAGTGCTGACGATGGCAGATAATTGGGCGCGCTAATCCAGTAATGCTTACAAATGGCCACATTACGTTTGAGCAACGCTGATTAAAGCCCGACGTCGAACATTACGGCCACACACACACACACACACGCCCACACACCCCAACAACTCACAACTCTCTGTTCCCACTCACACACACAGCAGCCGACAATTTTCTCTATTTGTGTTACCCCCATCAGAGGTCAAAGTGTGGCTTTGCGCCGCATTGACAAGTGACACCGCTCATAAACAGCGCTGTCATTAACCCCGCCGTCGTTTGCCAATACATCACACTCCACTGTCATAAAAACATGGAAAACACATTGCTGCGCTGGTTATTACGCGCTTTAAACCTTGACCAGCCAATAAAAAATGACTGAAATTACAAGGACAGTATCAGAAGGGTAATTCTTTATGAGATTTTTATTCTTTTTTTTAAAGTGTCTCAACTAATAAAATTGAAGTCTATCTGATGCTGACCACAGATTGCTGAAAACAAGTCAAGTCAGGTGGAAATGTTACAGTCACACATCTGACTCTGCTGATTCATGTTTGTGAGGGTTTATGACAGCGATAACATTTTCTTCAAATGTGGCTTGTTTTTCTTAGACTTGATTATCTTTAATTTACCTCTAAATTTGAAAAGCTAACACTAAAGAGAACTTTGAGCATGTTGAGGCTAATGTGGCAAAACATGGCAAAAAAATAAGATCTAAAAGATTCATTGTGAAAATGCGTCCAGTTCCTGCAGCACTGCATCAGCGACACTCGGCTTTTAATAAGTATACCACCCAGCAACTGCAGCCCACCAATCTAATAAAAGATGGCAGATCAATTTATGACTGAATATGAAATGTCTTATGCACATGACCTTATGGCTGCCTATTTAACCTAATAAAACTAATATGAGCCCCATATATCACTTATTACTGATAGAGGATCAATACTGGATTCAATTAGCTAATGATGCTGAAAGGTACTTCCTGGATCTGTTCAGATTACAGAGCTTTGTTCGCTGGCTCACCTTCGATACGACTGCTCTGAATATTTGCAGTTCATTCAGGCTTGTTGTTTAAAGTTGGGGCAGACTAATATTTTCAGGTCTCAGTTTATTGCCCAGGTTATAAATGTCCCTTAAACTGTAAAACCTATCCCTTGTTAACTCAAAAGATCGTTTTTTATCTAGGTTAATTTGTTGAGCAGACATTATTTTGGGGGTAAAAGTTGATCCTGTTGTCTTTCATTTCCATTCAACTCACCTGGTTTTACCCAAAGTGCAGATTGACAAGTAAACCGACCAGAACTACATCAATTCTCCACTCCACAGGTAAAACTGACATTTAGATGGATTTATGTGTTTCTCAGGCACATAGTACCAATTTATAACACAATGTAGTAACTATGTTAACTTCATTTGTTAGAAAGATTCTATATATATCAAATATGACTTAAAGGCAATCTTATTTTGTAATTTAATGCCTTGAAATGGGGCCTTTCTTACTTTAAAAACTCCAGTTCTTTTTGAAACTATGCCTCCACAACGTGGCTCCTCTATTAACCCTTAAACATTTTTTACCAACATTTCACTGAGAACTAGCTCCTATAATGATCTCAGCAGATGATCAGTTCCACCAGGTGTTTGCTAATTGCTGCTGGCTAGTCTGAAGGAGCGGAGCAGGGAAGTCACGGGGGAGGGTTCGAAAGTTTGGTCAGAGGAGGAGCTGCAGTTACTTGTAAAGCTTAAAAATATAAAATTTTACACAACACTAGCCTTTTAAAGTTTTTGATTAGGTTAGAAAAACTATAGTTTGCCCTGTTGTTGCATGGAGCCACTGAATGTGCCCAGTTTTAATTTTTTAAATGCTGATATCTGCACACCAGAGTCTGCATGTGCATCTGATTTATGATCCCATACAAAGGAAGATCTGCTGAGCAAATTGCTCAACAGATGCAAAACCTGAAGCTTTTCTCATGGAATTAGCTATGAGGAAACATTTTGTTATCTGAGCTGTTGTGCTTGGGAACAAGAGCTATGATTAGGCAGTGAAGTTAAGGCATTTATGACTTGATACAAAATTAACCTATATTCCATCTGGTGTGTTTGATGGGTGAGTTGCACCGCCTTATCATTAGATTTATCTGCTTTGTAAATCAGCTGCTGAGATCAAGATAAAGAAGGGCGGCGTATGGGATGAACAAACAATTTGTTGTAAAACGTTTTCAAAAGTGAGACCAGTTCGCTGCTGAGTGCACTGACAAAATAAAATGTGTCATTCAACGTAAAAAAATGTAGTTAGTTTGTTTCAAGTGGTCAAATGAAATGGGAGGATAAACTAAGAAACTAAATACAGAGGGATGAACTGATATGGCAAAACCTGAACTGATGGTCTGATCCCCTTCAGAGGCTGAGAAGAAAAAAGGTTTTTGTCAATGTTCTTAAAGGGGATTTATAATTTTTTTTTAGTGTCTGGAAAATAAGTAGTTTCAGAAACTTCCAGATTGTTGAGTCGACGAGCACAACGCCGTCACCTAGCAACCCAAGCAAAGTTTCAATATGTTTGGTCTGCTGGTTTTACTGTTGTAGGTGCTGCATAATGTCTCCTGGAAAAGACAAGAGTTTTTTTGTTGACTTCCTCAAATAATGGTCTTAGTGATTTGTTTTCCCAAAAACAATTCTTTTACTATCTAAATCACTATTTGATAATAAATAGGTGGTGATTTTTACCAAAAAATAAAAAATAAAAAAAGACAATAATTTTTTCGTAAAAAATGACTAAATAATTGCTGAATTGTTATTGGTTGTGCAGGAGGCCCCACTTCTGCTTTTCAAAGAGGTCCTAAAACAGTTCCTTCTGAAAGGAACGCAAAGTAGGCAGAACTGACTAAAATCTCATGACCTACGAACAATTTGGTGCAAAAAAAGAGTAAAGAACATGTTTTGTGTGGACCGTAGATCCATCCTAAACTGTTCAGACAAGCATAACATCGTTGTTAAAGGTGGATATTTGAAATGTGTTGTTCGGTTTTTCTAATGCTTCATACCTTAATGGGTGGATAACAGTGAGTCCCTGTTTATGTGCTGAAGCAGCTTGTCTTTCATGGAGGTTTCTGACTCCGGTCTCTCAGATGTGAGCAGCAGTTGGTGGAGGGCTTTTATTCGATTGTGGCCAAAAAGTCTGGATATCATCAGGCCTGCTCTGGGCTCTGTAAACAGAGTGGGCATTGAATACATTAGCCCCCACATCGATTTGAATCTTTCTCTCCAAACATCGCCTCTCCAGCTTTTGTTCTGCTCCTCCGACTGAACTTCCGCCTTTGCTCTTTAATCTTTTCCTCTTGTTCTCTCGCTGTCAGTCACCCTCAGTCCTTTTCAGCTCTTAGCGACACTTAAAGATAACGACTGCTCGCCGTGTCAATTTAAATGAAGTTGATGACAAAAAGATGCCTGCGAAGTTGGGCCGTAACTGATGGAACACAGAATTCCTGCTTGTTTGAGGGAGTTTGGTCTGATTGCTTCGTGGCCAAAATGCAGCAGTCTGTGAGGGAGATGAGCTGAACACATATCACCTGAGGATAAAAGCAATCTGTCTCCACAGGTACGAACAGTCTCAGATTCACTTCAATCATAATGTAAAAAAATCAAATAACAGAGAAAGAAGGCAAATGTTTCCTGCTTTAAAAGAAAAAAAAATCGTTATTTTCAAAAGAAGTGGGAACACAACAGAGCATTACGCTTCAGGCATATCTAGAAATGATCTACTTTTTGTCTTTTCTCATTTCTTCTTGCTTTGAGTGACATTTTTATGTCATCAGTTAAAACTGGGAGTGTTTGTCACTACCACTGGAAACCAGTGGCGTCACTAGGCCTAATTTAGGGAGGCTCCAAAAATATTCTCAGGCCCCAATAAATAATTTGGTGGCTCTTTGTTGTTGTTATTTCTGTTTTTCATTGGTGGGTGGTGAACTTTAATAAATAATCACATAAATGTGTCAGTTTCCCTTTACTTCATATAGTTTAGGTATTAAATATGGTTAGAATTGTTCAGAAAGTGATACAAGCATAAACGTTTTCACGAATGTTCTTTAAAAACCTACTTTTTATAAAAACCTACTTTGCATCATTGTTGCCTTCACTCTTTCATGCATCTTTGAGAAATCCTTTATTCTCCATGGCAACTATTGAGCTGTTCAAAACACCTGGGTGGACATAGCCCCTCCTTCGAGACACAGCTTTGATCTTCAGGTCTTCGTCCTCACAGAACAGCCCCCCCACCCCCCATTCCCTCCCCAACTCCTTCAGACTAGCCATTAGCAATTAGCAAACACCTGGTGGAACTGCTCATCTGCTGAGCTCATTATAGGAGCTACTTCTCAATGAAACGCTGGTAAAAACAAAAAATGTTGTTAAAGGGTTAACAGAGGAGCCATGTGGTGATGACTTCCTGAAGGCTGAGTTTCAGAAAGAGCAGGAGTTTCTTAGAGTGACAGAGGCCCAATTTAAAGGTGTTAAATTACTAAATCAAATTTCTTATAAGTCATATTTAACATATACAACATTTTCTAACAACCTAGGTTAACATACTGTAGTTACGTGACTGTGCTGAAAAATGTCACTATGTGAATAAAAAACACACAGTACTGCCCCTTTAAAAGTGAAAAAGGATTTTTTTTTTTTTTTGCATTTTTGTTGCTGCTTGAGAGGACAGCAAATACCTGGTGGAACTGCGCAAAAGCCCAAAACGTTTGCTCACATCCTGTGTGTCTCCTGGGGGGCCTGAGCTCCTGCTTGTCCTTAAAAGCTAGTCACGCCCCTGCTGGAAACAGAGCAGGCTGACGGGCGTCATGTACCTCCAAAGAGAAAGCAAGACGGACTGCAGGTTTCTTTCTTTATTTATGTATCACCGCAAAGCCGTGCTGATTTGTTACCCAAGCTCAGCTTCATATTCACCCATATGATGTTCTGTCAATTTATGTGACAATTTAAGTGCCTGTTGCCTTGCGTGTGCGTGTGTGTTTTTGTGTGTGTGTTAGGGGGAGGCTGAGGCGGGTGGGGCGGGGCAGGGCATGGCAGCGTGGTGCCCGGCTGGTGGTTGTTGCCTGGCAGGCTGTCCTGTCGCCTCGGCTCCGGTCTGATCAGCACCAGCAGACCCAGTTAGCGCTGAGCTGAGAGTGCAAAAGCATGTCAAGCAACACACAGCTGTTTACACACCAGGCCACAAACAATCCGCACCGACTCGTCTCGCTCCTGATAAATAATACACACGTCAACAGACGGCCACTGCAGTAATGGGTGTGTGTGTGTGTGTGTGTGTGTGTGTGTGTGTGTGTTGGGAGGAGGACCGGGGTTGGCGGGGGGGTCTGCGAGATTTGACAGGAAATATAAATGAGGAGACACTGAACGTTTTTAGCTATTTATGTTTGTGCATCATTAATTTATGCTCTAAAGCTTCAGTCCAGATTACTTTCTCTGGATTCTAGACATTTTCCTCATGAGGTGGATGAATTACAGGCTTAGCAATAGTAAAAAGCAGTTAGAATAATAAAAAATAAATAAATCAGTTTTTGGTTATAAAAACAAAAAAACAAACATTAACCACATAAACTGGAACTCAAACCAGTAGCATTTACAGGAACCAACTACTGGTCTGATACAATTGATTAGACTGGGCAAATGTAAACAACACAACAAAGTTTGTTAATAATTTCACTTTCATGAGATAGAGACAAAAAAAATCTAAAAAGTAAAATACTGTTGACGATATATTTTCACTGAACAAGTTGAATCAATTTAAATGTTTAAGATCTGTTTTACAGGAGATGCTTGAGACAATAGAGTAGATATATAAAAAGACAAGAGATTCACTGAAAATGTATCACAGTAAGTGTTAACAACACTCTTCAGTGTGGACGGTGTTGCTGCAGGAAGGTTAGGCCAAAGTTCGATATTTTCTGAGTCAGTGAGGTGTTTAAATGGACAGTATTATTGTCTTCCAGGCATATTGAGCCATTTTACAACACAGACAGGTGACTCTGTTACCTTCAGTTATGAAAATGCTGCATATATAAGAAACAATGTTAAAGACATTTGACTTTCCATCATAGCTATTTCTGATGCCTCAGAATTGGGCTCTGTGTCTTTAAGACACTCCTGCTCTTTTCCCCGCTCCCCGTTCAGCATGTCATCACAACAACGCTCCTGTTTGCTAACTGATGCTGTCGCTAGTCTGCAGGAGCTGAGTGGGGGAGGGCTGCTCTGTGGGGAACCAGGCTATGGACTGCAGCTCAGAGGAGGAGCTTTGGGGGAAAAGGCTGCGCTTTGTATGAGCAGGTGTTAAAACACCTTGAGTGGTTGCCACAGGAGATTCAAGGATTGCTCAAACACACACGAAAAAATAAGGAATCACAGTCAATATGACATTAATAGGCAGGAAATGTTAGTGGTCTCTGAAAATGCATTCTCTCCTGAATCTTATGTTTTCAAGGTCTTCCTGCAGCACCAGTGCATCCATTGTGCAGCATCACGCTCAAGTCTCACAGCGGCTTTTCAATGTTTACAGCAATCAGTCTGACTGCCTCACACCTCGTCACAGTTTAATGTTAATCTGTGGTCCAAATCACTCTGATGATCAGCCCAGGAGAGGAATGTCATGGTGAGAAAACTTTGATGAAATGTTGTGCTGACATTGATTTAAGATTTCCTTTGGCTCACAGCCAAGCCAGTTGGCTTTTTTAAAATTTATTTGTAAGGTCCTTATCTACAGCTATGGCTCAACAGTAGAAGCATAAATAACAATGTTGTTGGAAATGCTTATGATAAAGTGGATTTATAATTAAAGTTGAATGTGAAGTGAAATTAAATATGTGAAAGGAATCATGATGCAATGCGGCTGCAGTTCCCCTCCTCACCATCGGGGTCACCAGTTTCCCCCAGAGCCCGCGTGTGTCTGGGACAGAAGCTGCGTTTCCATTGCTAATGTGCAGAAAACTTTGTTGGTACTAAGTTAACACCAGATGGCAAAGGCAGCGTTTCCATTAAAAAAGAAACAGAATTAACATTTTTAGCGAAAAACAAGAGTTTTTTCTAAATTTCCATGTTTCCATTAAGCAAATTTATTTTCAAAATGTCAAAACGCAGTTATATTGCCAATGGAAACGCAACAAATCAGACCTTAAATTCTCCTATCAAATTTGCATTTTATAGATCACAACCTTTGTGTGGAAAGTGACATTCGCCACGTTTAGAAATGGGATCCATAATTCCTTTAGAGTTCCTCTGCTGGTCTCTGAACTGTTTAATGGTTTTCAATTCATGTTTCACCTGCAATGCACATTCTTTGAATGTATTCTTGCTGTCTACTCCACCATGTGGTTTCAGAATAGCAATATTTTACACCAAAATGTAGAATCATAGAAAGTGTCTTGACAGCCTGATTATGTAGGAAAAAAGCAGAAAAGGGAATATTTGTT
Organism: Xiphophorus couchianus; assembly: GCF_001444195.1. Classification (NCBI taxonomy): domain Eukaryota; kingdom Metazoa; phylum Chordata; class Actinopteri; order Cyprinodontiformes; family Poeciliidae; genus Xiphophorus; species Xiphophorus couchianus. The sequence goes on along the minus strand of NC_040234.1, from coordinate 2,766,519 downwards.
TAAAAAGTTGGGAAAGTATCACTTTAAGTGGATGGGTTTGGTTTTAATTATACATGATTTCCATGATGTAAACTATATGTCTGCTTCAGGGAGGAAGTTTACGTGTATTTGTTGATGAAAGATGAACAAAAGAGAAGTCTGAGTTAAACAAGCCTCTCCAAGTGAAACAGGAACATCAGTGCTTTTTGAAAATATATGGCAGAGAACTGTAGGCTTCGTTTTGTGTCTGCAACACATTAGGCACATTAACGTCTAAAGAGTATCAGTGTTTTAATGCTTGAAGATGTTTGCCGAAGCTGTAATGGAGTAATAAGGTTCAGTTGTGGAAACTTTCAAGAAATCATCCAGGTCAGCCGCACAGTGGGGCAGGTGGACAAGGTCGGCCTAAAGTCAAGTATGATAACTGTCTTAAAATGTCGCCCATGAATAATAACTTACAATCACGGTGAGAATAAAGTACGCCCTGCACTCGTTTCAGTTATAGAGTTTTACAATCAGGACGTGATTAAAATATTCTCTATCAAGTTCAAATTTTTTATTTTACTTTTGATTTTTTTTGCACAAAACATTCAACAAGTTCCACACCAGCTGCGTTTCCATTACAAATGTGTGCAAAACTTTGTGGATATTATATAAATGGTGAAAAAACACAATTTTGTTACTGTGGTGTTCCCATGAGAGGAAAAATTAAAATCACACTTGAATAAGTTATTCCAGACATTAAATGAGATAATTAAATAAGACATTAAAACACGGTATGCCGTCTTCTTCCTGTTTTCCCCCAGTTCATTAGTAACATCCGGTTGTTGATCATGTCATGCGTTTCCTTTGTAGTTTTGTGAAACACACTAATTTTGATGCAGCTGAAAAACCTCCTCACCCCAGCGCCAAAGCTTTTTTTTTAATCAAAAAACAAAGTTTTTGTTGTTGTTAATTGGCCTGTTTCCATTGAGCAAATTCATTTTTGTAATTCAAATTTACGCAATTGAGCATTTTCTATGCTCAACGGAAACACAGCTGCTGGAACTATTTATTAAACAGGAAGTCACAATGAAAAACCTGTGTGGAAAATCAACATCATGTCATCTGCTTGCGAATGCTTCGTTTTGGTTTCAGTTTATCCTTATTTTTTAATAGTTTATTAGTTTTCATTTTTACTGAGTAGATTATTATCTTACTATCAAAGAGTTTCGTGACTAAAGTTACTAAACTGTATATGAGGAATTCTCTGTATTGAAGAAATGTTTTCTGTTTATTCTATATGGTGCAGGACACACAGTACACAGTAATACAGTAATAGAGTAAGAACAAGACACTGAGTTATCCAAGTACTAAATATGCAGCAGTGATCAAATGACATCAAATTTACATACAAATAGATTTATTCTACTTTACATTCAGATGTCATTTTTTCTCTGATCACTAGAATTATATTCAGGTTCAAACTTCTTAACCTCTTATCTGTATGGACTGAAAATGCTACAGAATCCATGTAAGAATATGTTAAAAGTGGCTCATCCAGCATACTGTTTACTAAAGCCAAGCAATCACACCAGAATTATCTTTATTTAAAATGATTCTAGCCAAATACTCTATGTCCTTATTGCTCGCTCCAACACCAGGTGACTTGGATGTTCACCACATGGACAGACGTGTTATTTCTCCCTTTTCAGATGTTTGTTTTTTTTAAAAACTGTATTTCGGTGAAATCCCTGTTTTAGAAATGTGTCAATTTTTACAATTGCTAAAAAACATCATGCACCCCTGGCTGTTCCTTTAATGGTCTGAAGTATTTGATGTGATGTTTGAAGAGGGCCAACGGAGCCCAGCATCTGGACGGGAGCCGAGCTGCAGCTCTGAACGGGTTAAAACGCAGCGAAGGAGAAGGAAGCATTTGCTGAGGAGAAAGAAAAAAAAAAAAAAGCCCCGATCTCCTTTATTGTTGAGTTTAATTAAATTTTCAGCTCTAATTACAATTAAGCCACTTAGTATGTATAATAATGTTTGCATCACAGAGCAGCACAGATGCAGTCCATCAACGCAATTAAATATTAAAATGGCTGTGGCTGTATTAATAGCAGCATGATGTGCTAAGTCTGTGACAGTGTGTGTGTGGGGGATTGAGGGTGTGTGTGTGTGTGTGTGTGTATAAACCAGCCAAGGCACTGCAGAGGGGGGATTCCCTTGGTAGCAGTGTTGTCGCTTAGAGACCTGCAGCTCCATCCTTCAGAGCGCCGCTGAGCGCAGTGTGGATGTGACCTATATTCACCGTGCGCTCTTTGTGCCAGACGAGCTTCACTAAAACGAGAGAGAGAAAAAAGAAGAAAACACAGCGCCATGGATCAAAAATCCCCATGAGTGTATGAATATTCCTGCGCTGCACAATCAGCGTACTGTAAGTTTAATGCAAAATTAGTGTTTTGGTACAAAATAATTCATGACTGAACATAATGAGGGTGTTTTTAAGTGAAAGTGAAGATCTGCTTAATTCACCTCTGCTCCTCTACCTCCCTGGTTGAGCTTCCTGTTTCCAGCTGCGTGCGAACTGCCCCCAATGCAAACCGGGGCTGTCATGGAAATTGTTCCTCATTTACGATCATCTGAACATGCTGAGAATTCACATTGTTTCATTACATTACAGAGGCAAGACAGAGATAAGTAATGAAAAATTTATTTTACAAATGATCATTTAAAACAAAGTTCACTTTGTAATTTAACACCTTGAGATTGGCCCTCTGTCTCTTTAAGAAACTCCTGCTCTTTCTGAAACTTCACCTTCAGGAAGTCATCACAATATGGCTCCTCTATTAGCCCTTTAGCAACGTTTTTTACCAGAGTTTCACTGAGAAGTAATGACCTCAGCAGATGAGCAGTTTCACCAAGTGTTTGCCAATTGCTGCTGGCTAGTCTGAAGGAGCTGAGTGGGGGAGTCAAGGGAAGGGCTGCTCTGTGAGGATGAAGCTTGGAAGCTTCAAAATTGCAGCTCAGAGGCGGAGCTCCGTCCTTGAAGGCGGAGCTAGGTTCACCCAGGCATTTTGCACAGCTGAATGGTTGCCATGAGTGATTAAAAGAGTTCTCAAACATAAATGAAACAATCAAAGCAACAATACATATATGTTTATGATATGACATTATAACATGATGTAAAGCTAAAAAATTTCAATTTTAAATATTACTGCCCCTTTAAGTGGACTTCAGGTTACTGCCTGCAGATGGAGGTCGTACCACCGGTAAAGAAATGTCTCTTTTCATTGATTGGTGAAATGTCTTTGCTTACTACAGAAAGCCAGGTTTGCCTTTTGCTCTCACTTGACCTGTAACATAGTTATTGGATCAAAAAAAAAAAAAAACAGGATTTCTGTAAAAGCAGTGAAGACGTGGTTTTGTGGAGTAAGTTGTTCATCTTCGGGCCGTCTCTGAAGCGAGCCATGATGGTCGCTGGAATGCGCTGGGAAAGCTCAGCAGCAAAGTGGAGTGGCGGGGCCCGCGTCTGGGCCAGGCCAGGCATGCACTGGTAAATATAGCCGCCGCTGAGGCAGTCTAAATACAAGGCTCCTCTTTGCTGTAATGGATGGGTGTCGCTGACCTGTGGTGCAATCATTCTAGATTCCACTGAAATATCATTGCACAGTGGCAAACAAACAAAGCAGAAAAACAAAGGCATCGGAGCAGGGAGTGCTAATCATGAGGCATGGCGAGGCGTCTGTGGCCAAGGCGGTGGAGATGCTGGATTGGCGTGTGTGTGTGTGTGTGTGTGTGTGTGTGAGAGAGAGAGCGAGCGAGAGAGAAAATCTGTGCAGCAGCAACTGTAACAACCAGCACCGATTCTTCTTAAAGACTAAAGCAGTCCCCTCTATAGCAGAGGGGATGCAAAAAGAAAGTATGTGGGCGTGCGCGCGCGCGTGTGTGTGTGTGCAGCTTGGGTGTACGTGCTGAATGAATCCAGAGATATTTATGACCAGGGATTAGCCTGAGGACGCTCTGTGGAGTCCAAAGGTCGCTCTGCTGTCTGTTCCTCAGGGTTTCTGGGAGCATCATTAACCAGCAGGTAACTGCTGGCTTATGAGTACAATTTAACGAGCTGGCTCGTCCTTTAACGTGGACTCACACACAGCACACCACTGACTGCTGCCGCTGCTGCCACACGGCCAGAACGGACGTGTCACATGAATTCACACACCTCAGTCAGAGTGGGGATGTGTTCATGTTTCACACACAGACACACACACGAGAAAATAATAATAAACACACACACAGTCATCAGCTGCCACAGGCTGTGCTGATTTGCAGGGCAGCTCCTGTAGAACAGCAAGCTGACGTGAAACAGTTTACACACACAATCAGTATTAATAGTAAAAACCCACGGGCCTCTGATCGTCATCACACGATCATGAAGCGCAACTGATTAGGGCTGTGTGTGTTCGTATAGGTTTGAGAGAGAAAGATGGAGCAGGAAAGAGAAGCAGGAAGCAGCGTAGCGTGAGGGGCACACCTGTTAGGGACACACACACGCACGCACACACCCACACATCCACACACACACACTAGCAGGCAGAGCCACCAGCACAGCAGGTTAGCCCGACAGCAGGGCCTCCTGGTCCGGTAGGTGAGGTGTGACTGGGGACTACTGGGAGGGAGTGGTCCACAGAATGCATGAAGAATCATTTCACTACATTACATTACAAATCTTTGCCAGTGTTCTGCTGTGGAAAAAACACAATTGAATTGTAATCACTCGCCTGTTCACATGATAAGTCATTAATATCATGGTAGCAATGGATGTAAACAGTTACATGAGATATTCATATCTCACCACCACCATGATGATTAGCTCATCATCTATCAGCCAATCAGAGCAGACGTCAGTGTCTTATTCAGGAGTCAGAGCGACAAGCCCCGCCTACTTGGGAGCTCTTACGTATGCAGTGTTTTGGGAAAATTCATCTTGTGTGATGTGAAAAGTGTTTTGATATGACCGAAAAACCATTTCCACTGAGGAAATTAAGTTTCGTATTTTCAATGTGTGCAGTTTTATGGTTAATGGAAAGTAAGCTAGTGATGTACTTCATGGACAGGAAGTGAAAGCTGCGTCATGTTTTGCCCGCTCTGGGTTATTGAATTTACTAAAGTACTCACTCACCCTTTTCACATCTGACTACGTTATGACAGCTCTCAGTGTATTTAACAGGTCATTTCTAATCTAGACTACTGTCCCACAATCTTTGGACAGGGCTCCATAGAACCTGACTTCATGCTGAGGAGTCAGCTCAGTAATTTGCTAAAAGTTTGTGGAACCAAATCAGATTGAAAAGTTCCAACACTCTGGCTCTTAAAGACCAGAAACACGACTGTCACAGACCAACATGCAGCAGTGCACAATCATGTATTGGAGAGAAAATCAGACATTTCTTATTAAATTATTATTAATAAAAGTGTGAAAAGTGTGACATTCATTTATATGTTACAGAGCAGCCCTCCCACCACTCAGCTCCTTCAGACTAGCCAGCAGCAATCAGCAAACACCTGGTGGAACTGAGCATCAGCTGAGATCATTATAGGAGCTACTTCTCACTGCAACACTGGTAAAAATGTTAACGTTTTATTAGGGGAACCATATTGGGATGACTTCCTGAAGAGTTCTTAAAGAGACAGAGGCCCAATTTCAAGGTGTTAAATTGTGAAATTTCTTTTAAGTCATATTTGATATATGCGGCATTTTTATAACAACTGAAGGTAACAGATAGTTCATTGTGCTATAAAATGGCTCTATGTGTCTGGAAAATACATAATACTGAAAATGTAAAGGTATTTTCTTCCAGTTCAGAGGTACATACATGTTACTTTTCTATGCTAATATTTACTTGTGTTTAATTTAGTCACTTTTTCCTCCTCACATGAAACATCTCAGTGTCTTACCTTTTGCCTGTTTTTAAATACTATTCAAACAGAAAACAAACTTTCTTATTCTTCATTCAGCCATTTCTCCTCCCTTCCTCCCTTCCTTTCTCCCATTTCCCTGGATGCAGCAGTGGACCAGATGCCGCCTTGTGGGACCCTCATATCTCCTCATTGCTCCACACAGACTGCTCCACATTGGTTCATAATTAATGAAATTAGCAGCTTTGTCTGCTGAGAAGACTCCTGCATCTGTCTCAGACTGATGGAAGAAAGACAAATGGGGTAGAGGGAGCCCCCCACCCCACCCCACACACACACACTTACCACCCTCCACCCCACAAAGGAGACGGGGGAGCAGAGAGGAGGGAGATTGATGAGGAAGACACAACTGATTAACAGGACTGGCAGTAATGAGTAAAGAGAGTGAGAAGAAATGTTTTCAGGAAGTTTGAGCGTGAACACCGAGTCATGTCTCCAGGTCTCCTGGAGTAATGCGGTCTACACATGCTTCTGCTGGCTGCTTTCATAGTCTGTCAGCTTTATGGTTGTGTTAGCAGCCAGTTAATTAGAAGTATTGAAAAGAGTAGATCAATGACTCGCAGCGGCTGCTGCTGTTAGCACGCTTGCCAGATATTTGATTAGCCTCCCCTGCCATTAGCACGGATGCCGCGTGTCCCCGGAGGAGCCTCTGTGATGAAAGTGATTGTCTGACGGCTGTCCATCACCACCACAGCTGCATCACACACCCACACACACACACACCCACACACACACACACACACACCCACACACACACACACACACCCTGGGAAGCCTTGGAGTGTGAGGCCAGCAGCACATTCGCTGTAATATTGACTTTCTGGTATTAATCTCTATCTTCTGCTACCAGTCCTCTGGGTGTCTTTAGTCAGTTTGCATGGTTCCTGTCCCACCCAACCTCTAAGCTAACACACACACACACACCCTGACACCCCCACGAGCTGCGGTTTAGACTAGGTGAGTAAATTGTTTTTTTGTTCTTGAGGTATTTATCAGCCGTGGTGCCGCCTGTTGGACCGGTGGCTTCCGTAATGGAATCTGATTAATGGCAGCTTATTAACAAAAGCTCTGTTGTTCGGGCCCTGAGGGCTCGCTGTAATTCTAGAGCCCCGCGCTGATATAATGGCCTATTTTAGGAGCGCCGTGATTAAGCACCATTAAAGCGCAGAGCGGAGCCAGGCCGCGGACAACTTCAATGGCAGCAAACGTAAACGCAGCCAAGTCCCCAGAGTCCCTCCATCCTTCTCTGCCCGTCTCACTCCGGCTCCCTCTCTGTCTGTCCGCCTCTGTTATTGAAACAGAGTGCTGTATTTATATTGAGTTTGGGGGAGGACGCTCGAAGGGGTGGGGGGCAAAATATATATACCTATATAAAAAATTCCCAAACACCGCAAATATATTATGCTGCCATGGCCATCGGCGGAACGGGAAGTCCATGTTGCTGCGAGAGTAGCAGAAAGCCGTTCGAAGAAAATATGACAGAGAATTAATCTCTGCTTATCTGTTTGTGCTGAATGTCATTATGCACACAGCATGTTAGGAGTAAGAGCTGGGTGGGGGTCTGGTGTTCAGCCAATCTGCATCATAACTGAGTGCTGAAGCTGGATCCATTTTGTCCTAACCTGAACGGTAATCTGGTTAGCGGGGGTTCAGACCACACAGTCAGACACCGACACAGCTGGCTCCGGGAGGGGACAGGGTGGGAGGGGAGCGTTTGCTGATAAAACCACATTTTGATGTTTGACTTCGAACTGTTATTTTTTCTTCTTCTCTTCTCTCTGTTTATTAGAGTTTCGCGTTAAAGCAACAAACACAAACTTCCATCACCGAGCTGCTCTAATCCTAAAGGAAATGACCGTCGTTTAGGGTCTTTTGTCTCGCTTACGTGGGTTAAGTTCTGATCAGGGCAAAGAGAACCGGGCTTTAAAGGGCTAGTTCACCCCTTTGAACTCCCATGATCTCCCAATCATGGGAGATTGAAGAAAAGTAGGAATCAAATGGGTTCGCTTTTTACAAGAACTCTAAATTTGATTCCATCAGCAGAACAACATTGGTTACTATATTAAGTAGTAACCAATGTCACTTAATGTTTGGTTAATGCTGCCAGCTGTAATTCAATTCAGTTTGATTCAGTTTCTCTAGCAGCAGTTCACAACACGTCATCTCAAGACACTTCACAAAAACAAAAAGTCATTTCCCATTGATCCTATGAATCAGTGCATTACGTTTAGTTCATTATTCTACTTAGTTTAAGACGTTTTCTATCTAAGGACACAGGGGATTGCATGGAGCCATTTACTAGCAGCATTCATTCCAGATGTAGCTCCTATAGAAAAAGAAGAAAAAAATAATCATCATCAATCTGCTGGGATAATTTCTAAACAACTTGGAGAAGAACAAAAACGTGCTGCGATACAAACAATGAATTTTAAATTATTTTAAACTCCTGAAGTAATCTAAAACAGGTGATCCATCCAACTAGCAGTTAGCCTTCCAAGTTAGCTTAATCCTTCCGAGGATTGAGCTAACCTGTTTGCTTTTCCTCCTTTCATACAAATTAGAACAATTTTCTTTGTCAAAGTTCTAGAAGTTAAAGTAACGTAATCTCACACGGTATCAGCTACACAGCTGATAGCAGGTGGCTGAGTAATCCTCTGGGCCCTCAGACTGCCACGGTCCTTTGCTGTTGCCCTGGTAAGCCTTTACTATAGTCCCATATTGCTTATGAAATCCATCTACTACAGGTAAGGTAACTATTCCTAACAACAACTTCACAGAAACTCTTAATAATATTCAGTTCTCTTAAGTATGGGCTTAAAGCAGGGGTGTCAAACTCAATTTCACCAGGGGCCACTTCAGCATATTGGCCACCCTCAACGGGCCACATTGACGGTATAAATCAGGAATGCCCAAGTTCAGTCCTCCAGACTGCAACTTTTAGATGCGTCCCTGCTAAAACATACCGCAGACAAAAAGTTGACTTCCCTCATTAGCAGCAACTCGGTTCTTTAGAGGCCTATGAATGAGTCAATGATCCAGGTGTGTTAGAGAAAGAACGCATCTAAAGTTGCAGAGTGATAGGTCTGGAAAACTAGACTTGGGCAACCCTAGCATAAATGTATGAAAATACAATGTTAAAAATAAATTAAACAACACCTCATATTGTTAAATAACTGATTTTATGTATTCAAGTTTTAAATATTACATTTGAGTTTGCATGGATGTAAAATTACTGCTCAGTTTAAAAATTACAGTATTTTTAAACTGAGCAGTTTAAAAATATGCTCAGTATTTTTAAACTGCTCAGCTAAACTTCGCTCTTTAGCTTGTTAGCTTGTCGATGTTTCAGTTTTATTCGCTGGGAAAATTATTCTTTGTCTGTTTAAAAGATAAGCAGACAAAGAATAAAAACAAGTTTTGATATTAACTCTCAACTTCATTCACAAAACCTTTTCGTTATTTATTACACAACGAACATGTATTTCACATAAGAACCAAACAATGAGGTGATGTTGCCTGTCCTTGAACACAACGCTGATCCTCTTCACCCTGTCACCAACTCACACATCCTCATTGTGTTGTGTTCTGTACATAAACAAAAAAACAAAACACAAGCAAAATCAATAAACTATATTCATATTCCAGTATACTGAATTTTGGTTTTACATTCATTCTATTTAAATTTAGTTTGTTCGTGCTTACCAATGTTTTCCCCTGGTCAGTTCGTCCATGTCTGGTTTTAGTTCTTGTGCTGAGGAAATCCGCAAAATGGCCTGTAGGTTTTCGTCAGTAATGCACGATCTGGTCTTGGTCTTGTTTAAACTCATTATTGAAAACATCTGTTCGCACAGATAGGTGCTTCTAAACGTGGACAAAACACAGGAGCTGCATGGAGTCGAAGCTGTGGCATCAAATCATGGGGCAGGAGACGGTAAAAGTCCTCGATTGAAACATCACGGGACTTCGCTCTTTAGCTTGTTAGCTTGTGAATGTTTCAGTTTTATTCGCTGGGAAAATTAATAATCAGCTTGAGGTGACTCTGCTGAATTCTAGTGGCGAGAAGCCGTAATGTTGGCTGGTAACAATCGGAAGGCATTATGGGAGATGTAGTTTGTAGTCAATTCGTGCTCAAAACCTATTTTAAGTCAATCAATGGGGCTGTAAAACGGTGGTGGGGGAGAGGGCCACATAAAATGACGTAGCGGGCCACATGTGGCCCGCGGGCCTTGAGTTTGACACATGTGGCTTAAAGCAAAGGGTATGGAAACTGAGACAAGACCAAACATCCACAAAAACTGAAGCTTACTTTAGGATTCGGTCCTGTCTGTTGCTTAATGGAATCTAAGATGGTACATTGCTGTGGTTTTCCAGGTTATATGTATGATGGGAAATTTTGTGGAGGAACAGCGACTCAGAAACAGTGTTCCCTTGTCTGGACACGGGTCACCAGGGCTCCTCACTGGAGCCAGGCCTGGAGGTGGGGCATTCTGGCAAGCACCTGATGGCCGGGCTACTGCCCACAGAGCCTGGACACGGCCCTTAAAGGAAATGTGAGTCCCCATTTCATGGGCCCTCCACCAAAGGAGTGGAACTGGCCATGTCCGGTGGCAGAAGACTACAGAAGATTGCTCTTGGGACAAATTTTGGCCCTTATACCAAAACGTTTGGACATCACTGACTCTCATATTTGATACCCACTAATGTAATGTAGAATTCAGACATCATAGATGAGACAAAGTCAACTTACATGGAGTATCCTCTAACTATCTGTCAGCCTTCCATCGCTCTTACGCGCTACAATAAACCTGCTGTATTATGACATCTGCCTACTGCAGGTAAAGGAACTATTGCTGGCAACTTTACAGAACATCCCTTCAGAATATCTGAACCATCTCTTTAAGCTCCCGGATCTTCTCTCTAGTTTCTTTCAGCAGCTGCTTGTCTTCGCCTTCATCTCTCTGTTCCTCAACAGGAAGACTCTTCACTGTCCACCTCCTCCTCCCTCACTTCCTCTCTCCTTCTATCCCACTCTTCATCTCTACCCCGGTCCTCACTGTTCTCCCCCAGCTCCTCTAGGGAGGGTGGTAATAATTATTATGTAAATAAATACGCCTGCTGTAATCACATTCGTGCCACTGATCCAATTAGAGAGCTGATAGCAGGCGGCTGATTGCGCGGACTGGCGGCTGATGGTCAGGGCCTGTGTGTCTGTGGGGCTGCTTGGCTCAAGTAGTCGGGGGAGCACACGCATTAGCAGACAAGCAGGCTGGCGTAATGAATGCTGCTTGGTGCCGTGTAGCATGCAGTCATTCCCTCTAAATAATGCTCTTTGACCAGGACCCTGCATGTCTGCCAGGCTCGCAGTCCTCTCGCTGGCCTGTCTGTCGCTGAGGTGCTCTGCGTGTTTGTTGGTCTGCACTTTTGTTATCATGATTCCTGGCTCTGGATCACTTTCACCATGCATCATCTTATCACCAATTACTGCCTTGTTGTGATCCTCATCTTCTTAATGATGCTCCACTGAGACCGTCATCGTCAAAGTCTCATCCCTCACCCGGCATCTACACTCAGATCAGCTTCAGCTAGCACTTTTTTCAACAGGCATGACATGATTTTATAAATTAATGCTAAGCATTTACAGAATCAGTCAACATGTTGTGAACCTCCTAACCAGCTTCAAGTGTTCTGCAGCTCTATCAGGTTATCTTCCAGGATTGACCTGGAGTTAGCTTTAATCTAAGTTCCATTCAACTCTGTTCCTGTTGAAGAAAAGCATTCCCACTGCATTGTACTGGCACCACCACATTTAACCTGTTGATGTGTTAAGATGCTGAGTGATAAACATAACATAGGCTAAAAATGTTTTGCGCTTTATTTTACAGATTGTGTGTCCCACATAAGCCTTGTAGAAACAAAGTTTTTATGGCTTTGTCTTTCATCCATAGTTTTCCTCCATAAAGATCAGATTTGAACAACATGGTATGCGCAGGTGGCTTTGGTTCTGGGGATCATGGAAGTGTAACTGCCTAATCCATATGTGTTTGGTGGATCATAGACTTTCTTTAGATCCAACTTTCAGGTTGCATCCTGTTCAAGGGCACTGCCGGAGGGATGACAGGGTCACCTGCTGTGTTGGTGTCAACTGAGCAGGAACTGCTTCCAAATTCTTGGAATGACATCAAATTTCTCAGACGTGTGAGATGGACAATTGTTTTGAGGATTGGGATTAGGGGTGTAGAGTCAGGGTTAGGTCAGAGGAGTTTTCACTCTCCAGGCCCCCCTTGCCACCCGATAGTTTCACAAGATATTGGGTTCCAAAGGTAGTGCATGCTCACTCGAGATCAGATCCCTTCGCCGGGCCACTGCATCCTATCTTAATGGGAAATGCATGGTGGAGTTGGCTGTTCCAAGAGGCCATTGGAAACAACCTGTTGATTTGCGTGTGCTATGTAAGGTGTAATGGAATATGGCTGGCATTTCCTCTGGGTGTAGGCATCTTGCTTGAGTAGGCTACATCAGTACTTTGAGTGTTTGTCATGTGCTGTCTTTTGTAGAGGGGGAGTAAAGGGACAGACGGAGTGAAAGAGTTGAGGATTGTTATGGTGTATATGGATGGGTTTTGTTGTTTGCTAGTGGGTGTAGATAGAAAATGATATCTTGTGAAAACCTGATGCTTCAACAGATGGGTTGACCAAGGATCTGGCTCCATTAGGCCGGAAGAGTTTTCACTCAGGGTTTCCCTTGGCCCCCAGCGGCTTCGCAATCGGAGAGATGTGTCTCAGCCTCAAGGGGAGGATTTTAATTATTTTGGCGTCTCAATCACAAGAGATGGTAGGATGGGTTGAGAGATGAATAAAAGAGTAGGGGGTTAGTTGGCAGCAATGAAGAAGGATTTGAACATAAAACCAATGGTGTTGAAATATCGATTCATCCACAATAGAAAACTAAAAAAACAAGATCTTTAATACAATGGAGAGAACTTCCTCATGAAATTGGCTGGCTGGACATTCTGGACATGTCCTGGATGCAACCGTCTGGAGATGTTCCATGCACAACTTAGTACTAGGAGATTCCTATTCAGGAACTACAACTCCCTTCTGGTGAGGACACTTTGGTGTCTCCAGCAAGGGGCAGGAGAGCATCATAAGAGACTGGGTTTTCCTTTGTGGATGTGATATTCTGAAACCAATCACAATTATACGTGGAACTTTGATGGACTTAGTTTCTTCTTTTTTTACTTTAGCCAATCAACAGTTCAAGACAGTTCAGCAGGCAAACACATCTACTAGTTTTTCACACTAGAAGAATTTTGAATCATTTAGCACATTATCCCTGGAAGCTCTTTCAAAGTTATTTTATAAAGTCAAAAAAAATCAAGAATGTCTTTGTTTTTGTTTCTTTCATTTGTATGAATGCAACTTGACAAACTATTGACTGAACTGAGGCAGGTTGATGAATTATGTCTACAGATGGGGCAGAGTGCAGAGTAATTAAGTTGATACTGTAGTGTAGCAGTGCCTTGAAAATTTGAACAGTTGACTGAATGGTATTTTATACACCTTAGGAACTTCAAAGCAAAAAAGTTGAATTACGTCAGAATTTCTGAGTCAGAACTGACTTCAGGACTGCAAAATACAAGAGCAAGAAGAACTTCGTTTTTAGAGTCTGATGGTTTTTTAATGATGTGTCTAGTTGTAATAAACTCAGTTTGGATTATTGGAGTTAAAACATTCCTTCAAAGAATATGAAACCTAACTGGTCGTTGTGGTTTGTGTTTACTCCTCAAAGTGTATTAAAAAGCTGAGAGGGAAAATCCGGACTCTCCCCGACATTTCTCCATTTGTTTTGTTCTTGTCATGTTTTGGTTTGTTGGGGCAAAAAGCAGAAATGTTTGACTTGCACTCCAGTTTTTAAGTGCTGAGGAAATCTGAGCTGGAAAAATGAGCAAGTGGTCTCAACATGATGACTCCGTACCTTAACAGATACCGCAATCTGCGAGTGTGGACGTGAAATATGTCGGAGTTCTGGACGTGTCGCTGGCCTGCTCACCACAGCTCTGGCTTCAACCGTGTCTGCCCAGGCGAGTGGGGGCATTAGTTTTACCCCGAACATTTTTGCCCGGGGGGCCATGCTCCCACCACCATGTGTTGGCTGAGTAGACTACTGTTAATGTTGAGAAGTAATGTATGGGTCCCAGTGCTAACTCCCTGCCTTTTACATCTCAATCAGGTCACTCTAGTTTATTTATATATTGTCAAGGGGGCTGGGGGGGGACTGTGGGGGCTAAAAGATGAATGTGGCAGTATTTTTTTTTCTCGCCCTCGTTCTGTATTTAGTTTGCAAAAAGCTTTTATAATGAATTTAAAAGGCGGCGCAGATCCAAGTGTTTGAAAGTCCCAGAGGGGCACTAAGTGAAATGCCCGAGCGGAGGGAGTAAAGAGGAGCCAAAATCGCAGAAGGCTTTAACTTAAAACATGGAATGGATTTTACAGAAATCTAAATTAATTCATCTTAATTTTTTTCCCCCTGCGCTGCTTTCTTTCTTTCATTAGTTTCCATTCCCTGGCCCTGCACTCCTCCGCGCTCTGCTCTTACCCACTCAGTCGCACGCTATTAAGCAAACACTCCTAATATTTTGAGCAGGCTGGCAGTTTGAATTTCATCTTGCCGACGCATCTTGTTTCTCTCAAGCCCTGACTGTTTTGACATGCGGCCCGATTAAATTATAAACAAGCAGGCCTCCTGATGGTGATGCTGGAGCCACTAATTTCCCTAATTGTTTGCAGTTGTCTGGGAGGCCAGGCTCGGAGGCCCGGGCCTGATCCCCCCCCGACTGGCACTGCCGAGCTAAAGGCAACAGAAGGAGGGGAAATGGAGACGGGAGGGAAGAGAAGAGAGGGAGTGTAGAGGAAAAGACTGGATGGGCAAATAGGAGGCTTAGCAGGTAAAACAGGGCTGGGGTAAGAAATTAGAGTGGAGGAGTAATTTAGAGGTCCTCAATCAGTTTACCCAGCAGTCTTCAAACCAAACCATTAGAGGCCAAAATGGCTGACCTGCAGGGACCCTGGAAGAACATCGGTTTATTAAGAAAGCTCATATGGTGTTTTGCTGAAGGCGTTTCAATCAGTCACTGGAGTGACTGTGTGGAACAGAAACTCATACGTAGAAAGAAAATAAACTGAGCAAACAATTTTGCTACAGATTTCATAATTTCATGAATACTGTACAGCACTTAGTAGCTGTTTTTTAAAGTGCTTTATGAATAAAATTGACATTGAGATTCTATGAGCAATCATGTGTTTTAATAATAATAAAAACATGACTGTTTCATTATCATTAATAAAATTCATAATCATCATCATCATAATGATAGTTATTATTAGATTAGAAAACTAGAATTTGCTTTGCAGACAGCAGAACAATTGAAGGTAAGTACATAAAAAATGCAGTAATAGTACATCATAACATCAATATAGCTTTGATATGCTGATTATAATAATAATAATAATAATAATACATTAAGAATATTTAGTTTAGATTTTAATGGAATTATTGATTTCATTTTAAATTACATTTAAATTAATTTAATAAATAATAATATTTGATAATGATAAAATAATGGTAAAAATAATAATAAAACAATATTGTTATATAATAATAATTATTATAATAACACGTATTATAATTTATAATTATTAATAATTATTGTTATTAGTGTTATTATTATTGTGTAATAATAATAAAAAATAATAACAACGATAAAATAATAATAATAATAATTGTTATTATTATTTATATTAAATTATTATTTATTAATAATAATAACAATTATTGTTATTATTATTATTATTATTGTCGTTGTTGTTTCATGGTTATTTTGTCTATTGTGGCTCTGTGGTTTTTCTTTTAATGTCTATTCACATTTAAAAGGCCAGACAAAGTCTTCCAACACTTTAAATAGATGCACAGTACAGGTTTGTAATTTACTGTCAGGCTTAGACCTACATGTAACAAATGCTGGTCTAGTGATATCCAGTAAATAATAAACTATGTGTTGGGCCCAATCAGAGGGAGGAACAAAAATAATTGAATTACACACTGAGAACAAGAGAGACCCCCTTCACCCCCTCCAAAAAAACCTCTGCATCCCAGAATGCACAGCGTTAATTCATGTAGGAAGTAGAGTTGTCTGTTGATTCTGTATTTTTGTCCAGCACTTGCTGTTTAAGAAACTCAGTGCACAAGTTCACTCCTTCATCTATGGTTCTATAATACACACACACCTCACTCACCATTCAGATATTCATAAAACAATCATTTATAGAGGCTCATTATAGATAATGATCTGTAGAGGCTAATTTAGCTGTTACTTCCTGATAATCACATGGTGACATCATAGGTCATTTTAATCAGAATTACTAGCTTTGGTAATAACTGCCTTTGACACTTATTAATGGTTATTTATGGTCAAACCAAACTTGTTGTTGCACAACATCATGTTAGGAAACCCGGCTGTTCCAGCAACACACACTAACCTGACACATGGTTCCTTCTGTTCCTGATATTTTATGAGAACCAGACCTTCTATGTCTTCATAATTCCTCCATTTACCAGCAGACCAGTCATTGATCTTAACTTGAATTGGTGGACCAGACTCAAAGACTTGTAACTCATCACCAAACACAAACTGTTCGATTTAAATCATGTGTCACAACTGACCAAACAGTCACAAAATACTTAAAGCAATTAGAACATAACTATCTCACACAGAAAGGAAAATTCCGGTACACTGGTAACTTTATGGTACACTGAACCAGATCCTGAGCTCACTTTGGAGGAAGCTTCAATAAAAACTGAGCAGCATGTAGAAACAGTGTTGGTTTGGATTCTACCCAGGTCTGGGATATAGCTCCAATGAAAAAAAAAGGTTCTATAAATCTGTTTTATTTTTGTTCTTCTTCAGTTTTGTCACAAAATGATACACTTCATGGAGTTCCAGCAGACTTCCATCACAGCAAAACACGATACCATCCAGACTTCCACTCAGCTTGCCTCTGCAGATCTCCAGTAAAGATGATGATGATGATGATGGGCGTGTGCGCGCGCGTGTGTGTGCATGGTCCACGTAAGAGATGAAAGGTTTCTGTGCAAAGCTGTGAATGTTATCCTGGCTGGCATCAACAGACAAGCCTGGTTCCTCCACAGACAGCACTGCAGTCATATCACCACTGTCATCACCCAATCAGTGGTGTTCCCTGTGTGAGGGCGTGTGTGTGTGTGTGTGTGTGTGTGTGTGTACATGTCCAGTGTGGGTAAATTTAGCGTGACACTGGAGATGGCAGCTATTGTTGCTGAGCAGGTGAGCTAATATCACACTTTCATGCAGAAGGAAGACCTGGAGTGAGACACGTACACACACTTCTGTAGGCACTGCTGAAACGTCCAGGAACTTTTTGTTTTTGGAGGGTAACCTTAAAATGACAAATATGGAATAGAGAATATCAATAACAAGATATTATTCAAGTTTCCTCCAGCGCTCTGTCCTCAGTACTCTGCTTTTCTTACGAAACATGAATTTTAGAGGAATTGGTAACAATGTACAATAAGGCTCCCCTTATAAATGGCTAATAAAAAGTTCATAGATTTGTTATTAAATAATCTGCAAACACTTTATAAATTATTAAAAGGTGCTTAATTATTAATTAAGAGCAAGAAAGGGACAAAACTGACTAGTTTCTTGCCAAACAGTGAGAGACCCAATTTCAAGGTGTGAAATTGCAACCTCAATTTTCTTTTAAGTCATATTTGATATACGCAGAAGTTAGGAACTGAACTGCGGCTTTGATTGTGCTATAAAATGGCACTATATGCCTAAAAGATACATTATACTGTCCCTTTAAATGAACGGGGCCTTTTAGGAGCTCAGTTGCGCTTGTGGAAGTGTATTTGCCAAAACAATGTTTAAGTTTCAGCAGAAAGCTGGAATCAGACACTTTAACATTGTTGAAAGAAAGCCACTGTGTATGTGATGTTGCCATCAGCACAGGAAGTGTGCTGCGGGCTAACTGCTCTGTCAGCTGTTTGACTATTTTTATTTTATTTTTTTTACTGAAAAAGCCCATTATGTGACAGCTTGCAGTGATGAATATTGAATTCACTGTGTGCCAGCGGTAATGTCTCCAGATGTGCGCGAGAGTTTGGGCAAAGCATGCAATAAAATGTGATAAATCAGGGAGGGATTTATCAGACGCTGGAATCACATGCTTGGCGTCCTCGCGTTAGTCTATTAGCACACACACGCACACACACACACACACACACAACACACTTCCTGCACACATTACTTATTTTCACAGTAGTAAATATTTGAATGATTTCTGTTTATCTTTGCTGTGCATGAACAGACGGGGACCAGAGGGGCAGGCAGCGAGTGTCCTGCCAGCAGGCTGGGTGCTGCAGTGTATTAAGATAAACAAGCAGAGAGAATAAGTGACAGGTGTCCATTGAAGCAGCACAGGCCAGCCGCTGGGATACAGAGGGAGTTAATGCCTAATGAGAATTCACCATCAACACTGACAGATGCTGAAAATAATAGTTACTGACTGACAGTTTGCTGCCACATTCTCACAGTTTGTATTGGAGGTAAAAGATCTCAGAGGAACATGTTGGAGGAAATATTGTTGTGATCCCAGGACGCCTTCATTTTCTCACCTGCTTGATGCTTCTCCAGCTCTCTTCCCCTCCCCGACCTGTTTCTTCTGCTGAACCCTTCTCAGACTACATCCCCGGGTTCAAAGCGTTAATTTTCATAATCTATAACTCATCCTGTGAGGTTTAGCAGTTTATCCTCTACTTGCTCTGTATCAAATGTTTTGTAAGACTTTAAAACTTAGACAAAACTAAAGATGCAGTGAAGCTGGCTGATTTCTGATCCCTGGTTTTTGTAAGAACCACATTATAAGATGTGAGAGCAGCAATAAGGAACCTGTGAGGCATTGAGCCGGTTCTCCTGACCTCCAGCTGCAGAGGGAAGCAGACAGAACAGAGCAGCTGCTGCAGCTGAGGCAGACTTCTCCTCCAGCCAACGGGGAAAGAGCCGATGGAACCCTGGAGCAGAACCCGGCTCGGTTCAGACTAAAGTAAACAGACATCGTATTTTTATGGCATACGGCACAAAATCTCATTCCTTTCTGTAAGATATGCTATAGAAGCTGCAAGTTTGGGGAAAACAATTTCTCATTCAGTCTAGTTTTTAACATATGAGGCTGATCAATACTGAGACTGATTTTTATTGCGTTAATATGACGGAACAGACGTCAACATTTAACACATGCCTTCCCTCCTAACACTCATCGGCAAGCATTAGCAGTCTTTATGACCTGCTGGTCCTTCCCTGGACAGACCAGTGCAGACTGGAAACAGCAGGAATGTCACTGACTGCTTCTCACACATCAAGTATTTTTTGAACGGTCACATGCTACCTGATACGTCTGGCCCACATACAGGTGCCGAAACGAATTGCCTTCACCTGTCAGTGGTCATAATGTTATGCCTAATTTTAATCAGGTCCATACTTTCATTCTGAGATTTCCAAAAAGCTGCCAATGTTTCCAAATCCAGCAGGTTACCATCACAGGAAAAGCGTTCATTTGACGTCATCTGTGGCCATGCTAACTAGCTTTAGCATTCCCAGCAGGCTTTGCTGACAGGGAGGAGCTGCAGCCGAGCAGAAAGAAAAAAGTGTAAGGAAAGAGGACTGAGCAGCAACCACAAGGGCATGATTGACATCATTAAGTTCCGCCTCCTGGCTCTGATTGGCTGTTTCTAGTTTGCACAGGGAGAAGGCAGAACATGATTTTATTTTTTTTTCACAAATTATCTGTCTCATATTGTCATAGTGACAGTTACAA
The DNA here is from genome assembly GCF_001444195.1 of Xiphophorus couchianus. Classification (NCBI taxonomy): domain Eukaryota; kingdom Metazoa; phylum Chordata; class Actinopteri; order Cyprinodontiformes; family Poeciliidae; genus Xiphophorus; species Xiphophorus couchianus. Next base: position 2,746,672 of record NC_040234.1, on the reverse strand, counting down.
CAAACATGCAGCATGTAAAGGTACATTCTGCAGCTTTAACAGTGTTTGACAAAAGCATTTACAAATAAACAATACCACATGTGCATGGCGCTTCTGACGCCTAATTTAACTCTGAACATCTGCAGCATTCTGGTTGGTTCCTGTCTCCATCTTCTGTGTCACGGAGTGTCAGCAGCGGCTGAAGCAGCCCCCGGCGCCCGGGGACGGCCTCTGGCTGCCCTGGATGCCCGGCTTTGACCGGCCGTTACGTCAGGGCTCCCGCCACCACAGCCGCAGGCATCAAAGCTGTTCCAGGCAGAGAGGAGAGGCGACGGCTGCCTCCGAAGGTTTGATGTTCCCTGCTTCTGTAGGTCTCTTGTTTTATGATCTAACGCTCAGACAGAGAACCTTTACTTTTAGTTTAATGAACATAAATCGAGCCCCAACATCGACGGTGTGCTCATATATTCAGATTGGGTCCAAATACCAGCACATGAACTTCATTTTTCTGCAACTTCCTGAGCTAATATCTTTACAAGGGGCGCCGAGCTGAAACAATCCTCTCTGAGTGTATTCAGGACTTTAGTTTAATGTGTTTAAGCAAATCCTTTGATGGATGAAAATATTACATTTGCCCCCATGCATAATTCATGTCCCAGTCCAGATTAGTTATTCCAGGGTTTAGAGAAATGCTGAGTGTGATTTATTTTTAATCACAGCAGCTGTTTGCCTTCTCCTATCAAAGATCTGCTCTGACAGAGACGCAGACTCGACGAGACAGAGCTGACCCCGCGTGACCGCTGCGCCGTTTTAAACCGCCTGGTGGTGAATTTTTTGTAATTTTTATTTATTCTGGGTTTTTTTTAATGGAGGAAACAGCCGTGCTGCAGCCTGCGGCGGCCTCTCGAACACACATGTTCAGTAAAACAAACATGACTGTGGTTTCCCGTTTCCCGGGACAACATCTGAAAGTGTTCTGATCGCTTCGAAATGTCACAAGCCATATTCACACGAGTCGAGATGAACAGCTAAGCCCTGACAAGCAGTTGTTAATCTCTCTGTAACATTTGGCTAATTGAGTGTCTGCTGCTGTTTGCTGCTCACTTCCATCTCGCCACACAACTGAGCGTCAGCGGCTGCTTCAGGTCGCCGGGTGGATCGGTGTTGGTGGACTGCAGAGCCGCTCTTCTGCTTCTGTCCTCAGCCTGCTCTCCCCCGGCTCCAGACGGCTCCAGTTTTTTTTCTTTGCATACTAGGGCGGCTTACAATGATCCCAAATACTGTATAGTAATAAACCTGGGGTTACATTGCAGCCATCAGGGCGAGAACATGGGGGGGCCAATCAGATTTCAGGGGGGGTCAGTGCCTCCACCCTCTCTGGCTCCGCAACTGGACAGAAGGCACTTATATGGGAAGTGCGGATGCCCCTACTGTATCAAATCGATATAGGAATAACAGAGAGTTGGCCACTTTAAGGTAAAAAGAACCTTAAAGTGGTTGTTTTTCAGCTGACTCTGTGGGTGGGCACAGCCTCCCAATGCCCACCCATGCCACCGGGCCTGCGACAGGTGCTTCTATCAGTTTCTGTGCAAACCTGAAAGCCTGGAAATAGACTGAGTTCGAAGTTATTATCTTTAATGTCTAATGAACTTGTAGAAAAATTTCTCTCATTCCGCATACTTTTAAAATATGAAATTCAGTAAAAAGCCTTTATTGTGCCTCATGTTGAGATGGCTTCCTTCAACATTGATCTACTTAATTAAAAGCTGTGGTTTGGTGGAAAAATACCTGGAATATTGAACAAACTGCTCAAAAAATTTAGAAATGTGAGGTTTTGAAGCATTGCAGGGACTCTGGTTAGTGCTGCGCTGCAACGTCTGTGATGTTGATTTTGATTAGTGGACATATTGACCATCAGTTAATGTTCCTGACTGTCTGCAAGGTTCTCTTCTGAGCACAGTAGGAGGCCACAGGTGTGTGAACCCTCTCTACAGCCGGCCTCCCTCTGGGCGCTGCTTTGTGGGTAATAATAGTTAGCAGCAGCAGCTGTGCCCCGTCTCCCTCCTTCACCTCTAATGTTCTCTAATCAGCCCTCTATCAGGCCTAATGCCCTGCAGTGTGGCCCTCACAGCTGTCTGAGGGGCCCTGGGTATCCAGACACCTGTCAATCTCTCTCTGCCTCATTTCCACGCTCCAAGAAACAGAAGCACAGGCCAACAAAACTCAATCATCCCACTCTGGCTGTGGGAGAATTTCCAACAGATATTTAGAGCTGCTTCTGGCAGAAAACAAAACCGGACCGTAAATCAAAAATCTCTGCTTTTAAAAGTTTGTTCGTCATAAAACATAACTGGGCAGTATCATAGAAAATTAACTTTTTGAGCGTCACATTATGCTATAATGTTAGTTCCTCATCAGAAACATACCTGGAATGTTGCTTTGATTTTTTTTCATGCATGATTCAGAGATCCTTTAATCTCCCATGGCAACCATCCAGCTGGGCTAAACACCTGGGTGGACCAAGCACCGCTTCCAAGGATGACGCTCCGCCTCTGAGCTTCAGGTTAGAAGCTTCCTGACGGAGCAGCCCTCTCCCACTCAGCTCCTTCAGACTAGCCAGCAGCAACTAGCAAACACCTGGTGGAACCAAGCATCTGCTGAGCTCATTATAGGAGCTACTTCTCAGAGCAACACTGGTAAAAATGTTGTTAAAGGGTTAATAGAGGAGCCATGTTGTGATGACTTCCTGAAGGCGGAGTTTCAGAAAGAGCAGGAGTTTTTAAAGAGACAGAGGCCCAATTTCAAGTTGCTAAATTACAACATAGATTTTTTAAAGTTGTTCTTGACATGTACAGCATTTTTATAACAAATCAAAAATTCACATACACTGAGTAAAAAGACCCAAACACATTTTTTCTCAGTGTCTGAAGTTAAACCAGACCAAACTTTTCTTGGTTTGACTTTGTTAGAATTACCTAAATAATTTCTAATATCTCCTCGAATTCAAAAGTTTTCATACATTTGGTCAGTATCAAGGATAACCGTCTTAATCTTTATGACTCGGGTAAAACCCTTTGAGTTTGGGTTACCAGTTCTCACCAGGTTTTCTGGCATTCAGCAAACAGGAATAGTTCTAACTGAGCAAAAACAAGAAATGTTTGTTCTAACTTAACTTCAGACAGGGAGAAAACAAAATGTGAATGTGTCGTTTTATTCAATGTGTGTAAATATCTGGTTTCAGCTGTAAAATAGTTTCTTGATTGAGCTATAAAATGGTAAAATGTGCCTGGAAAATACATAAAACATCCTTTGTATTCCTCATTCTAATCCTTCTCCAGTGTCCAGAGAGTCAGTGGGTGGGGCTGCCTCACATTTGGAAACTTCTGATCTTTAAAGTGAAGTAATAATTCAATTAATGAAGCCTAGCGTCACAGGGTTATAAAAGCTTTGGGTTTTTCATTAGTTTAGTTTTATTTTCTTGCAACGTTTCTCTCAAATTCACTTTACTTTTAGTTTTTAGTGAGTTTATTAGTTTTTATGAATTAGTGAACTTTTGCTTAGTTTTAGTTCAGTTTTAATTAGTTATAGCAGTTTTAGTTTTTTCATGCTTAACTTTTAGGTGCAGAGTTCAAAAAAAGTCAAAGTATTGTGATTATGTATGCACTGACTGGTTGATGAAGACTCCACAGAAGATATTATTTTTTTAATCAAAAAATGAATTCTGTTATTGTTGGTCAACCAGCTGACTGCTGTTTTCTAACAACTTTTGTCTTTTCGTCATTTTGGGGACTAGATGCTGGCAGGAAGAGAATGGAGAACCAACCGCAAAAAAAATCTATTTTACATCAATTTGAAAGGCTAATAAATAGATTCATGAGCATGAAATCAAAGGATATTTTATCTATAATTCATTACGTTTTAGTTAGTTTTATAAACGCACCATATAGTTCCAGTTAGTTATAGTTTCCCCCCCTTAATTACCATTTTTATTCATTTTGTTTCATTAAAATGCGTTGTCATTTTAAGTTTTCATTAATCCATTAGTTTTAGTCCCGGTTTGTCAGGACTGAAGCTTTGCTCCCTCCAGCCGAACACACCCAGACGGCAGCGCAGCATCCCGGGTAACCGCAGGCCTCTGGGTGGTCTGCTGTGTTCATTACTGTCTGTCTGCATGTCTGTCTCAGCTGAGCAGCGCTGCCTCCGGGCCTGGTTCTGACGGAGCCGCCGCGCAACGCCAGGAGGCTGATTAAAATGCAGCGACACCCTGCAGGCTGCTCGGGTGTTTTATGGCACTGCATGGATGAGAGAGAGAGAGGGAGAGAGAGTTCAGGCCTGCTAACACACCCCTCCACTGCATCAACAACCCTGTCTGTTAATGACTACCAGCTCTGGAAGACCCCAGGCAGGGTGTGTGTTTAGGGGTGGGGGGTGAGGGGCTGAAACCCACCAATTGGGCGAATAATGAGTTGAATTAGGAGATTTAGGGGTGAGGTGGAATGAGATCGGGGCGGATGGTACTGAATGAAAACCAGAGGTGCTTACCACAGAACCGCAGCGCAGAGAGACTGCAGCTCTGTCAGAGACCGGACAGACACTTCATTTAAAGGGGCAGCGTTATGGAAAATCAACTATTTGAAGCTTCACATCATGGTATGTTATTCCCTCATCCAAAACATTTCTGGTGTGTTACTTTGGCTCTTTCAAGCATGTTTGAGAAATCCTTTAATCTCCATGGCAACCATTCAGTTGGTTGGACCTAGCCCCGCCTTCGAGACCCAGCTCCTCCTCAGAGCTGCCGTTTGCAAGCCTCACAGAGCAGCCCTTCCCTGTGACTCCCTCACTCAGCTCCTTCAGACTAGCCAGCAGCAGTTAGCAAACACCTGGTGGAACATCAGCTGAACTCATCATAGCAGCTACTTCTCAGTGAAACGTTGTTAAATGGTTAATAGAGGAGCCACGTTGTGATGACTTCCTGAAGTTGGAGTTCTTAAAGAGACAAAGGCCAAATTTCAAAGTGTTTAATTATAAGGTAACATTTCCTTATGTTTTTTGTTATATAGCAAACTGAAGGTAACAGTTATTTAATTGTTCAATAAAAAAGCACTATGTCCCTGGAAAACACTTACTAATGTCTCTTCAAATTTCTTAAAAACTTATTTATAAATGTATTACAGATTTTAATGATCCCACAAACACATTATATTGCAAAAACGTTATCCCTTATTTCTCTAAATCATTGAATTCACATGTCCCAATCATTTCCATTTCAACAGGTGTTTAGAATCCAACACTGAAGCAGACTGCAGACTGCTTCTACAGACATTTGTGAAACATTGGGTTGCTATCAGGAGCTCAAAGACTTCCAGTGGTTCAACAAACTAAAGCTTGCAGGAACATTTCAGCCCTTTAGGTTTGTTGTAAGGGTTTGTTGATCCCGTCTTTGTGCTCTAACATAATGCCCGCGGTCCGAACAGGCGTCTGGTTCAGAAGAACATCTGACTGGAATGCAAACTGAAGCTTTGGGATGAATTAGAGAAGAGCCAACATCAGTGTCTGACCTCTCAAATGTGTTTCTGTGAGGATGGCTAAAAACACCCACACTGATGAAGGAAAATTGAGTTTTTCCAACCTTACTTTATTTACATTTGTTCACCATGACAAGTTAATGAACTTAATACATTTACTTGGATAAACTTAGGTTGACGACTTGCAACAAATTAACTCTTTTTTTGAAAGCTGGGTTAACTGTTTTCTTATCTTTCAGTGCAGGAGCACTCTGCTCAACCTCCTGGAAAACCTTCCCAGAAGAGTAGAGGCGACTACAGCCACTTCATATTAAACCCTATGGACTGAAATTGGTTTGTGTCTAGGCAGAAGATTATTGCTGCGCTAAATGTCGCCACTGAAAGTAAATCACATTGTGAGCAGGAAGCCAGCTTCTGTTTGCTTCAGAGGCATGTGCCAGCTGAGAAGAGCATTTCCATCCAGATGAAGTTGACGTCTCCTCGAACGCCTCGCTTTGCATAATGTCCTGGATGATGGGCTTTAAAGGGAAAACGTGCATCCTGGTGTTGATCAGTTTTCTTGGGTTTGACGGAACAGAACAGCCTCCTCAGTAATATTATTTCATATCAAGTTGAGTTTGCTTGCAGAGGAAACTGGCAGGTCTGATTAGGATTAGCATCCAGACTGAGCCACTGCCCACTTATTAGCTCTATGCTGCGTAATATTTCATTTTATTTAGTTGGAGGCTGATTAGTTTGGGCGGTTCTGAGTGAAACTGGCCCTGGAAGTGCCTTCGTCGTTTCGAAGTTTGGCTTTTTAATTTCTTGGAATGTTGGGTAATAAAGCTTTTTATAAGTGTGTTCTCTCACTGTATAAACACAGGAAGCTGCATTGTCATCCAACGGTTCCTGTAAATCCCTCCCTCAGCGACCTCTTGGTTTTTTTTTTTTTTTTGTTCCATCCCTGGTTTTCTTTGATTGTGAACAAATGGAGCAATATTTGGTTCCTGTGGCCGCGTCGCTCACTCACCCGGCCCCCCGTGACCCCTCCCACTGCGCTCCTCCAAGCCAAGCCTTCTTCCAGTTTATACACAATGCACAACATTGTTCAAAAGACAAGGCGCTGCTCAGGCTTTGAACATCATCAAACAAAGCCATTCTGGGGGTTTGCTCAGACAGCCAAACATAAACTCTCAGAGCCGGGTGATTCATGCTAGAAACAACGACAGAATTTGGTTTTTTGTTTTATGAAAATGACACTAAAGCAGCAGCAGAGGAGAAGAGGGATGACTGCTTGGTCTCTGGAGGACAAGTCTTTTTTTTGTTGGTTTGGTCAGGTATTCTGCTCAGTGATGCTGTGATGGTATGAGGATGTGTCAGTGTCAGCGTGGAGCGAGTCTGAACAGTGTTCACATGCAGAACCAAACCCTCCATCCGTCACATATCTTCTACAATCAGATGTAAAATCCAAGAAATCTGTCGAAGGAAACGATTCAGAAAGCTTCACAACCTAATTGCATTAGTGGGAATATTTTTTACCCCAAACTTTGTTAAAGCATCTTTTCATTATTTTCTTTTGTCATTATGTCTTTCGGACTGTGAGGACGTCTCTTGTCCAAAGCCACATTCAGTCCGTTCCAGAGATCTAATTATGAATATTAGCTAGTTCATTCCAAAACTTTCAATTTCCACTCATGGAGTCAGTCCTTTGTTGCTCTGTGTTTTTTTTTCCAGGTCAGAACAGATTTGTGTTTAGAACAGTTTATAATTTTATCCAGTGTGACAAAAAAAAAGTAATCCTACAGTAAGATGCAGCCAGCACCATATTGCACTGTGGGCAGAGCTGTTTGGTGTCAAACATACATTTCGGAATTATGCGTCAAATATTTCAGTCTTGTTTCATTAGACTATAAAACTATGAACCACAAGATTCCAAAAATATTCTTTAGGGAATAAAAGAGATCTCTTTACCATGTGTACTGTATGATAAACATTGTAATATTCCTTAAAGGATTACTGTTTTGTTTATTACTTCTTTTGTACCATAATTATTATCATTTCCAGAAGTCATGACGTGTTTGGTTGTGCCGTAAGACATGCAGGGTGTGAGCGCTGGAAGAGACAGAGAGAGCTGACTGAGCAACAGAGAGAGAGAGAGAGAGAGAGAGAGAGAGAGAGATGAGATCATGTTGATCTTCTTTAGTGTCTCTACAAACTGCAGCTGTAGCTGAGAGATGCAAGCAAGCCAGTCATAAATCCTAGCAGACTACATAAAACATACAATCGGGTTGTGGCTTTCACTTTTTCTGAAATTATTTTTTCATTTCCAAGTCTTAAACGTGAAAGGGGTGTGTATACTTTTCAGAAACAAGAGTTTCTCAGCGGGAAGAGTCAGTCCACAGACAGAATCACAGCATGAGCTGATTGTCCTGAGGCGTAGAAGACACACTGAGTGGGGCCGGGTCTGCAGGAAGACCTCTACCCTCCGGCTCATCAGCTGCACTCAGGCTCCATTGTTTACTGAAAGAGTCCAGAATGGGCATATAGAGCCGCAGAATGCCTGATCCGGCCCCCGGCGGCAGGTTAAACACCTCCAAACACCTCAGGCTCATTACACAGCCAGCATGAAATGTGTTTGTTCCACTGATGTGGAACAAAGAGCAGTCATCCCTCTTTCCACTGATGACTGTCATAATGAAGCTGTCGGGTAAATTGTTTTCTTGTTGCAGCTTGGCGTCAGGATGCATCTGGTGATTTAAACGTTCAACATGTCCTGTCTTACTTTTCTCCTGACTGAAAATATAACTGTCCCTCCTGAGCTGTGACCAAGTGTCCTGGGTCGCATTTGAAAAGTCCGATCCGTGTTGTTCAGACAGTCGTGAACAGATAGGGTACAGGTCGCATGAGGTCAACGCAATCAGACGTGGGTCACTTCAGGCTGCAGTGTGAACGTAGCCCAACTCTACCAACCTTTTTGAATGTTTTCCTAGAGGGTTGCTGGGTCACCCTGGTCATCAAAGGTTTTGGCTAACATTGTCTACACCACACTCAAAGCATAGCAGACTCTTTATTTACTGTTCTATGATGGTGGGATGACCTACGCTGCACAAAATGAACTATCTGTCTTCATCTAGCTCCCTTCTACTGCAGCATCAGATCTACAGTTCCCTCTATTCCTGCTTTAATAGTTGTTTTCATTCTAAGAAGCTGATTGTTAGTTTTGATACTAACTTTGCTGTTTTTTCTGTCATTTGAGATAAAAGTCTCTCCATAAACATAAACATAAACATCCAGGATTAGATGAGTTGGATGTTATAATACGGAGTTACTGTATGGAACTGGATTAGAATATGATTCTGCTTTTTAATGGAATGAATCGGATTGTGTTTGCAGCAGAAATGGACTTAATGGGTTTCTATACCATATCTATACATATGAATGGGACTGATTTGTCTTTTTGACCACACTCTAAAGTGATCGCTCTGTAAATTGAATTACATGAATAGAGTTTGGTTTTAATTTAATATGATGTAAAACATGTTTGTAGTTTGAAAAAGGAGAAATGATTGTGACTTCAGATTAAGGTCCTTGTAGGTTGAGTTGTTCAACTGATACAAAGAGCATCAAGTCCACCTCCGAATGGGACAAAACACAGCAAAATGAAGACCGTAGAATGGCCTAGTCAAAGTCTACAATATTGACCAGACTATTCTACAACCTTAAATTGAACCACCTTAAATTGTGACGTGGTAGAATGTTCTTAAGCTGAAATTCTGAAAAAAGAAGAGTGAGTGAAATAAAAACTAATTAACTGATTTTAAACGTTTGAACTTGTTGCTGCTTGGAGCGAAACAACCAAATGTTAGGGAGCGATTACTTTTTCCCACAGGACCAGGTTGGTTTGGATGTTTTTTCCCTTAATGAAGTAAATTATCATTTGAAAACGCTTTTTAATTTTATTGGATTCCTTTCCTTTATTATATTATAGCTGCCTGATGATCGGAAACATTGGAAAGAAAAACAGAAACAGAAGAAATATGTAACAGGTATATCACTTTTGCATGGCTTTGTGCTAAAAAACCCCCCAAAAAACTCTTTTTATTTACATCAGTAAATATGATTTCTTTATTCAGGTTTGACTTACAGCTTTACTTATTTATGTGTTATTATTAAATGATTAATGCTAGCAGGGTGGTGGGTTTGAATCCCAGCCTGGAGTCTTTCTGTTCTGCGTGGCGTTTGCATGTTCTCCCTCTGCATGCATGAGCGACTTTTAGGTTGACTGAATACTGCAAGTCACCCTTAGGTGTGAGTGTGTGTGCACGGTCGTTTGTCCTGTGTGTGTGTGTGGGGGGGGGTGATAGAGATTACAACAACAAAACAGTTTTGAATGCACAAATTTTAATTCACTTCAACATTTATGGACAAAGATTTGCTTACTGGTTCCTGTCACACAAAAGAACACAACATCATCATCATCACACAGAGCACTGACTGGATAGGCAGCTCGCTGGGCAGCAGCCAATCACATCGTTGAACCGGACGGTATCCATGCTAGTATTTCAAACATACTGGACGCTTACACGACTGCACCAGACATCAAATAAGAAGAGCATGGGGGTGTGTGTGTGGGCATGTGTGTGTGTGTGTGTGTGTGTGTGTGTGTTTTTTAAATAGCCTTGTTGAAAGTTTTCACTGAGTCCTCCGTCTCTCCGAACTGGCTCAAATTTTTAAAAACACAGAAAAAAAAAAAAGAAACAAACAAAAAAAAAACAAGTATAATAACAACAATTTATCCCATTTTTGGGTATTTACAAACATTAAAAGCTAACAACAGAGTTAAACCTGCCACTTTTCTTTAAGAGCTCAAAAAGTAGATTGTCATCAACTGCAGCACAAAAGAAGCACTCTGGATTCTGACCTTCCAAGAAGTCTTTCCTATTTTTTTGGAGGAGGGGGGGGGGGGGGGGTGACATAGCTAATAAAAAAAATGACATAACACAACATGAAAGGACATTTTTATTTTACCCAGTAACATCAGTAACTGCCTCTCTTTATGTTTGTCCAGCCTCGCCGACTTTTTTTCTTTTCTTTTTTTTCTCGTCCCCCACTTTTTGACGGCGGAACCGAAACTTTTACTGTCTGTTGTCCACACAGCCGCCCAGTTCTGGAAACCGCCGCTTCAGACCATGGAAATAAAACCTAGAAATAGCACGCAGTGACAGCAATTCTAACCATAATAACAACAATAATAAAAATAATGATAATAATAATCATGGATAAAGATAGCAATAAATAGGCTTGGTGACGTTTAAGTGCGGGTAGGTGTGGTGAAACACAGGGACTGTGGGCAGGGAGGGGAGGAGGGACGACTACCGCACATAAAGTGACTGATTGTTTGGTTGCTGAACATCTAGGCGCTGTCTTTAAACCTTCTGGGTACTTTTTGTTTTTTTCTTCCACCACACATTGACGGGTGGAGCCAGGAAGGTGGGTCAGGCCCGACTGTCCCTTGGGGAGAGCAGAAGGTCGCCCCTAACAGCAGTGAGTCCATGTGAACTCTAAGTGCTAGACAAGACTACCGGGGGCTCTGGAGCCTCGGTTGCCCTCCTCCCTCGTCAAATTAAAGCTTGTCTGTGTGCATTCTCAGGCAGGTGAAAGCAGCGTCACCGTCTCCTGAGGATGGATGAAAGCCTCAGGCTCCCGTCGCCTCTGAGGGGAGAGAACCTGACAGTCAGGTGAGGACTTTCCCGGTGAGGTGTGCTCAGACTTCAGTGATCAGAAGGAGGAACTTCCCTTTGTGGCAGAGAAGTTGCGGGACTGTTCCTGCTTGAGCAGCGAAGGGGGGGAAACAATAAAACGGTTCTGTGGTCATTTGGTCACAGTTAACACAAACCGCTCCTAAAAAAAACCTGCAGTCTTTTTCTGAGGTAAATTCACAAATTCCACAGATGGGAGATTGTCACGATGAACTTTTTGAGTCATGTACATGTGGGATCTCAGATCAGTGTGCCGTCTCGGACATCCACGCCTCACGCCGTCGCTTTGCTGCTGTCATGACAACTTCCTAGAGTCTTCTTCTCCAGTTTCGTCCTGATCTGGTGATGTCACTCGGTTTCTACCTCTGGTAGTCAGTCTGCTGTTGAGGACTGGATGAGGAGGAGCCGCCCGGAACCAGAGGACCACCAAGCCGGCTGGGCCCCTTGTCCTTGCCCTCCTCTGGAGTGACACTGCTACCGGAGGACGACTGACTGGGGGTGGAGCTGCAGGAGGTCAGGGGTTGGTTCAGGCCCCCCGTGCTGCCGCTGCTCCCCTCGGCTGTCTGGTAGATCTCCTCTGCCCCGTCCTCGCTGGACTCTGGGTCCTCAGAGCCGGAGAGCAGCTCCTCGTCCCTGTACTCACTGACGTCAACGCCACCGCTGGCCGCCGCCCCCTCGCCCAGCTCCTTGAGGCGGCCGTGGTGCTTGACGTGGTAGCGCTGGTTCTGGAAGAACTTGATGATGGTGTGCTTGGGGAGGTCGAGCTGCGCGGACAGGGTGTGGATGGCCTCCTGGTCTGGGTACAGGCCCACATCCTGGATGAAGCTCTGCAGTATGGCCAGGGCCTCTAAGGAAATCTGGAAGGAAACAGCCGATTCAGACAGGAAGAACAAATCAGTTTTCACGTTTTATGTGACAGACCGATACAAAGAAGTGTAGAATTCACTGCATGAAAAGTTGTTGCTGCATAAAATTACTGTGAGCCTTGAGATTTCGGGCTGTCAGCAGGAGTTTTGTGTCAAAATGGAAAACTATTTCCTGCAAATCAAATATTCACCACTGGCCTTGCTGACTACATCTCCATAACCTCTTGCTTATATTTTAGCATTTTGTTGAAATGACTGCAAAATGTTGTAACCAAAGTTCTATTATATTGCAATAAAGTGAATGGAAAAATGAAAAGGAATTGAACATTTCATACAGAAAGTAAAGAGCAGAAGAATATTTTAATGCTGCAGACCTTTGAGGTATGCTTCAGTTCTCCCCAGTTTTCTTTGCTACATTCCTCAGTCTCAGTCAGACTGGACAGAGAATCTATGAGCATCAATTTCAAATCTTGCCATTGATTCTCTACTGAATTTATACACAGACTTTAAACGGGCCATTCTAACAGAAGACCATGTTTTGGTCTTCTGTTAGAAGACCACTCCTTTGATCTAAGCTGTATTATACAGTAGCTCTATCTGTGTGTTTAAAAAAGTCACACTTATTTCATAGTTTGGCTTGTCCTGTGACTTATTGTCAGGTGCATCTTATGAATGTCTTTGTTTTCTTCATGATGTAGTTTTTGACTGATGCGTTAAAGGTTAATTCATACTGACAGACGTGAACCGTCAAGTCCTTCCTTAGACTTGATCAAAGGAAGTCTAAGGAAGGACTCTGATCGAGGGCTGAAAGCAAAATGGAGGACTAAGTCTACAGCTGGGTACTTAGAGGGCTAGTGAACGGTGCAGCTATGTTCTGTAGATGCCAAGTAGATGAATATAGACGTCTCTCCATCACACCGGATTTACACTGCATGCGTCTCCGCTCCGCCTTGCTGCGCTCTTCACTAGCAAAGTGCTACTGTTCCTGACCCCACTATTTTAGCGGACGGACATCGGCGGTTCACAAATTGCTACCAGACCACCATGCCGAAGTCAAAAATTCCCGTGAGTTTGTTGAAAAGCAACTGAACACAATGTGTAACCATTTGTTTCCTCTTCATGATGTAGCCTTTGGCACTCTCCTTCCTTGATCTGTCATTTTAGCTGTCGTAACTAGCGTCATTTTGTTTGGGTCTCTCGCACCGGATATTCATAGTGTGACCCCTACCACAAAATGTCAGCTGAGTCAAAGGTCGGAAGGGTCTTTTAGTGACTGTACCTTAGTGCGTGATCGCGGCTTCTTGTTGCCGCCGGCGCTGCTGGCCGCAGCAGGAGGACATCCGCCTGCTGCTCCAACTACCGCATTCTGAGACCTCTCCTCGTTGGCTTGGGCAGGCAGCGGCTCGTCTCGCATCGGAGACAAGTGGTGCTCCTTTACCTGAAGCTGGGGTGGCCTGTGAAGTGCCTGGCGAGAAAGAAAGTAGAGCTGATTAACGGGGCACAGTGACCCCTGATCAAGAACCCAACCAGAAATCCATTTAGTAAAAGGAAAATCATGTGGGTTTAAATCTAAGATCAAATGGCAAGTTTTGAGAAAATGAAAACACAATGTGATGCAATCCATCATATAAAACAACTATTAACTGCCCCTCCTCTGGTACACAGTAGTCAGGGCTGCAGGGTGAACAAAAGGTGAGAACAAGTGTTTCACAGCTCCGAAGCGTCAAGCACCATTAACCGGCTCCAGGGCTGCATTTAAACGCCTTTCTGTCCAGTAAACCTTTGACCTAATGTGTGTAAGATTAGCTGTAGTGAAACACCAACCAGCAGTCCGCCAGGAAGTGTCTTACAGCCCCGTCACTATTTAACCAGCTCATTCAGAACCTCTGAGGGTGGACCAGGGGAAAGGGTGTTCAAGGATAATCATACAAAATAATGCTGTGTACATCAGGGCCACAGCTGTCTGAGCTGCAGATACATGCGAGATAGGCAGAAAGAAAGACCTTTCAAAACAAAATGTACGACTTTATTAACGGTGTCGTATTTTCCCCAGCAGTTAGAAGGGAGATGCGGTCATAACGGATAAAAATAAAGAAACATAAACAGTCGCGTTTGTTGATTTGGAATTAAATTTGAAACTGCCGCCATATGACAGGACAGTATGAGACAGATAATATGTGGAAATAAATTGAGATTCTTTGCCTTCTCCCAATGCTAACCAGAAACGTCCAGTCAGAGTCAGGAGGTATGTTGCTGTCAATCATCCTCTGTGAGGTGCTGCTCTTTCCCAGCTAATGTAGTTAGCATAGCTATACTGATGATGTTGGATAAACAGTTTTCCTGTAGCGGTGAGTTGTTTCTCCGCCATTAGCACATTTAGCAGCGCGTACATAAAGATGACTGACAGCGCTACACCCCTCCTCCTGGCTCTGATTGGTCGTTTTTGACCGGGAGTCACCAGCCACTCAGGGAGGTGGTGGAGATCTTTTCAGATTATCTCCTTCATATTACAAGGTAACAGTTTTTACAAATCTGTAAAAAAACATATATTTTTAAATAAAACCTTTAAAGATCAGAAGGATTCTTGTTCAGCCTTAGAAAATCATTTCAAAAGCAGGTTTCTCACGTCTCATACTCCACACCAAAGGTGTATGTGTGTTTTCATCAACTTAGATTATTCAGTAATCTGGGTTAGGACTGAAGCAGCTCAATGTTTAGCAGCGTTTGACCCGTAGCCTACGTGTGGGGGGCGTGGGGAGGGATGGAGGGGTACTAGAGGGGGGGTTTGGAGGGGTTGGTGTGCTGGCTGTCAGCTGAGGCTGTTTGACAGCTGTAAGGAGGCCAGGGGATTCTGGTTGTTTGTCAGAAGGTAGTGGCTGTTGTGAGAGCCTTGTGGTCCCGCCCCGCCCCACTGTCTTAAAGAGCAGGGAGGGGCGTCCCCACTGGAATGCCCAGCTATAAATCTGTGGCACATTAAAATTAAAGGACCCACATAAAGATAATAGTCCTTCGCGTTTCTCCCTCTCTCTTCAATAATAACAGGGTATTACTTAAATAATACTGTGGGCCGGCCAGACCATGAAACTGCTCCACTTTATTCGCGGGGGCTTTATATTCCGGGGGAAGGGAATGACCAGTTTACAGGAATTCACTCCTTTCTTTTCCCTCTTTTCTTTTCTCCTTCCATAATCCAGATTTTGATATGTTTCGCTCCCTGAAACATCTAAAAAAAAGGCTTGAAGAATGCAGGCGAGGCCAAGAGCAGAACAGAGACAGTTAAAGGCATAAGGCATGAAAAATAAGATGTGTTTCCTCGCTTTAATGAGGACCACACATCCACAAACACCCCACCACTGCAGCTAACCCAGACACTTAATAGCTTAATTGAGGGTAAATCATGGAGAGGATGGTGAAATGCACCGCGACCCACCAGCCCTCGTCCCTAGGCCTTCATCACTTCTCTGCTTATTCGTGCTGACATGTGGGGACTCGTTGGATCAATGGCCACACACACAATCACACACACACGCAGGCACGTATCAGCGGTGAGGTCTGGTCTCCCTCATGAGCTAATGATGATGTTAGCGAGCAGAGCGCAGCGAGCCCCGCTCTAAAGACACCCCTGTCTCCTCTTTCACTCCGACTCTCCAGACTCCTGGTTCAGGACGGGAGTGAGACGGGACGCTGCTGCCATGCCAACCGGGAGCCACCACATCATTTGAAGTGTCGATGAAACCGAGAATCCTCCATGACCTCCTGGAACTGATCTTATCCTGCAGGGCTTTCTACATCTTCATTTGTTTCCCCCACTGAACTTTTATGTAAGAAATTCCTGTAAAAAGTATAGAAACAGCCAGCGCTGGACAATAAATCTAATAAAATATTCAATATCATCACATTCCTAAAATATTGGGCAAAGTCTCTTTTTTGCCAAAAGTTATTTTGGGGAAAAACCAAAAAAAAAAAAACATCACTTATGGCAAAAAATTACAGAATTTTAGGAAGATGCTTATATGTAGAATGCCATAACTTTAACTTTTAGCATTATTGCTGTAAATGAGATTTCCATCATCGTCTAGACCACAGAACAATGTACTTTTATTAAATCCTAGATAATCCGTCTGATAGAATTTTCAGTAATTTCACTGAAATCCAAACCAGAACTGCACAGCATTCTGGGGGATGTAGGCAGAGGAAAGGCTTTAGCTGCTCAACCTCTCACAGCCAGCTCAACAAGCGTGGTGGCATAAACTCACTCTTTGGTTGCCTAGCAACAACCTGTTGAGTAACTTGCGCAGCAGCAGTTTCAGGTTTCGCCACTGTGACTCATAATTGCTGAAACATGAAAAACAATGGCGTGGAGAGAAAAATATGGATGAAACAGGAGATGAAATACTGACAACAGGAGAGGTCAGATGTCAGTAGTTCAGATATTTAAAACAAAAAAACTAATCAATAATTATTCATACCGACAAGTATAAAATGGTTATATCATACGTTTTTCAGCTTTTCAAGTATGTGTGTGCGCAAGTTTTCCTCAGAAACATTTCATCTTTAGCATAAAATTCCACTAAAATATGTTAAAGTTGGCATTTATAACATTATAAAAGAAGATAAGGTTGAAGGTGTAAGGCTACCTGTCAGAGCTGTGTGTATGTGTGTTTTGTGTTATAGAGAAAATCTGCCCGGTTTATGGGGTAAAAGTTTAAACGTGGGGACACGAAACCAGGTGAAAACTATTAAACATGTCTGCTCTCTCTGGTAGATTTAATTAGAAACTGAAAAAGCAAGAGCCTCATGTCACTGAGGTTACTCCACTGAAACAGCTAGCTAAACGTGTAGCTGAGCAACGGGACGGCCGGGGGACAGGACCTCGGAATCCGATTGCTTTGTTAAACATTTTCTGGTCCTTTTTTTCCTCCTCCCCCCCAAAAAAATGAGAAAAACATGTTTCAGACTTTAAAAAAGGGATTTGTTAGTCGGAAAACTGACTCATAGGATGACTGTTTACTGACCTGTCATCCACACGGGTAAACTCTGCTTAAGTTTAGGAATAAAAACTATTGTGTTAAGGTTATGTAAAGATCATGGTTTTGGTTTCCAAACCTCTGCAGCGAAGGCCAGAGAAAGATCAGAGCTACAAGAAGATCCACTGTAATCACTTCAGGAAAAAAAGCCTCATGCTCAAAGCTCAGAGGAATGTAAAATGTTCATTTGGTTAAAAAAAAAGAATCCTACACGCCCGTGGCACAAGCCGTTCGTGTTTTCCTACTCACTTTCATGAGGTTTTACCTTCATCTTCCTGTTTTAATAAAGGCAAATTTAATAAATATTTTTTATGCTCAGAACATAAATATTTGTTAGAAAAATAATTCACTAACTTTTGACCAAGTTAGTGAACTTTTGACCAACAATTTACTAAAATTCCAATTCATGTGTGCATTTATAAATTACAAAAATTAACTTTTTTTGCAATTAGATGCCTTATTGAACAGTCAACTGACAGGAAACAAGATGGAGAGAGAAAAGACATGCAGCAAACGGCTCTACACAGGGAATCGAACCCACGACAACTACATGGAGATCTACGGCCACCAGACATAACAGTTTGTGTCTCTGTATGACTTTAAATCAGACTAAACATTCCTGTTTTTGGTCATTTGGCCACATCATTTTTTATATATATATATATATATATATTTTCAACACCCACAGGCTCCCACACACCACCAAGTTGTCACATCCAAACCACATGATGGTGTCTTCAGACTTCAAAGCTTCCCGTATCTTCCTACAAATATATCGCTTGACATTACTGACAAAGTGATCAGACCACAGGACATAACAACCGCATGGGGGCTTTGTTCCTTAATATATTCCTTGTCTATAAACTTTTACTCTGAAGAAAGAAAGGAAGTAGTACTGGAGCAGCACTGTTTGATTTTCATCTTGAGATAATCAAAGGCAGTTAGATATTAAAGAACTAGCACTAGCAGGAAGCTCTAAAGTAGATGCTAATTTCAACAATTAGTGGCTAAAGGTCAGTTAGCCACAGTATTTGAAGAATACTTGTGTTAAACACATGTTTTGTCTTTTTTCACGGAATACCAAAGATGCTGCTCCACAAGCACCTTACCTTGACCTTTAAACAGGTCGCCCTTGTTGAGATGCTGCTGGCCAGCCTGAAGAGAAGTCTGTTTTCAAGTAGTAACATGAAGAAACTAAAACCTAACAGAAACAGTAGGATCTGAGTCACATATGCAAAACATTCTCTCGTTTTCTTTTCTTTTCTTTTCTTTCTTTTTTTTGCTGTGTTTCACACACATGCAGACACAAGCCCCTTGTCTGCTGCAGCAGGGCCACAGCAAGGCTTATTTCATATGCAAATATTATATTTTGTCATCTGAGTTGTCTACACTGCTTTCGCTTAAAGAGAGTGACTGGCAACTTGTGCTGTCAACATGAATAATCTGAGCCAAAGTTAACATGGCAGCATCTGGATGGGCTTTTCTGATGACCAGGATGATCCAGAAAAGTACAACTGACAGAAAAAATATTCCATTTTAGATAACTGGTATTACCACTTATAGAGGTGGATTCTGATCAAAATCTTACCAATTCTTTAATGTCAGTGAATATTATGTGGATAACATTAGCTAACGTTAGCAGGCTATAATACACCAAAAGAATGGTCACACCATAACAGGACAATTCTACCACCAACAAATTATTTAAAGTACATTTTGAGATTTATGAAACAAGTTATGTCTGCAGAAATACAGAAGGGGATCATTTTGACTGCAGGCCATTTAAAAACCTTTTTCTTACTTGGGAGACATTTTCAATTTGTGAAAACCAAAACTGGGGTTTTCTTGATCCCTGGGTGTATCATTACATCGTTAGAGAGAACTCCATGAGTTTGTTATTTTATGTAAGACTTACTCCTGAGTCTGTTTGTGTATCATTTGATTAATCTAAAGAAACTTGACTAGGTCGTGTTGTTCTTGGTTCTGAGATGCTGGGGTCTGTTTGGTACCTTTACCTTTCTCTCAGGAACAATTGCAGGACAATCAGAACAGATAACACTCATGAACCTCTGGACTAACCAGACTCCACTGGAGTCTCAAAGTGTTGCTTCTAAGATTCCTAAAAAAAATAAAGAAGATTCAATGTCACTTTTAGATCAAGCCAGTCAAACCACAAAGATCTGGAGCTTTGTGGTGAAGCCATCTCTCCTTGTGGTGTGATTTAATATTCTTTAAATCCCTTTTTTTCCCCCCAATTCCTCTACTCCCCGTAACTCACACACACACACGTCGATGCGCCAACACACCCTCCTGTCCTCCTGGCAGCATTCTGAGTGCTCTGCAGTGAAATGAGAAAGTTTTCTTTTAAACGTAAATCAAGGCAAATTACGACGCAGAACTATGAAAGAATTATGGAATATGAAACATTTATCTCTTTCTTAATGAGCTCAGGTCCTCCAGGGCAGCTAACGCTCCCCGTGTTTCTGCCGGCGTGGATGTGTGAGTGTGTGTTTGTAGGGGTGGAGTGGGGAGGGGGGAGTGTGTGACCACCAGAGACACCATTAACACAGAGATAAATATATAATGGGGGAGGGAGTCACTTTTCTCTTAGTTTTTGGCATGACTTCACCTTAGCTGTTAATTTTTGCTTCATTTTCCCCAGATCCTCTGTCTGTCTGTCTGTCTGTCTGTCATAGTCTGGACTAAACCACATCCTGCTTTATTGACATCACACGCAGTTTCTCTGATTAAAAATCATCAGCAGACTCGTGCGGGTCTACATCCCGTATGCTGCGTATGTGCACTCTGCATGCTAGTCTTTGCTGCATTGTCCTTTTCATGTCTCTCGCTGTGTGTGGTATTCATTCCATTTATCTGCAATTAAAGAATTAACTTAATTGTGGTTCACCATAAAGCCCAGACTCCACCCTGCAGCAGCAGAGCGAGAGGCCACCGGGGTACAGCGCTGAGACAAACACACTGAGGCAAGCACGGACACAACACACACACACACACACACACACACGGCGTCAACACTCCGTCCTCAAATGGGAAACATAAATGATAAGATGCAGCAACCAAAGATCCAAATGTAGAACCTTCATTTTCTTTTTCTTTTTTTAAAAAAAACCCACGTGATTTAAAGTTCACGTTAATAAAAATTGAAGCTGTGTTAATAGGTGTGCAGACGTTACACCAATGTTTTAGGAGGACATCTTGTAAAAATCAATGCTTTCCAGTCCCTAACACATTTTCCCAAATAAAAGTGTAGAATCTAGCGAGAGTGTCACGACAGAAAATAAGCAGATAAAGACAAAAGCCGAAGCTTTGCTACGGTTTACTAAAACTAACGAAATAAGAAAAAGTGAAACTGAGAAAACATTTTTGTTAACTGAAAAAAACAATAAAAACTAAATGGTAATTAATGGGGAAAACTATAGCTAACCGAAACTATATTGTGTGTTTATAAAAATAAACCATGCTTAAATTATAGATGATATTCTTCACTTTGGTGTTTATGAATCTATTTATTAGCTTTTTGAACAGATATGAAATAGATTTTTTTTCCCCACACCAGCAGTTTATGTCAACCATCTATAAATTAGTTCTCCATTCTCCTCCTGGTGGAACTTAGTCCACAAAATGGCCACAGCAAAAGTTATTAGAAGCCAGCAGCTAGCTGGTTGTCCTGCAATAACTGAATCCATTTATTGAAAACGGATTCTTCTGGTGAGTATCCATTACTCAATCGATGTATTCATAATCACATTACAATACTTTGACCTTTTCGAATTTTGCACCTAAAACTGAAGTATGAAACAACTAAAATTACTACTATAAACTAGAACAAAACTACACTAAAACTAAGCATTATTTAACTTTTACTATGTAATAAAAACTAGCAAGCACTCTAAAAACTAATTAAATCCAACTGAATTAGTCAAACATAAAGTCACAATGAAATAAAACTAAACAGTAATGAAAAAATCCAAAGTTACTATAATCCTCCTCCAAACCAAAGCGATGAAACATCGACCCTTCAGCGGCTCGTTCTCAGTCAGTGAACTTTAAAGGTTTTTAGGTTTTTCTGTGAGCTATGGAAAATCAACAGGGTCATAATCTGTAATCTGTACTTTACAACACCTGATGATGATTCAAGAATGTTGTTAAATATCCTACCTGGTATTCAATAAGTTCCAGTTGGAGTTTAAGTAATAATAAGTGTAATAATAAGTCAAAAGGTAATGTTTAACATTGTTTTTCTTTGCATTTTCACATTGGGAAGGGTTCTTTTGTTTCACTTATGAATTTGTTAGTGTTGATGTTCTGAACTCTATCAATGTACAATTTGTAATAAATACACATCAAACAGAAAAACACTCACTCTTACCAGAATTCATTCAAATTTGCATTCCTATAAAGTCATGTCTGTTTCAAAATGACCTATTGATTTATTGTCTAAATGCAACTCTAATTTGCAGCAACCAGGAGTTTTTTCTTTTTTTCTGGTTTCTACAAGCAGAAAGGTTCCAGGAAGGAGACCAACACGTTCCGGCAGCATGAGAATATAGCCGACTGCATAAACTCACACAATATTAAAAGCCTTTTTTATCAGAACATCTTATCTACATATAGGAAAGAGATTTAATTCACAGCCTCCACCCAGCTAAAGTCCATCACCAATGCTGTGGCCACAATAAACTGCAATGAGCTGACTTGTAAAGCAGACGTTTTAATAGCTTTGTTAATGATCTGTCATGTAAAATCATCAGAGATTTACAGAGAAACATAACGAGTGTGCATTGTGGTCATAGTTCAGCTCAGCTAAACAGTAACACTGAAGTGAAGCATCCGCTTGTTTGAGTTGAAGAAACTTCAACATGGCCGCCGCTGGTTTAACCACTTCGTATCTTCCTGTCTGATGTAATCGTGTTCTCATGCAAAATGTTTCCAATTCACATTCTGCCCGACATGTAGTTTCATATTTTAGCTTCTTTCTTTTTTTTAATGAGATGTAATAATTTTGCTGTTTGTTAATCTGGATGTGGCGTTTGTGAGGAAAACTGTTAATATGTTGTGGGATCTAATTATTATTATATACATATTTCTTTCTTAGGGTGGCATATTAAATATGTTCATTTCATGTAAATGAACTGCAGTCTTATATCACAATGAACAGAGGGGAAAAACGTCAATAACAAAACTATTTATTTACCCAAAATAAAACACACAGGTGTGTTTAGCATGTGAAAACTGTGCAGTAGATTTGTTTCTTACAATGGATCATTTTTCTTGTCACACAATTAGCCTGTTTAGCTCAGCGCAGCTTAACTGTATAGCACTCTGTTTTTAGCGCTGCTATGCTAAATCTACTCAACTTACTTATCTGCTTAAAATCAAAATTATTGAAACTTTATAGTTTACAAATTACAAACAACTGTGTCATTTTCCCATTTTCCACTTCATGAAGTTTTTTGGTGCAGTAATCTGAGGCTGCTTTTTCTTATTATTGTTATTATTAAACAAAATGTACATCAACCTGCTGAGGAGACAAGAGATGAACAACAACCACTTGGCTATAATCTAATGTATTTAAATGAAACTGTTCATTGATATGTAATGTCCTAAAAAAACAAACTCAAAACAATCACCAAAAAATGTATTATTGGCAATTGTAGAATAACAATAACAAATAATAATTTCTAATAATTTGTGACAGAAATGCATATTTCATAATGTATGTAGAAAAGTCCTCATCTTCTGATGAAGATGAGGACCTTCCCACTGAAGTGAGACTCATAGATGTTGTCTTTTCTTTTGCTAGTCTGAGTTTCTCTTCCAGAAGAAGAGGTCATGCACATAAACAGCAGCACAACTGGAGTAAAGAAATAAAAATAAATGGAGCAAAAATCAAAAGAGAAATTATTCATGAGGGCAGATTTACCACACTGGCAGTGGCATGAACACTGCTGCTGAGGCGGTTTCTGGAGAGCCGTGATGCCGCACCGACACACAGCACCTGCAGACCTGACACACACACTCTGGCAGGCAGTGATTTCTCAAAGCCCCCCAACGCACAGGACCGTCTCACACCGAACACCCGGGTCTGTTCAGACACACACTTCAGGGGTGCAGAGCTTCACCTCAGAGTCGCAGCGGCGCTTTCATTTTTTATGTGGATCTGCATCGGTGCAGACTGCTGAGCGGCGGAACCACCCAGGATCAGTGCCAGATTGTGTGAAACATGGGGCCAATGTGGGGCTCGCAGTGGAACACAGTCTCACGCACAGACACACCCACGCACCCACACACACACACACACACACACACACAGATGTAGTTCCTCTTTAATACATGATAAGAGCATCACTTTGAACTCTGAACCACAGCAGAAGTAGAGGATGGTAAAGCGATGCTGAGCGTTTGGATCAGAAGATGTGATGTTTGAGCATTTGCCTGAATGTGGTAGAGAGAATTTGACACTAACATCTGATATTGAAAGAAATTCTAGATCTATCGGTAACAATGTGCCCGATCCATGAGGGCAGATCTATTCAGTCTGATTCTATGCTTTGTGTCATACTTTATTATTTATTTTTACATTATATTCAGAATTTTTCATTTCACTGTCTGAATAATTCAAAAGAAGGCTTGTCACTGTATAATTTTTACATTCTTTTTATCAGTTGATGTTTCTTTATTATTTATTTTAAATTGGATGTTAATTTCTAATTTCTAATGTTTGTGTTATTACTATGTGAATCACTGCCTTGTTCCTGAAATGTGCTACATAAATAAACTTTGATTGATTGATTGATTGATTGATTGATTGATTGATTGATTGATTGATTGATTGATTGATTGATTGTGCTGACTGAACAAATTAAAGTTGTGCTGTTTTTCCATGTCTGACCAAGCTTGTGAAGCTGTTGGTGTATTACAGTGAGCTGTTCTGGTGCACAGTTATCAAATAAATTTGTAATTCACTACATTAATGTCTGTGTTTAAAAGAAGAAACGTTTTAAGTCAATTCACTGTTTTTCTGTGTCATATCAATATCAGCCAATACTAAGCCTCAGATATTGGTATCGTATCAGAAGTGTAAAAAGTGAACCGGTGTGTCTCTAGCATGTAGAATAATGATCTATTGGAGATCGGATGGATTTCTAGATGTGTTTTCCTGATTAAAGGCATATAAAGCTGGACTCAGGCTGACCAACAACCCTTCCATCTTCACTGAGAACCATAACAAAGGAAGTGACACGTCTTTCTGTTGGACGCAGCTCTGTGGTGGTTTGACTTTTTTGAGACTTTGAGGGGGGAAAAGGAGGGAATCTGATTTGTTATCATCATCACAACATGATGACTGACCTCAGTGACAGTGGCTGGATGCTGATCTCTTGCACAACTGTTTCTACAGACGTATAAAACAGATGGACGGAGAAACAGCGAAAATCTGCATGAAGAGACGCTTGACTTGAGATGCTGAAATCTTAAAATGTTGGTGTTTTGTGGAGATGCAAAGATGTTCAGCCTGGTCATGAATAATAAGTTCCTCTCTGTGACTTTCTAGAATTCTAGTCCTCTCTTTTTTGCAGCATGTTTACAGATTTCTTCCAGTCTCAGCATTTGATCAAATTTTGAGTTTTTTGCAGGACTCATTATTTGCAGGTTTTGTTGTAGCTATGTGGTTCTGTTTGTGATGCTATTTGCTTTTTTGTTTCTTTTTTTTATATTGACTCTGGACAAGTTTGGCTTAAATAACATTTTGTGATTGACTCAATGGATGTAGGCCCACATCACCAGCCTCCACCACTATGCTTGGCCAATATGAAGCTTATGCAGCTATGCTACATGTAGAGCTGGGTTTGAGAAAACTGGCAGCTGCCTTGAACGTTTTCAGCTAATTTAGTCATGGATTAATTGTAACTGGAGTGAAAGAACAACACACTCAGAGCAGTAATTAAGATAAATCTGTAAAATATATTTAAGATAAAAAAAAAACTTTCTTTGTCTGTAAATCTACCTAAGACTCGTCAAGTGGCATTTTAAGCTTCAGCTGGTTCAAATTCTTTTAAAAAATCTCCTATAAAGCATCTTTTACTGTACATTAATTAATCAGTTAATCCTAAAGACAAACAGCTCAGCTGGACACTTATTAATGTTCAGGTTGAGCTTTTTACATGTTGATGTCAGAAGGATGTTTTGTCCCTTTGCATCAACTGATCACTAAAGGAATGCCGTTACTGAATTTTATGCAATAAAATGTTTCTTTTCCTATTTACGAAAGGAATCTAGTTATTTGTTGATTTGCATTTTCTTATGCATTTCTAATGTACAAAAATAGTTAAATGAAAAATCCACAAATCTCTTTATCCAATTACTCGTCAAAATAATAGATAATTATTTTTGCATTTGCTAAAATTTAAACGCAGTCCTAAAACAGAGTTGTACATAAAGAAAATACATTTTTAAAAAGAAAGCAAAAGAACAAGGGTAACATATAATAATTTTCACACGTTCAAAGGAGTGAGGAGAAGAATAAACTTATTCTTAACTCCACCGTTTTTCCAGCAGCAGAACCATCCAGTCAGTTACTGTTCCTGTTACGTGGCTTCATTCACCAAACTTCAAGCTACGTTCAGAGTTGATTTCAAATTCATCAAACTCATCTGAGGATGACGAGGGTCTTCAGTGGGAGAAAGTGAGTGATCTCCATGCTGTGTGGGAGGGTCGCAGCAATGAAAGAGGCTGACATGTGAGCATGCGTCCTGCATCGATCCGCCCCCACCCTCACCCCCACCCTCCTCATAAACTAATGGGGTATTTCCTCTGATGCAGCAACACTGTTTATTCTGGGCTCCAGAGGGCCACGCAGGGACACAAACACATGTGCATGAGATCAAACGGCCCCATGCAGAATAAATATGAGGGTAATAATGACAAATGAGCTGCGTGATGGTGGACACATCCAGAGGAGGAAAAAAAAGTTTCATATTTTGGAAAAAAAAAAAGCAAATGAGGTGTTGAAGAGAGACATGGAGGAAAAACAAGATGGCAGCAAAGTTTGTCTCAAGGTTATTACAGTTAACTAAAACTAATGAAATAATAAAATCTGACATTGAGAAAACATGTTAACTCACAAAAGCAAAAATCTTTATTTATGGGGAAGAACTATAACTAACTGGAACTATATCCAAAAACATTCTGAAATCACAGAGATAATATCCTTGGTTTCTGTGTTTATGTATCTATTTATTAGTCTTTTGAACTAATGTGATCTTTTTCCCCTCCATATAAGTAGTTTACATCAGCTGTCGATAAATTGTGATTCTCCATGTTCCTCCTCAAGCTACTCCGCAAAAAACCCCAAAAAACAGCAAAGGTTGTTATAAAACAGTCAGCTGGGTGGTCAACAATAACTGAATCAGTTTTTTGAAAATGTTTTCTTCTGTGTAGTCAATTCAACAACCAATCGGTGAATAAATAAACCCAATACTTTGGTTATGTTTTAGTGCAAAATTCAAAAAGATCAAAGTATGAAATAAACTAAAACTACTGCTATGACTAATACGAGCTAAACTGAAACTAAACAATATTTAAGTAATAATAACTAATAAAAACAAGCAAACACTTTAAAAACTAACTGAATGAGATTAAAAAAAAAGTCAGAATGAAATAAAACTGGAAAACCCAAAACCATTACAACCCTGGTTTCTTTTCCAGTCCAGTTGGTGTAAATGGGTGTTTTGCCTCAATGCTTCAGAACCAATCAGAGTTCAAAAGGTTCAACCAACCAGAAATGCATATTCCAGCGTTTGCTGCCTGCTTCAGGAGCCAATCAGCCAGTCCGTCCACACAGTGAGGAGTGCTTACCTGAGCGTCCTGCGGCAGGTGGAGGACGGTATGCAGCCGTTCGCTGTGATGGTGTCGGGACTCCTCCTCGTAGGCCAAGTCCCTGTCGGCCTGCGGCAGCGCCAGGAACCTCCGGATGGTGCACAGGTTGTCCCACAGGGTGCGGTTCTCGGGGCTGGGGTTTTCCTTCCATCGAAGCAGCTCACACAGCCAGCCCTGCGGAGGAGAGGAGCTTCCGTTCAGACCTGCAGCGTTCAGTTTCTTATCACTTTCTGCTAAAAACCCCTCCACAGGAACTCTAGGCATTGTGAATAATCGTGATTAATCGCACATCTCTGAGATTACATTTTTGAATTGACTTAGACTTAGACTTAGACTGACTTTATTGTCATTTTGCATGCACAGGGTGAATACAGAACGAAATTTCGTTGCATACGGCTCAGGACAATGTTTTGAGCTTTGAGCTCAGAGGAGGAATTGATTCTTCCTCTGAAGTTCTCTCCTTTTTCCAACCAGCTCACAGTGACACGGCAGCTTCCTGCTGCAGGGTAAGAGAACTATTACGGGTAACTTCACCAACCCTCACAAAAAAGTACAAAGTAGCGGTTTAAATTGAGCGGAAAAGTCATGGATCTACGGGACGTTTAATGAGGAAGACGGAGAGGATTCAATTATGTCTGCTAGACTGCTCCAGTTTGTGCCGCCAGCTGCTGTGTTCAGCCAGTCTCCTCGGGCAGCATGTGCCGCTAATAGCCTGATCATCTCCGTCCTCCTGGCCAGCTGCAGCAGATGGGTGCACCGAGCCGTGACCCTCCGCCACCCCCACGGACCCCCACAACCCCCGACCTGGGGGACGGAGGAAACCACCGACACACAGAGGAGACTCATGTCCTGCATGCACACACACACACACACACACACACACACACACGTCTTGTGTACACACACATCTAGACGGCCGTCTATGAGCCAGACGCTGCTGCTGCTCACTCTACAGATCCTGAACTCTTTCACATTTTGTCAGGCTATAACCTCAAACTTTCATGTATTTAATTAGGATTATATGAGGCAGACCAACACAAAGTAGTGCACAATTGAAAAAGAAATGAAAATGCTAATAAGTTTTTAACATTCTTTTCAAATGAAAAGGCCAAAGATGTGTCATACATTATTTATTTCAGCCCCACTTACTCTGTTAAACCCGAATCAAATCCAAAAAGTTGCCTACAGAAGCCAAACAGGTAGTAGGGGTGCACCGATTTATTGGTGCCGATTTTCTTAATTTTGGGAAATCGGTGAACTGCCCATTTTTACACATGAAGCCGATCTTATCCACCGATTTTTATCTACCTCTGCAAAGGCCTTTTAATCAGCACTCTGCTGTGACAGAGGTTTGACTGACAGACCGGCCCACCAGCTCACCTCTATATGTTTGGAGACACCCAACTGTTGGCAACTCGTCCACTTTATTACTATATTTAGCAATGTTTCAGACAAGACATAAATTGGTATCGGCCAAAATCGGAATTTGCAGCTCAATATTTTTAATACGCTGGTAATCAGTGATCAGCCAGAAAGATGCAACCGGTGCAGCCTGACTAGGTAGTAAATAGTGTCGACTTGTGTCTAATGCAGCTGTTCAGTTTCAGCATCATGGACACCAAGGAAAGGTCAAAGTTCAGACTCAAATTTGGAGGATGACTGAGGTGGCTGAATAAAAATGATTGGTTTGTAAAGTTCATCGACGCTCTCCGTTCAGTCAGGCAAAACTTTTAGCCCTTACATGTGCAAAACTGGAAAAGTTGTTAGCGTTTTCCACCCAGGATAAATCCACACCATTTATCATAAAACTTCGTCTGTAAATAATTTTGAAAAAATAATTTCCTTCATCTTAATAATGAAACACATTTTTGTCTTACATAAAATCGCAATTAAATATATTAAAGTTTCTGATCGCAACGTCACACAACATGAATAAGGAAGCTTTCAGAAATGTCAGGTACCAACAAAAAAACCTCCAATAATCTATTCCTCAAAAACTAAAATTACATAATTAAATACACCTATTTCCTTTTTATTTTCTCCATACAAGAATGTCTTCATGTGAGTTATTTTTAGATGAACTTCCAGCATTGTGTTGCTGTAGAGAACAGATGCAGTAACTCTAAAGCCGGACAGAGCATGGAGGCATTTTCCCACTTTCAGCGACAAAATTTACATCCTCCAGTGAGATTTTAAAGTATTAGAAAAGTCGACATCTAAAACCGTCTGCAAACAGCACCACAGGCTGCAGCCACATTTAAAGCTCTACAGTCCATCTTATCACAGTTCTGGATCTTCTCTGTCCCACCTGTTGCTTTAATAACTTTTCAAAGCAGTTTTCTCCAAGGGGATTTTTTTGGACTCATTTATATCTTTTGGACTCTGATCCAGACAGAACCCCTGGCCGGTCGGAGCCTCCTCTCCCGGCTCACCTGGCTCTTGTTGGCTGCCACCTTGGCAAACAAAGCCTGCGACACTTTGGCTCTCTTCATCTCCTGCTGGATCTCGTCGTAGATGCCCGACGTGATGTTGACCAGTGTCTCCAGCTTCAGAGGCAGGTCTGGACCTGGGGCGGACGGCTTCGGCTGGGGGTAGAAGGACAGTGCAGGGTCACAAAGTGACGGAGTGTGAGGTTCAACTTAGAAAGCCTCCGTTCTCACAGAATAATCTGTTAAAGGACAAAAGTGCTGAACCACACTGTCTGTTACCATTAGAAAGAGCGCCACCTGTGTGGCCTCTAAAGCAACAGTATTTAACTAAACAATATCTTTAATCCATATCTATTAAAAATCTCACCATTTTGTGACATTACAATATGAGACAGATAATCTGTGAATAGATCCTCCTGCCTGAGTTTCTATTGCCATCTAAAACTATGAACTGTTCCCGATCAAAAACAACTAATCAGAGCCAGGAGGAGGGGCTTAGCGCTGTCAATCAATCTCATGTACTCATAATGTGTTGATGGCAGAGAAACAACTCACTGCTACAGAAAAACCGTTTATCTGTGGTCATTAACTGCTACGCTAACTAGCAATAGCATTCACATCAGGCTGGGCTAACTGCAGCGTAGCAAAGAACAAGGAGGGGGAGGACTTGATTTATTTTACAGCCAACGTAAAATAAATAATAAAGAAACTGAAACTGACAAAAACAATAGGCTAACTATCCTGGTGAAACGTAGAAATAAACTTTCAAACCGTTTTTCAAATGGTTCAAGTTGAATTAGGAATTAGGAATAATAGGGTTCACTCAGAACACAAAGCATAGAATTAGACTGAATAGATCTGCTCTTCCGGATCTGTTATATCATCACGGATACCCAATCTAGATTTCTTTCAATATTGGGACCGATACAGATATTAATATCGAATCTGTGCAATCTCCAATAGTTACGACAACATTGATACACGCTGTCCTGGCGGCAAGTTATTGCTCTCTATCACTTGATGCCCATTTCCTCTCTGAAACCACTCTGACATTTCTGAGTGGGACCATGTGAGTGGAAGGCTATCAGCTGACAATCGAGGCGAGCCGCTCTCAGCAGACGCGCCGCGTTCACTGCATATCTGCGGCACACGTCTCCACATGACCCGTGTTTACAGATCAAGTCATTAAGAACCCCCTCTTTTGTCTCTCTGGGCTGTTTCTGTTCGAGCCGACGTGGGCTGCCTCTCCCAGAGCTTGTATACACAGCGTTTGAAGTCGTCCGCGAGACGTGCACGGACCAGCTCGCTTACATTCCCCCAGTGTAAACCATGCTAAGATAATTTTACATAGCCATAATAAGAATGGGGCAACATATTCATGGCTGCGGCCATGAATGGGCATATGCCCTGACATCAGAGGCGGCTCCTTATCACCGCCGCTGCCAAGCTGCTGGGTGAACTTGCTGAATGTCGCTTTATTGTTTACAGCGAGCTCCTCTGAAGGCTTTTAAGGCTGCTTGGGGTCGGAGTTCTGGGCAGCAGTCAGGTTAAAGATGGCAGATAACTCACAGAGTTGGAGATCTTCGTCTTGTTCTTCCAGATGGATGCCCAGGTGTCAGGAGCTATTGGGTCGTCCAGGCTCCTCTCCCACACTTTCTATGCACAAACACACATAGAGGCCCAGTTGAACGTTCGCATGACTTCAAATGTAAAAAAAAAAGAACAAAATCTCTGTTTTCATCTTTTCTGAGGTTGGAGGAGACTTCTAACCTGCGTGAGGCGCTGGGCTCCGGGGTTGGTGGAGTTGGAAGAGGGCAGCCCCACCGAGGGGTTCATGGTGCGCTCCCTCTCCTCCTGGTAGATGCGGTCTCTCTCACTCTCCGGCAGGTTCAGAAAATTCTGCATGGCCTTGAGGTTGACCAGCAGGGACTGGGATGCCGTGCGGGGGTCCTCCTCCTTCCTCAGGATCTCCGACAGCAAGCCCTGACCAACACAACCCAAACACATCACCACTGTCACCCACTGACCACATTCAGAGTATTTCAAGGGATAGTTCAGGGTTTCAGTAGTGAGGGGAAAAGACCAGGAGGACTTGGAGTGTCTTAAAGAAGATTTGTTTTCCAGCCACATAATGCCGTTTTATAGCACAATCAGTTGTTATGAACTTGTTGATTTAATGCCTTAAAATTGGCCTCTGCCAAACTCCTGCTCTTTCTGAAACTCTGCCATCAGGAAGACAATACAACATGGCTCTTCTATTAACCCTTTAACAGTGTTTTTGTATATTAAAGTAGTCTGTGTAATGAATTCCATGAGGTGTTTGCTAATTGCCGCTGGCTAGTCTACAGGAGCTGAATCACGGAAGTTTGGAAGCTGCAGCTCTAAGGCGCCGCCGTCTCGAAGGCGGCGCTCGATCCCATCAGGTGTTTTCCACAGCTGAATGGTTGTCATGGGAGATTTAAGGATTTCTCCAGCATGCATGAAAGAATCAAGTCAAAACTCAGGATATGATTTTGATCAGGTAATAACATAATAACAAGATGTAAAGCTTGAAATAGTTGGTTTTACATGATACTGCCTTTGCAGTGGACCTGAATCAAACTAAAACCAATCAATAAATGTTTGCTAAGTGAAGTGACACATACCACCTGCTTATGAGCTTTGAAAAAACTGAACTGTCTCTTTCATGTTTTATAAACCATTTGACTTAGTTTCTTTCCCTTCACCCTCCCCACAGTTTAGCACTGTGTGAAACTAAAGCACTCTTTGGTTTTGATGAGCTATTGACTAGACAAACCAATCACTGTGTGTTTGATATTTTTGAGTTGGAATTCATCAAACCCTGCTCCGCTCCCAGTGAATGGCACACACCCGTTTGTGTCCATTTGATGAATTTTGGTTTTTCCAGATATGTGGCCAGGCATTAGAAGCCAAACATCTTGTCTTTGTTCTCATCTCCCCCAAAAAAGGCTTGGGGCCAGACAGCTTGTGGTTTTTCTTGGAGCAACTTTGCAAACCTCCATTATTATTATTACACATGCACCAATCAGGTTTTTACTGGTCAAAGCAGATTTATGGTTTGATTTAAGGTCTGACTTGCTGCTTTTGGGTTGATGTAATTAGGATATTACAGAACATGCCCTTGTTAATGTTTTTACGGACTGGAAAAGTTGGAGTTTTTACACTGGGTTGCAATTAATGAGTAATGGAGAAAAATCAGGACTGAATCCAGGGGATTTTGGCCAATTTGATGAATCCAGTTTGATAGATTAATGCTAACCAAAAACCTCTTAATTTGTACAGATTGTTCTCAACCACTATTTCAGTTTCTAGGCTTTCTTTGTTTTAAAAAATACATCACACAGTGTAATATTTTAAATGTCGTTCATTTGACTAGTTTTAGGCTCCAACCTTGTAAAGTTACAGTCAGATTAGCTTTTATTATAAACACATTACTGGTGTCGACTTACCTTCCTTTTGATCCATTTCATTATTTAGTCATATTTTACTTTTCTATTATTTTTATAATTAGTAAGTATTTATGAGAAAATGCCAAAAGACCAGTCTGAAGAATTTGTCATCTAGTTTTTGTTAGAAAGAGAAAACGATAAATTATGCAAATACAAATTACAGAGCTTGCTTTTATGTATCATGCAATTAATTGATGAGTTGATTTATGGTGACAGGCCTGTGTATTAGCAATGAGCAAAACCAATTACTTGTTCAGTCTGGTGGAGAACCAGAGCTTCCATTGAGATTTCTCAGCTGGATCTAACAGAACAGGACAAAGTGGACATCTGCGCAGGAGTCTTCTCCTCAAAGATGTACTCAAAAACATTATTTTATTATTTGAGATGAGAACATTTAACCTGCTGGACTCCAATAAAGAATGTTTTTTTAATTAATAAATCTTGCAATTGCTTATCGTTGGCTTCTAAATTGTTGATTGCCATCATTTCTGATGAGATCAAAGATGCTCCCTCAATACAGGTCAGGTATTAACATGGTGCTCTAATTTGAATATTAGAAGCTAAGAAAGGGTAAAGGTGTGGTTGATAGCATGTGACCGGGTGACTTCACATGTAAGTGCAGCTCTATAAACAGACACAAAGCTGCCTCCCTCCATCACACCTGGCCTCCCTGAGCCTCCTCCTGTTGCTCTGCTCTAATGGGGCGTGCTGTAAGCAGCTCAGCGCAGCCTGAATGCATCAGGTGTTTGTGCTGCTGGGACCCAATGACCCAGCAAGCTGCTGCTAATCACAGGGACCACAGGACAAGATAGAGGGGCCCTTCCTTTATAGACGTTCTGATGCTTGGGATGAGCTACTGGATGTCTTCAGTGACTGAGAATGCAACGGTATGATGCGATGGAGAGCATCATACACTGTAAAACCTAATTAGTTCTGTTTACTTAAAAAACATATATGCAAATTTGTTGCCTACATGTTTCCGCTACAAAATGTGCCTGGAAAACACATAACGCTGCCCCTTTAACTAACCTGTAAAGCCTTTTTACCTCAAAAACCTCTCAACTTATTTAAACTGAATTTATTTTTATTAAAGTCAACATTTTAATTCGCCAATTGAGTGTTAACAAAACCTTGACTGAAGTCAGGTAATAGTCACTCATCGTTTTCAGTGAAACACATGGTAACAGCCTACAGCGTAGTGCCCAAAGCCCCAGAGCTCATACCTGTGTGCGGTTGAAGGCCACCCTGGCGAACACGGCCTGGGACACGCTGGCCCTCTTCAGCTCATCCCTGACCTGCTGGTAGATTTCAGAGGACACCTCGGCGGCCGAAGGGTTGCTCCCGGGATGGTCGCCCGCTCCTTTGGTGGAGCCCCGGGGGATGGGCGGGTGGTTGAGGAACTGCTGGTTGAGGCTCTGAGGGTGCTGGTGGGCCAGCAGGCGACTGACGGCCAGCTGCTGGTTGATGAGGTGGGCCATGGCGAGCTGCTGGCGAACCAGCTGTGGGGAGAGCTGGGGCGAGAGGAGCCCACCTGGCCCCAGCAGGGGCTGCAGCGAACCCGGCGGAGGCGGCGGGGGAGGAGGAGGCACCTGCCCTGTGCGGAGGGGGGGGCTGTGGTGGAGGGGGCCGTGAGGCGATGGCTGCTGTTGGGGCAGAGGGGGCTGCTGAAGTGGCTGCGATGGGGCCTGAGGGTCCCCGGATCCTGCTTTGAGGAGGGGGCCGCCGGCACTCAGGTGGGTGAGCTGAGCCAGGTGGGGCGGGGGCCTCGGCCCCAGCACGCAGAAGTCCGACATGTTGTCCCTCTCAACTGGAGTCAAGAGAAGCAACGTTAAACAAGCACCAAAAAAACAACAAAAAAAAACAAAAGTGACCTGAGAGAGTTAAAGTCTTACTTTTAATGTCTGCGGCGTCGCGACCAGCCCACATCTTCTCCAGGTAATCCCCTGCTTAAAACAACGAGCAGAGAGTCAGTAGCTGCGTCGACATTGGAATTGCAAAAATAAATTGAATTTAGAAAAACGTTTTCCCGCTGGGATGAGGTGATTGTTCAGCGGCACTGAAATGAGTGCATTTTACTAAACTGCAATAGAAACACGTTTTTCGCAGGTCTATCTCGGTCGAACTCAGGAAACTGAGAGCCGTCTGAGACGCCCCATAAACTTTATGTGTCTGATTTCAGTTGGATGGGATTCCAAAACGGAGCCTAGACAACAGCACCCTTACTGCAACAGGCAGGATTTGGAAACTTTGGTTGGTCCTTTGGAAATCTCAGAGTTGAGGAAACTTTCTGCCAAATACACACAGGAACTGTTATATCATTCATGCTAACTGCTCATATAAAATGCTAAACTTATTAAAAAAGGTATTTATATGAGCTACATAAAGTGTTTGCTCTTGTTTTGAAATGATTGAACCTGGCTTACCAGCAACCAGTCTGTCACACAGCATTGTTGTCATATTTTCTAGAATTCTTAAATATTACATTATCGGACACCGGATCAAAGCTTTGTGGACACTGCAGATCCGAAATCTTTCCTAAAATACACATTTTTAATTCAATCAAAATTTGCATTTCATTTTTCCTTATTCTGACTTCAGTTAATTGTGGAATATATTGTTAAAGCATCATGGTTAAAATAATAATCTCATGGAATATGAAAGCATTGCATTTGCATGTTGTCTTGCTTAAACATTTTAAGAGTATCTTAAATTGTGGGTTGACATTTATCGCATCATTTATCATTTATCATGATAAATTTCTTATCATGATAAGAATTCCTATTTATTGTTGTCATTATAAGTTTCAGTTAATGTAAAAAAAAAAAACTGTCTGAATCCTCAGAATTGTTAGTTTTACTATTTTCTCCTCTACAAACAAGTTTGCTTGTCAAGAGCTGTATTTATGTTTGCTGTGTTAGCTAAAAAAGCAGTAATAAAGAGTTCTTATCATCACTTTTATCATTATCACAATATTACCACAAAATATTATGATAAAACATAAAGTCCATATCGCCCAACCCATACTTAAGACTGCGTGAGCATTGGCCTTACCTTTGATTTTCTTGTACTTCTTATACCAACGGCCAAACTCTTGACATTTGGCAGTGGAGACATTGGCATAGTAAGAACTGTTCACTATGGAGGAAATCATGCTCTGAGGGAAGGAGAGAGGAAAAAGATAAATAATAACTAACAACATATGAAATGCTTTGACTCACGCAACACCCACATGGCATTTACACACACAGACACACACACACACACACACACACACACACACACACACACAATAGAAGCAGAGAAACATTAATCATGACTGGAAGCCACCCATGGAAAGCCGAGCCAGCACAGTGCAGAAGGGGAATCTCCAGCCACACACACATATGCTAGCAATTAATGCAGCCATCGACACCCCCACCAGAGATGGCGTTAAACACAACATGCAAACACATTGCACACATTATGGGAGCAGGGCCGGGTGCCACACTTGTAACTGGCTGAGGAGACGGTGCTGCAGTAACCAGAACCCCGACTCCTGGGAGGTTAGAGATGGACGCCTCCTGAACGGCCTACCTGAGACAGAGGACACTCCTTGGCCAGAGTGCTTTGGTTCATTTCCTTCAGCAGCTCCTTCAGAGCGTTCCTGACAGTCGCGTGGTTCCACTGCTCACAGGGCAGATCTTCCAGCTTCGCAAAGCTACAACAAATCAAAACCACACACACACACACACATCATTCATTGCTATCCGTAGACACAAACGCATCAGTCACGCTAATCGTTTGGAACGTGTTTTACATCATTACACATGGTGTGTTAGGAGAACCACTTCATCATAATTATTAAAAGTATTTGGAGGCAAACAAATGTAAGGCTGCTCCTTAAAGCAACATGTTTGTGTCCCTAATCCCTTTATGCTGTAAAACTGTTAGTTATGACATTACAAGTTTGCTTAATTGAGCATTTTGAAATATTGGGAATATTGTAATATTTTAAATTAGCTCCATGTGTAACAGTGAGAGGAGTCTATATCATAAGAACTGTGGATGAGTCAGAACCACAAACTGTCTGCTTCAAAGAGGGAAGAACACCAGAGCAGATACATTAGATGTACACTCCAGTCCTGTAGGTGGCAGTAATTCATTTGAAGATTGTTTGAGCGCTGAGTGAGAAGAAAGTTTGGTAAAAAGTGGTTGAGTCCAAATTCACACCGACCGGCCGGTTCCTTCGTCGGCCACAAAGACAGAAAGTTAGCAGCAGCGTAATCGAACGGTCAAGCCTTCAGATTTATTCCTGCCGTCACAGTGGTGTATGTCAGGTCAAGTAAAGTTCACTTGTATACTGCATTTCAGCAACAAGGCAGTTAAAATGCTTTGCACCATGAAAACATTATGCGGTCTCTTGTCGCCTAGCAACCGTGACAATGCTAAACACAAGCTGGTAAAACTGGGAATGTATTGAAGTGCCTAACAATCCGTCTTCACTAAAAATCAACAGTTTTTTATGAAGTCCTGCATTATAAGAAGAATGTGTGTCTCTTACAGAGCACACCTGACCTGCATATTGCATAAAACATTTGAGATGTTTTTTTCCTCTCTCTTTTATTGTCAATAAATAACCAGATGTTTGCTAATTGCTGCTGGCTAGTCTGAAGGAGCTGAGTGGGGGAGTCGTGGGAAAGGGCCGCTCTGTGAGGCAGAAGCTTGGAAACTGCAGCTCTGAAGAGGTTGTTAGGTTCACCCAGGGGTTTTGAACAGCTGGATGGTTTCATGGAGATCAGAGTTTCTCAAACATGCATGAAAGAATCAAGGCAACACTCCAGGTAAGTTTTTGAGGATTAAATAACATTAACATGATATAAAGGTTAAAGAGGTCAATTTGACAGAAGACTACCCCTTTAAACACAGTCTGAGTGCCCCCAAGTGGTCAAATAAATAATTAGTCAAAAAGTAAGAAAAGTCAGAAAGTAGGTTGGGCTGCCATCAGTTGGAGTCAGAGGAGAGTTTAACCTTGTCTGCAAATTAGAGTTCCATCGTGAACTTCTTTCTTTCTACTGTCTTTTTGTTTTGTTTTGTTTTTTGTTGTTGTTTTTTAGCTATTTTATTTTCAACTTTAAATAAATGAGTCAGACTCTAAAAAATAGCAGCACAGAGCCCTGCCCTTGCTTTGGATACACACATAAGCAAGCCTAGCTGGAATGTTTCACGACAATAGAAACAAATAAACCCTCTGATGTGGAGTTTATCAGTTCTTATCTGCTCATCAGAATGCTGCTTCATTTCTTCTCTGGAACCAGGAAGTACCGAAGAACAGACCCCTGCCCCCCATCAACCCTCCCTGAACATCTGACGCAGACAGATAGCAGATAGTTCTCCATCAGGGCTTTAGCGTCTGAAAACCACTGCAGTCGCATTGGCTGCCCTGTAGACTAACAACCTGACATCCAGCTGAGATCCTACATGCTTTTTGAACCAGTGCTGGTTGGAAGGAGGAAGTCTGACCTCTGCAGCTGAATGTGGAGCGTGACCATGTGATAAACCTCCATCAGCATGTCTGCCACGGTCGCTTCAGGCGCGTCTGTGAGGAAGTGGATGGGCAGAGGGTTCCACCGTCCCACCTTGATGATGCCTGGACACAAACAGAGAGGATCCACGCAAGTTTTAACATGTAGTCTTCATTTGTTTGTTAAAAAGTCTTTTAGAAAAAGCACATGTATTTGAAAGGCTCATGTCCTTACAATTTTTAGAAATCCTGTGATAACATTAGAGTTTTGTTTTTTATTTCTGCGGTGAGACATTTGGAGAGTTTTGCTGGCGTGGATTTATTTTATTTATTTTATTTTTGTATCGTTCTGAAAAACGAGAGTATTCCGATTTTTTTCCGAGCTTGGGCATTCACGCCGATGACTTGACTCTATTGAAATTTCAGGAATAACTGAAATTTAATAGCTTGACGTAGAGGAAAACAAAACAATAAAGAATAATTAGAAACAAGCACTTTGACTGTCTAGTTAATTAAAACCCTCTGCCTGAGAAACGTTTCTCTCTCAAATATTACCACCCAGATTTTTTTTTTTTTTTTTCAGAACTTTCATGCTAAATTGGGAAGAAAGCTGCAGCACACCCACAAAAAGATATTAGACAACGCTGCATTACACCAGGCTCCAGTCACTTAGTATTTTTGAAATATCTGACCAACACCCCCATGTTTCCCCGATATGAAGCAAGAGCTGCAAGTGCCTGAACACAACCACAAAAATTGTCAGTCATGCCTAATATGCTGTGAGTGGAAACTGCTGAAAAACAAATGAAAAACATTTCTAAGCTCATCATGAGCAACAGCTGCTCCAAACTGGCAGCTTCTAATGCCGCTGACTGACAGGTGAGCAGCACCGCTTTTCAGACTGATGCTCCTGCACCTTTCATTGACATAAAAATATTCATATAAGATTACCAACAGCAGCCAGTTCACTCATCTACAACCCCCCACTCCAATGACGTCGGGTCATTGTGTAAAATTGAAACAAAAGCAGAGTACAATGATTTGCAAATCCTTTTCAACCTATATTCAACTGAATACACCACAAGATTAAATATTTAGTGTTCAAATGGGTAAAGTTTACTGATTTGTTTTCATTTTGATGCCTGCAGCAGGTTCCAAAAACGTTTGGACAGGGGAATGTTTACCACCGTGTTCCATCACCTTTCCTCATGCCGCCGACGGCGGATAAACGGTTTTCCTTTAATGGTTTCTCTGCGATTACCACATGGAGTAATGAGTACATGAGGATGACTGACAGCACTAAGTCCCTCCACCTGGCTCTGATTGGCTGTTTTTGACTGAGTGATGTATTTCTTCAGACAGCGATAGCAGCTCAGAGATCAAACTGTCACAACATGGTGACAGTTTCAACAAATATGTAACAAAACAAAAACAAAAAAATATGTTTTTAATACCGATTACATACTGTAGAGTTAATGGCAGAATCAGCCCAGAGACCTGTGGCGACTCTGGAGGAGCTGCAGAGATCAGTTTGCCATAAGTCACATAGAAAGACTTATAGCATAGGGAGACAATGAGGTGAGGCTAATGTGAAACACTGTGTTTGATAGAAAATTAACAGTTCAACCAGAAAACATCCCCACTTTTCCTCTGACTCACTTCAGGTTGATGACCTTCAAATCTTCTTCATGTATTAGAGCAGCGGTGGGCAACTCCAGGCCTGCAGGTCCGGCGTCCTGCAACTTTTAGATGCATCAAATGATGAGGTCACGTGCAGGAGAACTTGACTGCACTGAGGAGGTGATTCAGCTATTGGATTGAAGTATGTTGGACCAGGGAGACATCTAAGAGTTGCAGGACACTGGCCCTCAAGGACCAGGATTGCCCAATCCTGTGTTAGAGTGGCCCACTTAAAGTGCAGAACTAACAATTGAACGTTAAATCGGTGAAACATGTTTCTTGCAGAGTATTTGGTAGAGTATATTCCAGCTGAACCAAACAGAAATTGGCCTTTTAAGAATTCAGATTTTAACGTTTCGATGATGATGAGGTTATGATTTTATCCTTGTAAAATGTATTTGTGCATTATAAATCTTAAAGCACTTCTGCTCAGAGTCGAGAGACGCTTCTAGAAAATGTCACCAGACCACACAGACTGAAATCTGAAGCAACCTTAGCAATAAATTTAGCATTATGGTTGTCTATCTGAAATTAAAAAGAGGGGAATATTATTTAGAGCAGCTATAGCGTGGGTTAAAGGCAGCAGTCCAATATTTGTGATTGATGGGCAACTATAATACCAGTTCTTTATTTCATTAAGCGCAAATAATAATTACTAGTGACATTTTCTGATTAAGAGTGACTATAAAACACATTTTCCTTGTAGGGAACACAAAGAACATCAGAACCATTATGCCTGAGACTTTCTTCAGCATGAAGCACTTCTATGAAATGTTGTTAGAAACATACAATGGCAAAACTATCCATGACCTTTGAACTTCCAACATATTTTGTCCTCTCACATTTTACTGGCATTGTTTGTGATACTCCAACATGAATAAGTCATTCATTATTGTTTTTATTCAATACATAAATAGCCTCATTTATAAAAAATTATATCAAAATACAAGGAAATAAAAAACAAATAGAAATCACAGATTCACATAAAGACTAAAACACCAAAGGTTCTACATTCTGGACTTCCACCTGACTGAGCTTCGTAGTAACAGGATGATGGTATTTGGAGCGTTTCATAATCTTCACATTATTGTGAAGTGTTGAGTTTTTTATCAAACTATTAAATATAAGAAAAATGTGGCATGTATTTGCATTTAGCTTGCCTGAGTCAAAACTTTTGGGATATGACTCTACCTGCTTTGCACATCCAGAGGCCAAAATTTCTGCCTGCCGGTTTAGTGAAAACGCTCATGTTCAGTCAGATTGGGTGAAACACATCTGGGAACATAAACTCTCAGGCCTCACAGAGAGCCTAACCAGGCCATTTTAAAACTGGAACATATTTCACAGTAAACCATTCCACTGTAGGTCTGGTTACTTTAGGCTGGTTGTCCAGCTGGAGGGCGAACCTGACCTTACTCTACTTCCCCACAACGTCTTCATGCTATGCTCCTTATTCCTCATCATAAAGTTTGTTGTAATTTTCGTAATTCCAATTCGCACAATTTTATGGTCATAGAGCGTGCAGCTACTGACACTCTACTTTTGATCAATTTTGCGATGCACATTGTCCAAAGAAGCACTTTTTTTTTTTACCCCTCCAGGGAGTCTTTTCCTGGGTTCTAGTGTCCCTTTTTACGAAAGTAGGCTGACAGGAATGAGGAAGGAGAGGGGGGAAGACATGCGGCAAATGTCGCCGGGTCCAGGAGTCGAACCCGTGACGGCTGCGTCGAGGACTCAAGGCCTCCAAATATGGGTCGCGCTAACCACTACGCCATCACGGCACGCCCTCAAAGAAGCCCTTTGTTGCTACATACAAACTGGAGTGACTGATGTGTTGCAAAAAAAAACATTGTTTCCATTACAGTTTCGCTAAATGCACCAACTTTGATACAATAGAAAAAACCCGCCTCATCCTAGCGTAAAAAAAAAAAAATTCTCAAAAAATGTTTGTTTTATGGAAATCAGCATGTTTCCATTAACCAAATGTATTTTTATAAATCAAAGTTGCACAGTCTTTTGGTCAGCAACACAAATGTAAGGAATTTCCAGAGGTATTAAAATGTTTGCTAAACATTATATTTTTAAATTCGGTGTGGTGTAAAGTAAGACTATAATGTGAAGGGACGTTTCACCATTTCCCTCCAGTACACACAGACTCACACACATAGGCTTCTTCATGGGACTGGCTGGAGCTGTGAAAACTAAACAAAGCTAATCGCATTACTATCCTCTAAATGAGATCCAGACGCGTCCAGAGAAGTCTCCCATCATCTCTCTTGTTCCTCCTGCCCCCTGCCCCCCATTCCACCCTCCTCCCTTGCATCGCCCTTTGTGCGTTTCTTCCTCCCGTTTTCTCTGCCCTTGGTTCTCTGATGTCTTTTTGGTGTGTTTACTGCCCAGCTATATCTGTGTTTCCACTCGGTCGAGCTGTGTTCTTCATTAATTGGGCCACGCAGAGGGAGCATCGTTAAAACACCATGTACAGAATGGGCCGTTCTCCCTCAGGGCCCAGAAGAACTCCTGAGGAACCTCAGACCTCCATGGGAACAGGCAAGAACTCCAACAGGATCAGAACAAACTGTGTCAGAGCAATTGCAGTTCATGTAGGCTGATGGATGCATAAAACCACTTAAGTATAGTAGGCACAGTTAGATTTACAGATAA
Organism: Xiphophorus couchianus; assembly: GCF_001444195.1. Lineage (NCBI taxonomy): Eukaryota > Metazoa > Chordata > Actinopteri > Cyprinodontiformes > Poeciliidae > Xiphophorus > Xiphophorus couchianus. The sequence continues at coordinate 2,703,897 of NC_040234.1, read as the reverse complement.
TTGTACTTTCTTAAAGGGGCAGTATAATGTATTTTCCAGCCACAGAGTGCCATTTTATAGCACAATAAAGTAACAATGTTTCATTCATTTGTTATAAAAATGCTATATATATCAAATATGACTTAAAAAAAAATTGCCTTGAAATTGGGCCTCTGTCTCTTTAAAAACTTTCTGATTTGCTGAAACTCTGCCTTCAGGAAGTCTGAGGAGGAGCTTCGTCCTAGAAGGCGGGGCTAGGTCCACCCAGGCGTTTGGCACAGTTGAATGGTTAGAGAACATCTCAAACGAGCATGAATGAATCAAGTCAACACTCCAGGTAGGTTTTTAGATGAGGGAATAACATTATAACACAATGTAAGGCTCAAAAAAGTCAATTTAAAATAAAACTGCTCTAGCTATGCCTAACTGGTAAATTTTACATGCCAAATTAGAAATGTTTTATTATTGTTGTATTTGTTTTTTTCACTTCACACATCCAGACAGACTCTACAGCCTGCCTCCATGCAGCGTCTGCACATCCAAACATGAAGCTAATGCCAAGTTAGGTGGAAGCGAACGGGTGAATAAACAGACAAACAGGAACTCACAGAGGACACATGACAGCACACAGAGCACTGGACACATAGCGGCTCGCATGCAAACACACACACACACACAAACACACCCACGTGCACCCCCGCACACGCCCACACACACCCCCACACACACAGAGCCCCTGCTTGCTGTGTGATGCATTAATAATTGATCCATCATTCTTGGTCTGCCCCCATCAGTGGGCTGTGCTTCTTGTGCGCATTTAAAAGTAGAAATTATTGTTCTCATTTCCACATTAAAATTCCATCTCCCAGAGACGAGCTTTCATGTGGCCGACTGGTGGCTTGGCTCATGTCTGAGTGTGCCCATCTGTACAAACGCACACTCACGTCTCCGGCTCCTCTCATCAGCGCTCGCACGGGGCCTGCACGCATGGATGCATGCGCGCACACACTCACGGGGAGGCGCGTGTGCGCACAGTAATCCCATTGTCCCACGCCACGGTGAGACTCAATGCTTGACGCAGCCGTCCTGAGCCGCTTGCTTTTAAAACGGTTCCAGGTTCCACCCCTGGAACGCTCTGCGGGAAACCCCCTGCATCTAACTCATCCCTGTCATCCACACTGACATTGTCAGGGTTTTTTTTATTATTACCGGTATTATTATTATTTTTTAAATTATTATCAAACAGACAATTCATCAAAAACACTTAAAATGTGAGGATTACTAAAACAACATGTTCAGTTTAGAACTTTTATGTTTAATTCAGCCGTTATTTAACTATTTAAAGGCAAACTTTTGAACTGATATATTGTATTTACAAACCTCTAACTCGGAGAACAGGATTAAAACCTGACTTATTCCACATCTGCTCATAATTCTGCATTCATTTTAGCGGGCGCTGAAAAATACTTGGTGCAACACTGCAACAGGAAATGACTGGATGAAGATACTGTACAATTAAAAGCACTCCACACCAAGGCCGTGCCACAACGGCTGGTACACAGGAGCTTGAAGACCAAAAGTTTCCGTTTTCTTTTCATAATCTAGGACAGCAGTGGAGGTTGAGTGCTGGATGTATGGAAAGCCAAAAGGGTCACATTTCTGATGAATGATGCAGAATATGGCAACATCTGTCCAGTAGCCACAGCTGGTGGCAGGCTAGTAATGTGTGATCAAACTGGATGAAATGTTCATAGGTTTTGTAAATTTGAACAGAAGAAGGTTTCTAGTGGTGTAGCTTTAAAAGCGTTTCCTCTCAGTGGGAAGGTCCTGACCGGTGCTGTCTTCTGTGAACGTTTGCATGTCTTCCCAGTATACATCCACAGTCACGTGTGTTACGTTACCAGGATATTCTAAGTTTCCCATAGGCATGAACGTGTACACGCATGATTGTTTGTCCTGTGAGTCTCTGTGCTGCTCCATAATAAACCGACCACCAGCATTAGAAAATAAAGACAGAGCATTTCAGCCTAAATAGCTTCAGGTTTTCTAAACCAAAGTTGTTACGTTTGTTTTCGGTTGTTACAGCTAGAAACGAATGATGAGGCCTGGAATCTGGGCATAGAGATGGACTCAGACCTGAACCCTGAGTGTCACATAAAGACAGTTACAAAGTCGTCCCTCTGTCACTTTGAACTGCCTGGCTGCAAATAAACTTGACTTGTTTTGATTGCAGTCTGATTTTTAAGAGTCTTCTGCTAAAAGAGTCTGGCTTCATGACAAGCCACCTGCTGTAGGAAGAAGGTCTTGTCACCAACCAGTGGCTGGTGACTGGGACCATCAGTTTACTTTTAATAGACCGTTTACAAACTGTCTTCTCTGATCTGCTCCACTCTCCAGCGAGCAGCCGGATGCGCCCTTTGACCCCGCCTGACCTGCGAGACGTGGCACCGTTAACTGTTCGCTGATTGAAGCTGTAAAGTACAGGTCTGCTCTCATCCGCTCTATAAAAGCTTCCAAACCCTTATAATTGAAATAAACAATATCTTCCAGCTAATTACTGGGCTGAGCTAATTAAAGAAAGGCCGCGGCGCTTTAAATACACCGCTGGGACGCAAGAATGCAGGACACAATTCAAACAGGGAGAAAATAGCTTGGACTCTGTATAATTTTGGTCATAGACCGCATGGGGAAAAAATGTATAATTTAAGCCAAAAATTATTCATTTAGCATAAACGCTTGTTTGAAAAAAAAGTATTCATTTGGAAGATGCTTGGGAGAGAGGTTTGTGTGAGAGGGCTTTGTCTGAGGCTGATTCACGTCCTTGTATTCTTGTATTAGCTTTGTTCGTTTTTTAAGGTGAATTCCGCTCCAGTCCGCTCTGGGCTTTCGCTGATGTCTCCCTCAGCCTCGCCTTTGATGGGCCCGGCGTTGAGCATTGATGTGGCTCATAGTTGTCAGCACATTGTCTGCTGAGACAGACAGAGACCTCCATTTGGCAAAAAAAAAAAACACTGAGGGTACAAGTGTGACTAACAGCATTCATCTGTAAACCTTCCCCTAACTGTGGAGCGAGCTGCTCAGGCCGCTAGCGTAGGGTAATGGCTGTCTGAGTGATTGTTTTGTGGCTGTTTACTGCAGCTCTGAAGTTTACAACCTGCAGCAGAAAAAACTCAGAACAAGTTTTTTTTTTGTTTTTTTTTATCAAGTTAAGGAGTAAAAGTAACTGTTTTGCATTTGGCTAACATCTGTAGTTATAAGACTGAGTTGAACCTCAGGACAGCAAACAGCTTCTGGTTGAAATGCATCGACAAATGAGATGATTTAGAGACTGGATGACTGGAGACTTAAAATTATGATCCCGTACCAAAGTGCTACCAGGTTGTCCTGACAACCGTCATCTCTGATAAAGGGTTAAAATGAAGTGCAGAGAAGTAAGAAACTATACTTCTAAAATGAATTTTGTTTAGCAGTACTAAACAAAAAAATACATAAAGCCCCTCAATAAAGGAGTAGTAGTGTAGCCATATAACATGTAAATAACTCAAATTATAATAAAACTAGAACAGATCTTTTCCAATTTTGCTAACTTCAATCTATCTGAAAACATCATTCTTTCCATTCTATATTAAACCATATTTGTTTTGATATTTTGATCCAGGGATGGACTGTTTTTTTTTTGTTTTTTTTTGCGGATCAGTTTCGTTGTGATAGCTTTATGGTCCAAGAAACTATACTTAAAGCTGTATTGTAAAATTATACATTCTAGACATGTTGAGATGTGTCTGAATGTCATTTAGGCTGCATGAGAGTGAGAGAGAGCAAGACTTTCAGCAGATAACAGCTAAACTATGCTGGATGCAACAAAGTAACTCCAATTTATTAGTTTCAGCTTTCGACCTGTCAGTCTGGACTAAAGAATAACTGAGGTCTTTAGAGAGCAATATGCTAAATGATGGTTATACACACACTTTAGTGTGAATTTCAAGAGACATGGTGGAGATGGAGGCTGTGTGTGCTGAGCCTGTTTCAGGATGGTTGGATAAGAAATAAGAGCTAAAGACCCAGTGGTAACACTTTGTTACCACTGGTAACAAAGTGTTTAGCTGCCATAACAGAAACAACAAAGACCTGTGACAAGTTAAAGGAGAAACCTGAACCTTTGTACTCTGTGTTCAATTAGACCGTCCTGATTGGTTTGAAACAGAGATGCTGCCGTACACTGAAAAAAAATTTTTTTAATTTACTTAAAGGGGAAGTACTATGTATTTTCCAGAAACATAGATTTATAGCACAATCAAGTGTTACCTTCAGTTGTTATAAAAATGCTATACATAATAAACAGCACCCTCTCCACCACATAGTGGACAGACAGCGGAGCACCTTCTCACATAGGCTGCTCCAGCTCCGCTGTCGTAGGGACAGATACAGGAAATCCTTCCTGCCACATGTCATCTCACTGTACAATAAAAGCTAAATCATTGTTCTGCACTAATCAGTCCAATTTCGCACAACTGCACTGTGGCACACTTACTGTACATATATTTACATATACATACTGTATCTGCATTTTTGAATCCTTGCAAGGACTGCTCTAAGCTGCTTTTTATATTGACAGCATGTTATATTTTATTCTTATTTTATCTTGTCTACAATTGCTACTCAGTGGTGGTTGTTATGTGTCTTGTCTCTATGCTGCTGTAACTGCGAAATAATTTCCCTGCTGGGATGAATAAAGTAATTCTATTCTATTCTATTCTATTCTATTCTATTCTATTCTGTTCTATTCTATTCTATTCTATCCTATTCTATTCTATAAAATTTGGCTTAAAAGAAATTTGACTTTGTGATTTAAAGCGAGAGTGGGTCTCTGTCTCTTTAAGAACTCCTGCTCTAAATGAAGCTCTGCCTTGAGGAAGTCAGCACAACATGGCTCCCCTATTAACCCTTTAGCAACATTTTACCAGCGTTTCACTGCAAAGAAGCTCCTGTAAAGAGCTCAGCAGATGTTCCACCAGCTGTTTGCTATTTGCTACTGGCTAGTCTGAAGGAGCTGAGTGGGGTAGTCAAGGGAAGGGCTGCTCTGTGAGGTGAAAGTTTATAAACTGCAGTTCTGAGGAGGAGCTGCGTCTCAAAGACGGACCTAGGTCCACCCAGGTGTTTTACACAGCTTAATGGTTGTCATGGTGATTCAATGATTTCTCAAACATGCATGAAAGACTCAGATCATCACTCACGCAGGAATGTTTCTGATGAAGGAATAAAAAAAAATTTAGAAGTCGCTTTTACATAATACTGCACCTTTAAAAAAATGACTAATGTGTTACAAGCAATTTATTAGTTTTGCAAAAGCTCTAATTCTGATTTGAGAATCATCCTAATCAAAAATGTAGCTTGAGCAAAACGAATAAGATAAGCTATAACAAATTAGTCATTTGAAAGACACTTTTTTTGCAGTTTACAAAATCTCTGCGTACAAATATGTCTGCACGCTGAAACAAGAATTAGATGGGACAACATGAACACACACACGCGCACACACACAGTGCTAGGAGATTTCAAACAGATGGGGATCTCCCAGCATCCTCAGCCAGCTCCAGCAGCTCTGCTGTCCCCCATCACTCTGCTGTCCCGTTTTATAACGTTGTGAGGCAACTTCTCCAGATGGAATATTCTGCATACTTGAGAGAAGACAGCAGTAAATGACACTGTCCTGCTGCAATGACTACCATGTGTGCGACAATAAATTACAGCGTTTTTCTTTTTCTCTGCTTCATAAACATTCTCACACGTACCCCGCACACAGTGTATTTTTGTCTTGCGAAGACATTCCTGTCCAGCTCTTTGTTGACTCTTTAATGACTTTCACAGCCTCTGTCTGTGTCTCTGGTGTGTTTTTCAAGCTTTCCCGTGCTTGTTGCCACTATAACAATGTCTGCTCTGTACACACCACTTCACATCGCACACTCGCACGATCAGAGGATCGTTGATGAGAGGGACGCTGTCCTGCCTTGTATGCTGAGCTGTGACTACTGTAGCTCACACAGAGACAGGCACAGAGAGGCTAAATATGTTTCAATTCAGCTTTATCTTGTTAAAACAAGCTTCTGTCAGAAGCTTTCTGTCATTTTACTGTTCTAGGAGAAAAAAAAGAACAAAAACAAGCATTTACCGAGTTTATTGACACTCCTGGTGAGTAAGCTTATGCTTTATATCAAGGATGAATGGGTTAAAAAGTACTTTAAGCAAAGATGGGAAGTTTCCCAGGGCGGCATTAGGAATCGGGAGGGTACACTACAAAAACACAAAACCTTACCAAGTATTATTGGTCTAGTTTCTAGTGCAAATAGCTTAGTACATGTGAAGTAAGACAAAAAAGTAATTTTTAGAAAGAAATAGGAGCTCATTTTAAGTCAATAATGCTTTAATGTTGATGAAAAAGTCCTGATTTTACTGTTAGGTTATTTCACTTATAACACAGGAAAATTACGTTATTAGTGCATTCGATGAGTTTAAAGCTGTTTAATGGCCTATCCAAAACATGTTGTCTGTAAGCAACGTAGTAACCGATTCATAAATAATCTTAGTGTCATTGGTACTTTGAAAGACCCCCATTCAGTCCGACTGGTGATTTGAAATCAATATTTTATGTCTTTCTGATGTCTATATTTTGTGAAGTGCACCAGTCCTTCCTGCAGTCAAACACTCACACAATGACGCTGCTGCCACCACACATCACAGTTTAGTCCAAAAATGAAGGCTTTTCTCCCTTAGAGCACAGGTGTCAAACTCCAGTCCTGAAGGGTCGCTGTCCTGCAGTTTTTAGATGGTACAAAACACTGGAATAGTTACTGTACCTCCTCCTTGTGTAGATCAGTTCTCCAGAGTCTTGCTAATGACCTAATTATCCTACTCAGCTGTGGTGCAGCGGAGACACATCTAAAGGTTGCAGGACACCGGCCCTTGAGGACTGGAGTTTGACACCCCTGCCTTACAGTATTTGTAAACAGTAATTTATCATTTTATGTTAATTTCATAGTATTGGCTTCTTCCTTCCTGAGTGACCTTTTAGCCCATATTGGGATGCCATTAGTAACCACTAGCAGCAGCTGTGTTTCCATTGCAGATGTGCACAGTATTTTGTCAATTTTCCATTAATGTCGAAAAAGAAAATCAATTAAAGAATCAAGTTGATGTTGCAAAAAAATAATTTCACAACTGGGAAAAACCCAATTAAAATCAGACGAGTGATAAGTTACTAAAGAACATGCCTGTATCATCCTCCGATGCACTTCCTGTCATCTTCTTCTTCTTGGTTTGTGCCAGTGGCGACATCAGCTGCCCTGTGATGCCAAGAATTTCCGTTGCAGTTTTGCAAAATAAACCAATTTCAATATGGCCACAAAACCTCACCTCATCTTAGCATCAAAACTTCTTATCAAAAAGCGAGATTACCGTGTTTCCATTAAGCAAATTTATTTTCGAAATGTCAAACTGAGCGTATGGTCAATGGAAACGCAGCTGCAGACGCTCCCTCACCAGCTTTCACTCCGCTCTTCAACAGAGCTTTTCCTTTGGTTCTTGCATAGATGAATGCAGCATCTTTAAGAATCAGGAATTTGGACCTAAGATATAGCAACTTTAAATTAACGTAAGACCCGACAAACTGTGCCTGGAATAAAGTCAGGCAGTGACAAGAGAAAATATCCTCTATTTATACCGTGTATGTAAATGTCTCATTTGAACTTGTTCCAAACGGCATAAGCTCATAAAACATTACAAAACCCTGAAGGAAGCTGATGGGGATGTGTGTGTGACTGACCGTGGGCCTGCGCGGCCGAGCTGTGGGAGTAGCCCAGCGCCAGCAGGGCCGTCTCCACCAGCTGGGAGAAGAGGATGTCCTTCCTGACCAGCACAAACTCGGCGTGCTCCTCCCTTCCTTCACACCCGTCGCTCTGAAGCCCCGCGTCCGACTGCTCCACCACGCAGAATACGGGAATCATCAGACCTGTGGAGGGACGACAACAAGTTAAAGAGAACAGGGAGGACTTCTCTCTAAAGGCCTGGCATTAATTGACGATCATCCCGGCACAAATTGGTCTCCTCCGATGAGAAACATGTGGAGCGCATCTGGTGTCGGTGAAGCCTGAGATCACTTGCTTTTTTTTTTCTTTCTTGGTTTCACTTATAAGGTATTGGAACACCTTAGACCCCATTTAGTCAAGCAGTGATGTCAGATGAGTAATACATAGCAGTTTTAGAAAGCACCGTCCAGCTGCTTAACGGAATATTAGATAGGCTACTTAGGAATGACTCCTCTCACAGATATGCAAAGCCAATACACAAAACAGTCACTGTGATAACAGCAGCTGCCCTCATTAGGGCATTAATAACCGTTACGATGCTAAATGTCCACTAATGCTCTCCATGCAGGTCACATATTTTGCCTCGCCGTCACTGGCCTCCAGGTGGACCACATCAAGTCCAAATCAGACTGTTCAGACACCCGGGTGCCTCGCAAAGGTTTACTGGAACTGGAGCGAATGGAATACTGACAACTTAATGCCCTTCCAGTCTGAGTCACTTTCACATCTCGGTGCACAACACAGAGTTCAGCCTAGGCTACAGACACGCTGAAGCTTTCCCTCATGCAGAACATGTCAAAGAGCACAACGTCGGGCTCGTCTAACCAAAGCGGCTCAGTCCACACGTCTGCTGTGTCCCCAACACGGCTTGTTGTAAACTTTAAACAGAATGTCTAAGAGCTTAATTGTTGCCTTTCTCTGTGAAGAATCGACTGCAGTTACTGGGCGTCCACAGATTGGTCCACGCCACCACACATGGCGCTTTGCATGTTAGCTAACAGGTTCTCCTTAGCTGCATTTCCATGGACCACAGAATTGCACAAATTGGAAGTGCAAAAGTGAATTTGCTTAATGGAAACATAGCAATCAAAAAAAAGAAAAAGTTTTTTATAAAAAGCTTTGCTGTTTAAATGAGGTTGTTTTTTGGAAATTAGTGATTGGTAAAACTGAATGGAAACACTTCATTTTTTTTTGCATCGCCTCAACAACATGGATGATCACTGGATCCTCTCCAGTGATCAACAACTGGATGTTGATGCTGGCAGAAAAGATGAAGAAGAAAAGAAGTAGTGAGACAATTATGCTTTTTTAATGATTTATTGTGTGAAAAAACATTCGTCTGTGATTTCTCTTTGCGTTTATTAGGTTATTGTCGCACAGTGCAAACAGAACCTCTACTGGCTTTCAGTTATTAACACCTTCCTTCTTTCCACTCTTCAGTAGCTGTGTTGCTACTGACAACATTGTTGTGTAATTTGACATTTCGAAAATAAATTTGCTTGATGGAGACAATTCGAAAAGCTCTTTTCTCGGAAAAAAGATTCGACACTGGGATCAGGCGGATTTTTGGTCAAATCAAAATTGATTTATTTCGCAAAACTGCAACAGAAACACTTTTTTCTCCGCATCATCCCAGTCACATGATCAACAACCAGACGCTGCCACTAGTGAAAACCAGGAAGAAGAAGACAGGAAGTAGTTAGAGGTTGATGGGGTGGCATATTTTTGAAAGACTTATTGCCTGAATAAGTTTATTCATGTGGGATTTTAATTGTGTGTGTTACTTAACAGAGACACAGCAATTGCAAAAAAAGAAATTTTTCGACATTGGCAGAATTTGGAGAAAGTTTTGTGCACTTTTGTAATGAAAACTCAGCTACTGTTGGTCTACCACATTGATGTTTTGCATCTTGACACAAAGTGAAACAGCTTAAGGGGATCGATTACCATGGCAACACTGTCAACAACAGTGGAGAAACCTGCTCTCAGTAAGAGTCCAATTCCAAAAAATTCCTCTTCTCGGCTCTCTGCTCTCACACTAATGCCTCTGCTCCAATCTGGAGCTTTTTTCCTGAAAGGCTTTTGGTTTTGGGCCATCTGTCAACCGGCCGTTATTTAAAGTCCCCAGAAGAAATGATGGACTGGGAGCATTAGGCAGCGTCCCAGCTCTAATAATACAGGCGCTGGTGTTTTACCATATGGCCAAACAAACCCACACACATTCATGGTTCTCTCAAGTAAATGGTAAACGGTTCAAGCCCACACACACACACACACACACACACACAGACCCCGATCCATTTCCTCCATTGTTTTAATCAGTCAATTCCGATATTTCTATTTCCTCCTCATTAATCACTCGGCTCCCAGTCCTCCAGGCTCTCATGGAGTGAATTACACACTGGAGGACCGTGCCAATTGAAGTAAGTGAATTTCCCCCAACAGGGAAATATAACTGTCAACACAGAGTAGATCCCTCCGACCCGCGCGCTCCTCTCCCTCCGTCTCTCTCCATCTCCAGCTCCGAGTGTCGTCTCCGGCATCTTGAGACTGGATGATCTGGTTTGGATGATGTGATGTTGCCTCAAAACCTCTAATCCCTCTAATATGTTGAGGGATGAGTGAGTGGAGATATTAAAATAAGATATGTGTGTTTTGGCAGGTTCGCAGTGTTGCAGCGCGTGACGGCTGGTAAATCCGCGTGCGGGGGTATCCTCTGTGTGGCGCAGCCTCCATGTGTGCATTTGGCCCCCATCCTCGCAGCAGCCGTGTGGTTTTGGGGGCGACACATGGAGTTTCCTGTATTCAAAGTCAACCCGTCATTATTACAAGCCGTGGCTTCCACCGAGCGCAGGAAACCCCGTCCTTCTCCTGCCTCACTATCCGCTCGGTTTCTTCTTCGTCTCCTTCTCCTTCTCCTGTTCAGTGCGCTATCGTTCTTCCTGCTGCATCCCGGTGGTCAGACCTGACCCTCCTGCCGGTTTGTTAACTCTGCCTAACCACAGATGGATTATCTTCACAAACTCTTCAAACCCACAGAAACGGTTTTGTTTCTGGAGGAAAAAAAAAACAACACAAAAAAAAAACTGATCCTCCGTCCGAGAAACATTCCGACATCAATTCTAAAACATATTTACATCAAATGGACCGCATAACGTCAAAATAAATTGATCGATTTTCATTATTGTGCCGCACGTTTCAAAATGTGTGCTCTCCAAGGTCTTTAGTCAGAATTTCCATGCTGTAGGATTTATAACACGCCTATAAAAGAAACCCTTCTGTCTCCATTTTTCCAGTGTTTAAAGACAAAGCTGCCAACAGAGACACTAAAATATTACATCTTTTCCTATACTGGGGCACACTCCAGGATATTACACAATATTTCTTTGTTTTTTAATGTATCACAATGGACAAACTTAGATTTTAATGCTCTCACAGACGCTTAAAAACCCACGATTTATTTCCTATTAGAACACGAAGTCTAACTGTTGGACTGGACAGCAAAGCATTTTAAAGTGCTAAAAGTTGAAAACTGAGTCAAACAGCTTGAATAATAATAAATATCATGGATGCGCATTGTTGGCATTAAATAAACTATTATTGGTGTGAATGCAGCGAAATACAGACATCACAACCAGAAAGGAAACAGACCAAGAAAAGAAAAGAAAAAAAAACATGAGACAACATGCACATGTTAATGATATCATCCAAAGTAGAGATGCACTGTTCCGATATTAATGTCTGCATTGGCATCAACGCGTACTCAAGGCGGACTTCCAGAACAAAGGTACATTTTTAGCACCATGACTCACGACTCACAAGAAACTTCTCAGCAGGAAACAGTGTTCCTGTCAAAATGTAGCAGCAAGCTGAGAGTGTTGAGATTCACCATAACCAGAACGCCACGCTCTGCGCAGCGCTGATAGGTGGAGAGGAAACGGGGCTAGCCGCCAGCTAGCTGATGAAACTAGCTAGCATTCTTTCCCATTGTGCGAAACAAGGAACTTGTGAAGAGAAATGTAAGCAAACGACTATGACATCTCAACTGTCGCAGACAGCACAGGGGTCACAGGTCACACACAGTACGCCTCAGTACATGGGAGCAGTTTCAATGTTTTGCCACCGTGCTTAAAAATAAAAAACAAATCATTATATTGAGGAACATTTTCAAGCCAGATCGCTGGATATCACAGCCCTGAGAAAGGCTGTGATCATGCTGCCAACAACACAACTGGTCCTTCCTTAGTGAATACTAGTAAAGCTAAGCTGTGTGCTAAAGGCATCACTGTGGGACTGTTTGTTGGACAAGCTCACATCTCACACACATATCAGTGACTGTATTTATGTGTCTCTGAGCCAAATTCCTTATTCTGTAATGTTCTACATTTTGATTAAATGTGGACATGACCCACCTAAAGATTAAGACAAACTTTCATCTGGGCTAGCAATTTCACTTTTTAATCTTTTTTTTTTTTGTAGAGCTGGTAAAGAGTGGAAAAGAACAGGAAGAGTTCATGATGCCACAATTATTCATAAAGTGAAAGGACAGGTAAAGACTGAGACATTTCTGCAAAAGCATGAAAAGCACCGACACGGAGGCACACACATGAACAGCTGCACACAAGGAGGAAACAACTTTCACAGTTAATGCAGGGATCGATAACCCATAGTGACTTGTATAAATCTTGTTTATATGGAGCAATCTCCTTTATTTGGTAAGCCTGTGTTATACAGTTCCCCCCTGACTTATAGATTAACAGCTCAGGGCTCTCACAGCACTACATCGTGGAACACGGAGCCAAACTCAACCCATGTGGCTCGCAGCGCAGCCAGCGGCTGTTTGTGGGTTTGGAGTACAACGCTGCTAAAAACCTTCTGGCAGAGGGAAAGGGTCGAAAAAAAATCACTGTATTTCATTCATTTATGACACTTCTTCTCACCGTGTTGCAAATGTCATTTTTAGAAGACAACTAATATCAAATATCTTCACTGTTACTTCAATCTCTCCAGTGAAGACCACTCCGTCAGATTTCTCTGTCAGCTCTACGGTTACCTCCAAGGGGCCGCGGTGGGGCTCCGTTGTGGCGAGTTCGTGGCCCGGTGGGGCTCCCGTTCAGCTCCAGTCGGCTTTTCTTTCCTGGCGGCGGGAGACCGCTAAGGTCCGGACTGCCACCCCTCCGCTCGGGACTGCCCTGGGCGACAGGACTCTCCCCTCCTCGCTCCATCCTCCTCCACACCCCCAACGGAGCTCCAGTCAGAGACAAAGAGTCTGAAGGGATTCAACAGAAAAGCCAAGAAATCAGGAATCCAGTGTATTTTTTTGTGTGTATTCTTTTGTTAGTGTATTTCACAGAACTACCATGGAAACACCTTTTTCGCATCACATGATCAACAACTGGGTGTTACTACTGGTGGAAAAGATGAAGAAGACAACAGAAAGTGGCAGGACGATGATGGCGCCGTACATTTTTTACTGACTTGTCACACGAACAAACTTATTCACACGTGATTTTAATTGCATGTATTGGAAACACGGAAATTGCAAAATGATGTTTTTTCAACATTACCGGAATATCGAGAAAGTTTTACACGCATTTGTAACAGGAACGCGGCAACTGTCCCAAAATAACATAATTCATTCTCATGCTGCTTTATGCTGACTCTCTATCTGCACTGATGAGGACTTCCTCACCTCAGAATGCCAAATGCTTTAACTGACAACAACCTTACCTATTTCAGGATTATAATAATAATTATTTGACCACTTGGGGAGATTGTTTAAGCAGCACTGGCAATAATAAATATGGAAAAATAAATCAAATGATATGGTGACATCGGTAAAAGTAACTTACTCTGTTCTGAGACAGTAGCACACTGTTTTTACATCCTTCATCCTAATGTATACACACTATACAAAAAGACACACACGTCATGTTGAAAGCCTAATCATGTTTGAGATATGCCACCGTCCATAGCAAGATGAGAAACAGTATGACAGTGGCCATAAAAATACCTCAAAAATATAATCAATTTAAATATTTGTTTAACAGCTTCGTCAAAGTAACAATATTCCAAAATGATAAAAGCACAAACAAGGCCTCCAACCTGACCTGTAAGTGAAATGTGTCTATTCCTTGAGAGATGATGTTCATTTTTGCAGGTTTTCTTCAGAAAAAAGCAACACAGCTCTCACTTTTAATCATTTTTTTTAAATAATATGAATCAAACATAGATTTTTAACATTCATCCTTTGTTTGAGAATACCTACCTGTTAAGTTTAACAATATATTATATCTCTCACAAGCTGACATTAGTGGGAATTACAGTGAAGAAAAAGTCGGCAAAAAACGTCTAGAAAATGTTTTGTTCTTGTAATAAGAGGCTGATTGACAGGCTGTCAGTCCAGTTCACTTTGTTAATATAAGTCAACAATAACACTGCAAAGGCCAGTCCAGTTAAATCCACTCCATCCAGGAGTGATTATTTAAGCTAAACTACTTTCTTCGCTTATCAAAGGAAAAACAAATAGTTACAAACACACAAAGAATTTGTTTTTATGCTTTGATAAACAGGTTGTACCCTTCATCTCAAACAGTGGTTGCTGCAGATAGACAGCCATCTTCAGTACTTCACACATTATGTGAGGTATGTATGGGGGAAAAATGAATGAATGAAAATGGTACATGCATGTTGCTACCCAAGTTAACAACTCTGAAATCTTTTCAGCGTTGAACTACGTTTAAATTAGAACAGTTATCAACGGGTTTCAAGCCCGTCCCATCAACTCTGCCCCCTGCCTCCTACCCCTGCCTCCTGCCCCCTGCTTCCTGCCCCCTGCCTCCTGCCCCATGCCTCCTGCCTCCTGCCCCATGCCTCCTGCCCCTGCCCCTGCCTCCTGCCCCCTGCCTCCTGCCCCTGCCTCCTGCCCCTGCCTCCTGCCCCCTGCCTCCTGCCCCTGCCTCCTGCCCCCTGCCTCCTGCCCCCTGCCTCCTGCCCCTGCCTCCTGCCCCCTGCCCATCAGTTCCAAGTCTCTCCCAGCTCCCACCAGCAGATAAACATCATCACAAGTTGCCACTGTTGAAACACAACGATCGATTTTAAATAAAAGCGCAAATTTGCTTTCAAGGTTTTCTTGTGTTAAGCTTTCAGACAAGTTTGGCATCTTTAACGAGGAGTAACCAGGCTGATTTGGAAACTCACACATTTCTAAATATGTGTTTAGAAACACATATTTTGCCCCCCAAAAAATCTTTTTTTTTCTTTTTTTTTTTTGTCTTTTTGCCAAAAACAATATTGGCTGGGAGAGGCCACCTTTTTATTGCCAAAAGATGGATTTAGACAAAAAGAATAACTCTTTCTAAAAAATGACATTATTTTTGGAAGGTGACAATATTGAAAACTAAGAAAGTATTTTTTATGAATTCAAAGATGAGTAACTGGTACAGGTTCCATTTGCCTCCAAAGTTATCCGTTCCTCTCAAACCTTTCAACATTTTGCTAAATCCACAAACTTCATTGCATTTTACTTAGATTTTATATGATAAACCAACACGCGTACAGTGGATTTCCAGAATTCAGGTTATTTTCCATGGCGTGACAAAATGTGTAGCAACTCGCCTGAAGTAAATGGAGCCAGGAAGCCTGCAGAAGTCCACTCCAGGCTCGGTGTTTTCTGATTGGGACGTGTCAGCCAAACATCTAATATGTGTAATGCCATTAGCAGCGCTGCCAGGCCTGAGTGGCGGCTTGGTGCCAGCATACCCGGGCCAAATGAACAGCTGTTGTTCAAACAAAAGCTCCTCAGCAATATCTGACACTCTGTAAGTAAAAAAAATATCTGGAAGCTGTGGAACCGACTCACTGATTTGCAGTTCTCAAGAAAGCATCAGGTCTCTCCACTTAAATGAGGAGTCAAGCCCTAAATAAAGAGATACAAATCAAAAACATTGAGTCACAAGTAGATTTACTGTTACTAAAACTGATTCAAGTCACTCTTATTGACGTACTGAGATGAAGCAGAAGGTGGAATTAAACCTGGAGAACTCAGTGTTGCTGTTACACTTCAGTCTTTGCCTGTTTCTCCAACTACATTCGATTAGAAACCAGAACTGAAAAACCTCCACAAACAAAAAAAAAAAAAAATTGCTTCCATTATTCTTGTTCTAAAATACATTTTGTATGAAAACCAAGATCGTAATTTCTACCACAAAAAAGAAAAACAGCTTGTGTTACAGTTTATTATTTTATATCATGGAACAAAATTCAAGTAAGCACTTTGTTATTTCTATTGCCGCTTTCTGATGCTAAAATATGACAGTAAACACTAATAGAGTGTGACAACATTAGGAGTTTTATTTCTGCCCCTTTATTCAATAAATGCCTTTTCAAAGATTCATGGAAACGATTTTTACCTAAAGTGAAACCATGTGTTCACAGCCGAGGTGCTTCTATTGAATTTACATAAAAAAGTAAAATAGATAAAATGAGTTTCACTTGATATGACATTTGTAGCTTCTAACATCAAATGAGAACCTATTTATATAAAATGAGGTTTTTTTTAATCATCCAAGTAACGAGCTATGAATGTTTTACAGTAAAGCAAACATGTTAGTCACACGGCCCTCAGATATCTTTGTTTGCAGAAAGATTTTCCAAGTTCTCACTCCTCTGCCTCTCTATTCTCCTCTTTTGTCCCTCCACCTTCCACACACACACACACACACACACGCGCCCACACACACACACACACGGAGACGCATTCTTCCACAACAGCGAAGCTGAAAAACACCACAAAAAAAGTAAACAAACTCATGATCTTAGAGGCGCTTGGAGCCTGGGGAAAATGTACAAATGAACAATAAATTAAAGACATTAGCTCTGGCGTGATTAAAAAGTGTGGGAGGCCAAAGAGGCCAGAAATGCGGGCGGCAAAGTTTAATAAAAGAGAAAACAAGTTCAAAGGGCTGAGCAGAGCGAGGGAGCAGAGGGTTTAAATGCGACTACAGCGGTGGCTCTAATTCACAGCGTGAGGCTCGCTGAGAAAAAGGGGGGAGGCTCCACAAATAAATCCGACTGCTAACAACGTCGTAGCTGCAATAAAGAGCAGTTACTGTAGCTGCGATAGCATGTTAGGGGGAACCACAGGCTCGCGCTCAAATTCAAACTTGATGTAACGTTCTGATTCTCCTTCATATTTTCGAATCATCCTCCAAAGAATCCGACGGTATCAGCAGCAGGTCCAGTCCTGCTCCAGCTGCTCATGATAGCCATCAGAACCAGGCTGCATAGACATCTTCTGATCTCCCTGGAACTCACACACACACACACACACACACATGCCCAGCATCTTCCTCATCTCTACACACATCCTGCTTCTATTACACTTCTTCTGGTATTTGATCCAGCAGATACAGAATCAAGCTGCATGTTTTGTTGATATTTTTTCTTTTCCTTTTTTTTGGGAGGAATCTAACAGATAAGATGTCCTGCCTGAATGCCAGCGAACGTTACCAAGTCACAAGGTCAGAAGAAGACGCACGGAGGGATTTTCTATCAACCTTCTGAAGACATCATTACATCATTAAAGTCGCTGCGTTTCATTTCTGTACAGAGTTAAGGGAAGCCCAGGCCTGTAGGAAACTCTGCAGTGACAAATTCTGTCTTTTTCCTTTGAGTTCTTGGTGTTTCTCATGCTGCTGTGGTCCAACCTTTACAGAAAATCCCTTGTTGTCACTTTAAACAGGATTACCAGGACTTGAACACTGCAAAAACACAAAATCTTACAAAGTCATGTTGGTCTTGTTTGTACTGCCAATATCTTAGTACACTTGAAATAACACAAAACTAAGAAATAGGAGCTTGTCTTAAGTCAATAATTCCTCAATATGGGTGAAAAGTGCTAATTTCACTGGCAGATTATTTCACTTATAAAAAATGTTTTGTTATAAGTGAAATAATGGAGCCGATACTTTTTCCTCCATATCAAGGAATTACTGCTGGGAAGTTACATGCAATTTAGTTTTGTCTCATTTCAAGTGTAATAAGATATTTGTACTAGAAACTTGGGGAAAAATGACTTGTTAAGATTTGGTGTTTTTGCAGTGAATGATGCTGATGCAGGTCGTCCTGAATGTCCCTTCATGTCCCTTAGAAAAGTATTTGCATTCCTTCAACTTTTTTGGATCTTTATCATATGACCTCAGGGTTGTTAATGATGGTGATGGATACAAACTGCAGCCTTGTTGTGAAGTGGAAGGAATCATATTTGCTTTTTTATTTTCTAGAGATGTTTGCATCCAGCCCAGATGGATCAACACTTTGTTAAAATGTCTCCACCAGGTTTAAACATCTACAGACTGGATTTATTCTTCTATCTTTCAGTTTGGATGGAGAACATCTGTTAGGCACAAAAATGTTCAACCCTCGTCACAGATTGATGATTGGACTTAGCTCTGGACTTTGACTGTGCCATTCTAACACGTGACGTTCATTTCAGGGGGATCTGCTGGACAATGGATCTATTTATTGAATCTTTTGCAGCCTCTGAAAAGTTTTCTTTCGTTTTTCCATCCACTCTGACCCAGCTCCTGTAGATGCAGAGGAAAAGATTCCCCACAGCATGAAGCTGCCACCACCGGCAGGTTCACAACATGTCATGAGAGCCTCCATTTCCTCATTACATGTAACATGACATATAGATAATTATGTTACAGTAACACCTAAAAAAAGATGTGGGTATTTTTTAGGTACACTACAAATAGACAGATGTGAGCCTGATATTTGTTCTGTTGTGCATTATTATATTTATGATTATTATTATTATTACCCAGAAAACAGAATGTGTTTTATGTGATAAAATGACTTTCCATCATTTTTAATTTTTGTATTTAGTCTCTTAAGTGCAGGAAGTGAGTCAAAGACTGATACTTGTTCTGAATTAGGAATTTACGAGGCGGACCTTAAACCTATCGTTCAGTCCTTCGCTCTTAGTTACATCAGAAGGTTTTTGATGTTATTCCACACCAACGTTGAGTTTTAAACATATTGATGAATAAAAATGTCTCTTAGATCATTTGCTCTGCTCTCCGACACACACACACACACACCCACACACACACACACACACTCCCCCCAGTCCTCCCAGTGAGGAGATCCCCCCCCCGCCCCCCCGGTCTGTAGCTCTGTGCTGTGCCGAGACAAAACAAAGGCTTTTGTGCATTGTTTCCTTTCTGTTTACATTAGGCGGTTTATTGAGTCCAGCAGGTGGCAGTATGACCTACAGCTGGAGGTGGATGGGCTGCTTGTTGCTTTGCAGAGATTTTAGTTGAGTTGCGGTGAGGACAGATTAGTTACAGATTTTCAGGATGTATTTTTGATCAATCTGACAGCTCTGGATGCTGGGAGTTTGACTTGTCCAGATGTAGACAGATTTGTTTGTCTTTACTTCCACTCTGGTGTCAATCTACACCATGCAACGCATCAGAAATGTTCATAACACTTTCTCAAGACCTGAGGAACCTTTTTACGTTGACGGTATTTTTGATGTATTTTCAAATTCATTCTGTTATTCAGACATTATTTTAGCTCAGATGTTCACTTGCAAACTGAAACTGTAGGAGAGAATTTGCGGGGAATAAACCAGAACTGCTATCTTAAATAGATATCCAGTTGAAATAAGACAAAACTAACTTAACAGTAACTTTTCAACAAGTTATAGCAATTTGCTTTAAGTAAATAATTCCTTAATACTGATCAAAAATACTTGTTCCATTGGCAGATTATTTCATTGATTTTATTATTTACATATTTTTCCCAATGTGTCAATAGAACTAATACTTTTTATCAGCATTAAGGAATAATTGACTTGTATGTTACTGAAAAGTTACTTGTAAGTTAGTTTAGTCTTATTTCAAGTGTATTAAGACATTTGCACAAGAAATTATACAAAAAAATACTTTGTGTGACTTGTTTTTTGCAGTATTTGATTCATATTTTTAGTGAACTGTGTTTAGTCTCAGTTGGTTAAATGTGAAGAGGTTTGGTTGTCGGCTGTTCCAGTGAATCAGTTACCAGAAAATAAGTGACAAACAGGAAACATTAAAAACCTAAACAACTTCCTAAATAGAAATGAAACGGCTCAATGTGAGAACGTTCCAAATGATGTCACAGGAAATTCTGTGGTGGCATTTAACTACAGACACGCGGCTTTATTGTCTACCTGGACTTATTCATTAGCTGGTGCCAGGTTGTTTCCAGATATTATATTCAGTCAATAATAAATTAAAATGATTATAATTAGTACTGATAACGAGTGAACCAATATCACATGTATAACTTAAAGCCCTGACAAAGACCTTTTTGTAAAAAATAACAGCAAAAACAGTTCATTGGGTTTCAACCATTCTAACTAGAGTTGACTAACTAGTGGTAACTAACCAAACTAACAGACACCTTCTTGCTTCACTGTTCAGCAGCTGTTCTCAGCTTTGGAGAGACACGTCTAAACAACATGTTGATCAGATCACAGTCTGAGTATTACCACCTTTGTTTAAATTAAATAAATTAAATCGGGACACGGACTGGCTGCCTGGAAGCAGTTTATAAAAGGATGTGTGGGCAGAATGACTCTGCCTTTTTTTTTTAACCACGATATGCTCAGTAATTTTTTTTGCACAATTGGAAATCCAACAGACCAGCAGATCACAAGTTGTCACATCTAAAACCTTGTAATACTTTATAAATTAAAAGAATTAATAATGCTTAGCTACATTATTCTCTAATGTATGAATTTATGAGCATTGTTGTAGTTCTTGTTGATCATTTACATCATTTCCTTCTTTTTTATTTCTTAACACTGCAAAGGCACCAATTCTAACCAAGTCATTTTGGTCTAGTTTCTACAGCAAAGATCTTATCTCATTACAAATAAGACAAAACTAACTTACAAGTAACGTGTCTGCAGGACATAAAAGCTTCTTTTAAGTCAGTGATGCCTTAATATTGATGAAAAATGTGAGTTCCACTGGAAGATTATTTTACTTGGGGATAAATGTCTTGCTAATTTGGCCTCGATCTCAGTTCCTCAAAACAAACCTTTGCTCCTGTTTGTAGTTTATTAGTTTTTTTTGTTTTTATTTTTCATTTTACTTTGTAGTTTAGTTGAATGTTAGCAGCCCAGCTAAGCAGTTTGTTGACTGAGGTGCCATAACTGCAGGTCGAGTTATTTTTGTGAATATATTCTTAGGTTTCAGAGAGGAGTTGTTTGTGTTTGTTGCTGCCTGTAGTTCCATAACACCAAACAAGAACTGAAGCTGTTTGGTTATTAAATCCTGATAATCAGGCGGCGTCTCGATTTTGATTTTGATCTCAGTTATTAACTTTGTTAATAATTGTCTTTGGCATTTATTAATTATTAATAGCTATTCATAGTCAAACCAAACCTATTTGTTGCACAACACAGGACTTCCTCCAAATTGTCGAGCTTCGGCTCAAATCAATAACATGATGGTTGAAACTTGAACACTTATGGGGTTGTAACACAAAATGATCCTATTTTATTATTGTTATTATTATTATTATTTTTAAATAATAGCAAAATATCAAACAGGAAAAGAATAAGCTTCTAAAACATCTGGAATTGAACCACATTCAAATTTTGTGGACTGTATTTAACAACCATTTAAATGTACTTTAACAGTTCTGTACAGAAGAGCGGTCAAATGTTAAGTAAGAACGAACCCAGACTTATTAACCAGTTATTGCTTATAGAATTCAATAAAGCTGTTGTGTTGTAAGAGCCATTCTTTTATCTAATTTCACGATGCATTTAAATTATTTTGAAAAGCATGTCCAAAATGAGTGGACGTATACTCCTAACTGCTACTACACTGCAAAAACACAAAATCTTACTAAGTGTTTTTGGTGTAGTTTCTAGTGCAAATATCTTAGTTCACTTGAAAAAAGTTAAAAGTAACTTACAAGTAACTTTTCAGCAAGATATAGTGAATTATTCTTTAATATTCCACTGGCAGATTATTTCACTTATAATATAGGAAACAATGTCTAGTTATAGTGAAATGAAACTGGCACTTTGTCATCAATATTAAGGAATCACTGACTCCTATATCTTGCTGACAGGTAACTTGTAAGTTAGTTTTGACTTATTTCAACTGCACTAAGAAATCTGAACTAGATAAAAAAAAACATTTGGTAAGATTTTGTGTTTTTACAGTGTAAGTGCTTGTGATATTTGGCACAGTAATTAATAACACTTCATTGTGGGTAAAAGTAATCAAGTAGGTAATCTTCACAAAGATAAGATGGTTTCTATACTCTGGGAACGGACTAATAACTGGGCGTGAGGAAACATGACATAACCGTATCCCTCCTCAGCCTGATAAATGCCAACCTGCTTTATCTATTATTGGTGTGTTGAGCAATAATGAGTCTTTGTTCCAGAGACCGTCTTTAAGGACAGGCGGACAGTATGTGGTGCATCACATGTAAACGCACCCCGCGCCTATTAAAACGGAGCGTTCAGCAACACCACTCAGATACTGAGATGGCTATCGAGTCCAGAATAATCACAAGGTGTGTGATAGTGAGGGCAGTTAATAAGAGGAGCGATAAGAGGAGCTGTTGCACGTCTGTTATGGAGACATGGAGCTGCGCGTAGCATGGGTATGATAAGGAACGGGTCACAACACATAACTTAGTTCATTGCTCCGGAAGGCACTGTCAGACCCAGCCGGCCAGAGCAACAATCAAACTTTACAAAGTTTGGGCTGAAGTGAACTTGACTTCGGAGGATGTGTGTAATTAGTTTGACCCGATGTGTTTCCAGTAAACATTCAAGTGTAATTATAAGTCACTGACCAGCAGTGATCAGCAACATGTGGGGGAAGGACAGCAATGCATCTGTCTGGTTGTGTCTTTAAATTGACTGGTAAGGGTAGGAACAGTATAAAGCGTAACTATGGCAACTTTGAAACCTCAGCTGTTTCAATCATTGACATACACTGCAAAAACACAAAATCAATAAGATAAAACTCATTAACAAGTAACTGAAATATAGGCGTTGGTTTTAAGTAGATAATTCTTCAATATTAAAAGGGCAGCATGATGTACTTTAAACACATAGTACCATTTTACAAATAGATAAAATTTTACCATAGATAGACAGACAGACAGACAGACAGACAGACAGACAGACAGACAGACAGACAGACAGACAGACAGATAGATAGATAGATAGATAGATAGATAGATAGATAGATAGATAGATAGATAGATAGATAGATAGATAGATAGATAGATAGATAGATAGATAGATTATGTTTTTTAAGAATTGACTTAAAAGAAATTGGACTTCATAATTGGAGTAGAGGTAAGAGCTAAAGACTTAGCAGTAATAAAGGGATTCGCTGCAGTAACTGAAACAACAAAGACCTTAAGAAGTTAATGAGGAAACATGAACTTTCAAACTCTGTGTTGTATTTTGTGAAGGAGATTTGTTCTAGTAGATGGTCCTGATTGGTTTGAAACAGACCAATCAGGTCTGCCATACACTGACATTTTTTTCTTTCAACCAACTTAAAGGGGAAGTAATACGTGTTTTCCAGGCACATTTTATAGCACAATCAAGTAACTATGTTACCTTCAATTGTTATGAAAATGCTTTGTATATAAAACATGACTTAAAAAAAAATTTTACTTTGTTATTTAACACATTGAAATTTGGCTCAAAAAGTTCATGTTACATTATACTGTCATTTGATTTTAAAAAGTCTTACTTCAACTGAAAGATTATTTCACTTATAACACAGGAAAATGTCTTGTTATTGGTCAAATGATCTGCTGGTGGAAGTAGGACTCTTTTGTTAATATTAAGCACTATTATACTGAAAACTCAACACAAATACAGTGTGCAAAAACTACACTGTGTTTTTGCAGTGTAGTTTGATATTAATAACCACCTTATGCCTCATCGTAGTGGGCTTCCTCCCTAAACTTCCCGATAATCTGACAACAATAATTGCTCTTGACGTAGGAAGATCTGGCCCCCCAGTTAAAACTCTGTTGAAGGGCCCCTGCTGCTACTGAGAAGTCGTTCGTCCCTCAGTCTGGGTTTATACTTCCATGACAAGAACCGACCCACCAGGAGCCGAAGATGAGATTATAAAGTACAAAAACAAAAAAGAAAAGATTTTTTGGGACACACCCGAAGAACACATCAACAAACACACCTATAAACAATGTGTTCTGCTCAGACACACACACACATACAGAGGCCGACGTGTAATTCAGAGGCAGACTCTGCTCACCGTTTTTATCTCAACCCCAAGTTTATAAAAATACAAAACTCTTCTCTGAAGGCAGGAACCGTCAGAACACGGCTAACAAACCAAACATCCAGAAGATGTCCTCCCACAGAGTCCCACTGAGAGGCAGACAGGAAGCACACACAGATACAGACACACACACACACACACGTGCATGCCCACACACAGGAACACACACCCTAAGGTGAAGCTGGGACCTTACACCGGTAGAAAACTAGTGAAGGTTGGAGGAAGAACTGACCTCTGACCCCCGGCTGAAATGCCTCTCCTCTCCAGCGTCTCGCTGTCAGACTCTGCTGCCGTCCGAATGCAAACCAGGCAGAGTCGGAGCGAGCTGCCAGGGCATTATTAGCACCGTTAGCGGGGGAGGAGGAGGAGGCGTCGCCTCCAGGGAAATGTCTTGAGATACGGACGCTCTTCCCTGTTCCGCATCAGCTTTTATTGCAGGGCTATCAGGCTATTGGTTAATGCGCGGCTCTGCACAGCAGATAAAAGAATGGCAGAGATATTAAGAGACCTGCTGTCTAATGATCATGCAGAGTGTGTGTGTGTGTGCGTGTGTGTGTGTGTGTGCGCACACAAGGATCTCCTGTAGCAGTCTGTAGTACAGCGAATTTCACAAAGCTTCTGACTGAAGATACTGATTTATTTATTTTATTTATTTAAAAATAAAATAAAATTGTATTTAATTTTTTTTGTATTTTGTACTTCTTTGATGTGGAGATATTGAATATCAATTAGAATATGTGGAGAATCCTGAACCTCAGGTGTGAGATCCGACTATTTCCTGGCTCTGGATCTGGTTTAACAGCTTGTTTCGATGAAAGCTGGTTTGTTTCCAGGGGGATTCTTCACATAATTCACACATCCACCAACAGGCAGGACTCTGCTCTTCCACAGCCTGATCCAATCTGAGGACCAACGAGAAAAGGGATTTTATTTTACGTGGTGAAACTAGAAGGAAGCTGTTCCTCGGTTTATGGCCTGCTGTTGTGGAACTGCCGATGTGAAGCGAAACCTTAAAGGCTCTCGTGTAAACGTCCTGCTTGATAAGGCGGAGAGGAAGGCAGGTGGCCTCGACCTCCAGGATGAGCGCGCGTCCTTGGTCACACGCACAAATTCACGCACACACACACACACACACACACACACAAAGAGCACAAATTCTATGACCTTACACTGTAAAAACACGAAAATGTCATGAGTTTTCGTGAAGTTTGTCCTCGTTTCTAGAGCAAATGTCTCAGTACTTGAATTAACATAAAACTAAATCATTTTAGCAAGATATAGGATTGTGTTCAGAGTAAAAAATCCCTTCTACTGATGAAAAAGTACTAGCTCCATTTCCATGGGGGAAATGTCAAGTTATAAGTGAAATAATCTGCAATATTAAAGAATCATTCACTCTGAAGTAGCTTCTATTTGATACTGAAAGGTTCCTTGTGATTTAGTTTTGTCTTTTGTCAAGTTTACTAAGTCAAATTACTAGAAACTAGACCAAAACTACTTTTTAAGACTTTGTGTTTTTGCAGCGCAGCAACCGGAGGAGTCGACTGTTGGAAGCAGACCTGAAGGGTCAGATGAAGTCGTCCAGCTGGTTTCTTGTCCTCCACAGTTCAAAGTTTACAAACCACATCATAAACTTTCCACTCAGACTGTATCATGATCTATGACGATTATCAAGGTCATCGGAGTTTTGTTAAAATTACCAGTCGTTCACTACGAGGGAAGACGGCAGCAAAAATAGATTGACCAAGGTTTCCATCAGGATCTTGTTATTGATAGTAGTATTCAGGTAGAATATTACATATTAGCAAATTTGATAAGTGTCCAGTGTTCTGGTGATCAGGTGGTGAAACAGTCTGAGACGGTTGGGTTTTTTTTTTTTTACTATCGCTGTCATCACACATGGTTTTAACTGTAATTTCCCATTTCGATGCTGTTCCACTAACTGTCATTATTTTATCATGGTAATCATAAAACCAAAAACGATGTCACCCTTAAATCAAACATCATCTGCAAACTGTTCTGCTGCAGAAGGTCCGGCCTTCCATCGGCGGATTCTTCTGAAGCTGCACAGCACGGAAATATCATAATATCAACAATATTACAAAATGAGGATTTTAATATTCTGGACTCTTTTTTTAATTTTCTGCAGCCCAGCTGGATGACCCCTCCCTGACCTTGATGCATACCAAGCGGCATTTACAACGGCTCTGTTCTTCACCAGCGATAAAAAGGCGTGCTCCAATAATTTCATTTGCCAGCCATAAACCTGTGATTAATTACAGTACACACCTTTCACTGTTTAATTCAACTTTCCCTTCCACTACAGAAAAACTAAGAAGTTTCTGAAATATACACTGCTCAAAAAAATAAAGGGAACACTTAAACAGGTGTTTAACACTTAAAGTGTTCCCTTTGTTTTTTTGAGCAGTATATATATTTTTAACAATAATACAAAAAAACAGACTTTAAACTGGTCGAACGCTTCAGCTTTAGTTTCGGTGTCTAAGCAGGTTTTAATGATCGTTTTACACGTAGTGAGCAGAAAAGTTCAGCTGAGAGCCAAACAGCAGACAGGATCACAATGTAAGCACAAAGAAAATGATTATCAAAAAAAAAAAAACTGCATCAATTTGGTTTCCTGGAGGGAAACGTATGGAGCTGCTGATTGGCTGCTGTGAAATCCTGCTGAAGGTTTGGTTGTTTTACACGTGATTTTTATAGGAAACACATAAAACTCTGAGCTGAGAAAATACTCAGTTATGTTTCGCTGCAACTCAGAGCAATAAGGCTCATTTTTCATGTTTATGTTTTTGTATTAAATGTTCATCTTTGCTAAAACCAAGCGCCTCAGGAGAGCGTGGCGTCTGTTCTCCACTTGATAAAAGCTGCTGTTAATTTATTAAATTCATACAATTCGACTGCTGAGTAATTTCACATCATTTCCAAAACACACAAGTTGAAAATCGTGATCAGAGTCATTAAGATGCATTTCTAAACATATGGATGCCTCTATCAGAAATGAATCAAAAAGGTTTTCAGTTTTTAACTTTAATGAATCCCCACTAACAACTACAGTGACATCTCTGTGCACTGTAAAAATTGTTTTTGGAAGATGTTAAATATTGCTACGTACTTCACTTTTAATCGAGCCTAATCACTTAACAATAGCAATTATTAACTTATTATTAATTATTAAATAAAAAACATTTCAATTAGAATGTAGCTGCAGATGGTGGTCTGCTGTCTGGATGGTTTTATGAAAAACTTAATCAGTTCAGCAAAAGTTTACAGTTTGGACGCAGATTTAGCTCCTTTAGCAGCAGAGCTAATGCTAAAGTCTAGCATGCTAAGCTGAGTAACAACCATGTCAGAATGTTTATGCAGTAAAATGTAAGAATGCATTGTAAATGCATTTTATTTCACTAAGGTTGTGTGCATTCATCACAACCCGGGTCTGTTTGCTATGAACATGGAGCTCCAGTCATCCAGACCAGTCAGAACTGAACTCACCACGATGAGCAGCTGCGTTCCAAAAGGAGAATTAGTTCAAAATGAACTTTTTCATGTTTCGTTTGGCTGTTCAAGTTCCATCACACCCAGAAATAACAGATGAAAATCCAGCTGAATAAAATATTCCGTGCAACTGTTTGGTCAGTGTGAGGCTGCTGTCAACACAGCGATGCTTTTTTGTTACAATCATTTAAAAAAATAAAAAAATAAAAAATAAAATAAAAACTCGCCAATTTAGAAACAGCAGTTTAAGTTGCAGCTTCATTCTGATGGATGAACAATTTATTCCAATAATGAAACAGTTTGACACCCAACCCAGGAATTACGCCTCCCGGTGTAGTAGATGTGTTTACCGGGATTTTTAAAAAAATTGTTACTGTTAGATGCGTTTGATTCATTTTTGGGGGCACTATGCACACACACACACACACACACACACACACACACACACCTACACACACATTGACTCCGAGTGAACAAAGGGAGCGCATCTCTGACGTTCTGCAGTATTAACAGCTGGATTGATATATATTTTTAAAGTGGTTCGTGTCGGTTGCAGAAATCTGGGCTCTAACTGATCACTTATCAGAAACACTCACATCAGACTTCGAGGGCGCAGGGCCAAACTGACCCACACACACACACACACACGCACACCCACCCCCACACACACACGCACGAGGCCTTTGCTGTCTACTCGGAGCCAAAGAAAAGCCTATAAGTTTCTCCTGTTCTTTTGGACGCGTCGCCTGCGCCATGCAGGCCAGGAAAGTTGGAACGACGCCTCCCATCACACCGACCGAGACCAATCTGGTTCTCCACGCGGTTCGAGAGGAATTCTGCTTTTAACACCAAAGCAGACGAGAAAATAATAATAATTTTTAAAAAAAAGAACGTAAGAAAAAGGAACATTTAGAAGAATTCTGCCTGGTGGGAGGAACGAATTTTTAGAATAATTTGATGCGCGACTCACGAGCTGCGAATAACAATAATAAAAATAATTACGTATAGTGATTCACAAGAGGCTTCGCGCGCACACTTTACCTGATCAGGTGCGAAGAAGCTCCGCTTTAAAAACTAGATGCTACAAAACCAGGAAGAAACGCATCTTGATTCACTCTCCGCTCCAAAACATCTGGGTTCTGCGCAAACTTACAAAATAAAAAGATTAAAATACAAAAATAATAGAGTCGACTTTTTTCTTCTTTTTTTCTTTTCTTTTCTGTCGAGCAGCAGGATGGAGTATTGCTCCTGACAGGACGCTCCGCTCGACGCGGGGCTGCTTCTCATTTGTGGCCTCCGCCGCCTCTCTTCACATTTCTCATGATTTTGGGGGCTTTTTTTTTTTTTTTTTCCTTTTCCCCTGAACGCACCGCTGCTCGGTCACAAGGCCTTCATCTGCGTCTGTTACCTGCAAATTATTCGATTTATTCAGCCCGGCTTCCAACGCTGACCCAATGAAACAGCGACAAAATGATCCAAAAACACGCGCACTGTAATGATTGACGGCTCTCGCGGTAATTGGTCATTAATTGTTTATTCTTGCAGGAGTTAAAATGTTATGTTGTGAGTGACGCATTTTAAAACGGATTTAATCTGTTTTAAAATGCATATATATATATATATGTGTGTGTGTGTGTGTGTGTGTGTGTGTGTGTGTGTAATGAAGACTTTTAAATGAAGATAGTTTATCACTGCTAAGCTACAATATAATTCTGGTTGAGTAGCTTAAACGAAATCGCTTGAATCAAACGATATCACCCCACAAATAATTTCCAATTTTTACTCATGATTCAGATTTACGATAATTAGAATTAGCCAACTGTCTTTACTGCACAGTTATCAACCTTAATTAGGCCACTAATAATGGAGAACGCGAAGAAGATTCACTTCTGTTCTTTTATTTACAGCTATAGTTTACTACCATGTGTTCTGAGTCGTCCAGTGTGTGTGTGTGTGTGTGAGAGAGAGAGAGAGAGAGAGAGAGAGAGGGTGAGTGTGTGTGTGTGTGTGTGTGTGTGTGTGTGTGTGTGTGTGTGTGTGTGTGTGTGTGTGTGTGTGTGTGTGTGTGTGTGTGTGCTCTGCACTCACTGTTCACGGCGTGTCTGTAGCGCTGCTGGCCGCCGAAGAGGCTCTGTCCATTGATCAGCAGTAGTGAATCCAGGGCTGGACCTTGGTTCGGGTCCGGGTCCTTCTGTTGTCGGACCAGATCTGAACTCGGAGCAGAAGATCCGGAGAGAAAAAAAAGGGGGGAAAAAAAGAAAAGAAAAAGTTCTCCGAGAGCGCGCGCTCGCTCGCGCGTGTGTCTGTATGTGTGTGTGAATCTGTGCGGTTTGTGCGCAGAGCGACGCGGTCAGAGCGGAGCGGTGGCCGGATGATGGGCGCTTAGGAGCGGCTCGCCGAGACGGTCTGCGGACCGGACTGCGCGGCACCGGCTCTGGGTGAGTTCCTCTGACTTTTACTGTCCTCCGGCCAGATTTCTGTGCGTCTCCAGGCTGAGCCCGACTGGATTCACGTCTTCATCCTCGAAAAGAGGGAGAGAAAGAGACAGGAGGCGCAAAGAAGAAGAAGAAGAAGAAAGCGCGGGTCAGTCCGGAAAAAAAAACAACAGACCTGAGTGAAAAGTTAAAAAAAAAAAAAAAAAAAAAAAAGAAGAAAAAGGAAAAAGGAAAAAAAAAACAGCAGCGTCTGAGTTCCAGTTGTGCAGCGGGCGCAGAGCGCTTTGGAATCACACTGTCACTTTCAATCGTCCACTGCGCTGACGGCTGCAGCGCCTGATAGAGGGAGGAGAGAGGGGAGGAGAGACGGCCAGGGGGAGGAGAGGAGAGGAGCCGCGGAGGGGCTCGGTGGGCCGGATCTCTACTGGAAATGACCAGGGAGGAACTCTGCTGCTCCGGATCACCAGAGGGTCGTGACCCGGCGGCGGAGGGACACCCTGCGGGGCACAACTCGGCCCGAGGCATAAGCGAACTCAGCTGCCGTTTAAGGCCAGCAGGGGGCCCTCAAGAGCGCTTGACCTCTGACACAGCTTGAAGTTCAGAGCCGTTCTAGGATTCAATTCACTTCTTAAAGATGGTGGAGACAAAGTGATTCCTCTGACTGCAGCCTGGAGATCAGACTGTCAGTGCAGAGCAGGAACCAGGAAGTAGGAAGCAGGAAGTAGGAAGCAGGAAGTAGGGGTCAGCTGTCATGCTCTCAGTAATTAGACTGCATTTCTGATTGAGCTATCAACATCGCTAACGCAAGCAATGTAATATGAGTTTTATTATTATTTGTCTGTTTTTTTAGCATAACTATCAGACTGAGTGTTGTGAAGCCAGTTTGGTTTTTGTTGCCATAAGCTTCCAAAAATTTGATTTAATATTGTTTAATTTTATTTTTACTTTTTAATCTTATCCAAAATGTCAATACTGTATTTGTGTCAGTGTTTGTTTGTTTTGTTTGTTTGTTTGTTTTGTTTGAAATATTTCAAAGTACGAAGAACCAGACCATTTTGGATCATGTCATATTAATATTTATTATTTATTGTGTGTCTTTGTAAAGATCCTGTTTGGAAAGAAAACTGAATCACCTCACTGAGCACAAATAGAGTGAGTGAGTGAGTGGTCATTCAGTTCTGATATTTCTTTTCTTTGAAAGAATTAAACAAATTTTAAAGGTGAAATGTTAACAGTAATAATTTTCTGCTGGTTATTAATAACCTGCTCTTAAACACTGAGCTGCTTCTGACTGGATGACTCCATGATTTATTTTCTGCTGGTTCTAAATGAGGAAATGTGAACTGGAGTTTAGATCCCCATAACAAATTCTTTCTTAGGATCTGTTCTGAGTTCTGTTCGCTGAACTATTTGTCACCAAACATGCAGAAACTGTGAGGTGAGAAAGGAATAAACTTGTCGGAGTGTTTTCTGCCTCGCAGCAGGAACTTATCAGGCTGATATCTGCAGCTTCTCTCCGTCTCATCCAACAGCCACAAACTGAAGTCCATGTTCTGATGTGTGTTAATAAGTAGCCTAATAATAAGTCCAGGATGAGCTCTCTCTCTCTCTCTCTCTCTCTCTCTCTCTCTCTCTCTCTCTCTCTCCCTCCACTGTGTCCACATCAGATGCGCTGCAGCGTTAATCATAAACCTGTGTGGTGATAGACAGATGTCACAGCGCCGTGTCTAATAGATAAGGAAGCCTGAGAAGGTCAAATGCCACCGAGGGCTGCTGCAGGGGAGAGTTTCCTCCCAGCAAAAAAAAAAACAAAAAACCAAACACACTTCATCTTTTGTTGTGATTGTTGCGCTGAGAGTTAGGCTGACTTTAGCAGGAATAAACGTTTCACATGTTGGAAACATGGGCGGAGCCAAGACTGAACAAACAGACTGAAGGACAAATAAATACATAAACAAGTTTACATCTCACAGCAGCTCACTGAGTTATTTAATACATAAATAGAATTTGGAATAAAGTGTTTTTTTAAGCCTATAGCAGCAAATGAACAACATTTCAGTTCTGGGGAAAATGTGTGTTTTTAAGATGTTTTCAGCTACAGGATGCCTGGAGCGTGACATCAGGAGAGATTCGACCCGATGCATCAGTTCATAAACGGTTTCCTGAGCTGAGATGTAAAACATAATTAATCAGTTATTAAATCTCTGAAGCAAAGTGAGATTTGAAATCCAAACAAGTTTGTGAAACCATTTTCGATTCCCAAAACACTGAAGTGAATTTAAAAGCTGTTTCGTTCTTCATTTACTTAAGGATTATTGCAGCATTTTAAGATCTATAATCTGTACGGATTAAAGATCACTTGGGTGCCTCCTACTGGTCTGAGGGAGCTTTAACTCGTTGCAGAGTTTCCTTATAACTTGGGCCGGCTGTGCATAAACAGCTAACCAGTTATAGAAATAAGGAGAGAAGGTTTTTCAGCCTAACTGAATTACTGCACCATCCCAACATGACTTAGTATTGAGATAAAAAGAAAAAAAAAACCTTTCCACAAAGGGCCGAATGCACGAGGACGCGCGAGCGGGGGTCACCGCGCGCGCAGAAGATGCACAGACCAGTCAGAGAAGCTGCGGCGCCACTATTATTATGATTTAATGTGACAAATATGCGACGAATACAATGCTGACGGGGATCTGCGTCTCCTTCATATGTTTCTAAAATTACTTTTTTTTTCTCCTTTTTTTTGTAGAAACGTCATCACGGAGCTCCTCGTGCCGCCACAAAGCGCCAATAACACCTGAGACAGAATCACTTGACCATAAACGTAAAATATTCTTGGCTTTATTTTCATAAAAAAAACTCTGCTCTTAAAAAACATACTATTTTTATTGTTTACTAAATTGGAATAATTAAGTTTGTGTTTAAATTTTATAAGTATTTCTTTCCTCCGACAAATTATTATTATTAATTATTATTATTATTATTATTATTATTATTATTATTATTATTATTATTATTATTATTATCGGATGAATTATTTATTAGCAGCTCCAGATCAGACAGAAAGCCTCTCTGTCTGTCTGCAGGCAGCGAGTCTTTGGTTGGAACATGAACGGAACTCATGAATTAAAATACTTTAAAACAATAAATCATCAGAGAGTTCTAGTTTGCTGGGTTTTATTTAGAAACTGTTTTTTGTTGTTGTTGCGCAAAACAGAGAACAGAAATCCTCCCAGAAACACTCGGCAGTAAATTATTGAAGCCTCCGTCCCTCCTTCTTATTTTCCCACTTCTTGTGGATCTACAGATCAACTCAAACAAGCGTGCAAATCCCCACGGCGCGCTGAGCCCGAGATGAAATATTGATCCCTGAAATAAACAGGCTGATACTGAGACCAAAAAAGAGAAAAGAGATCAAATAAAACCCCAGAGTTCTTCGAGTGCGCGGAGGAAGACGCAGCGCGGCGCAGGTAGAAGGCCTCCGCCGGGCTGCCTGCAGCCTCATCACTGCTGCAGCCGCCGCCGGGGAGGAAAAGCAGAGCAAAAACAGGATTATTATGTTAAGAGCAGATTCATAGAAAGAACGTGTATGATTTTGTGCAGAGCACGAAGCTCATCTAAAATTCAACAAGTCAGCGGGATCATATGGAGAAGAACGCGCCTGGCTCGGATCAGGCAAAATGAAGCGTAAAGAAGGAGGCGCAAGTCTGGCTGCGGCCCGCAGCGGAGCTGATGCGCAATAAATCATTTCTTCAACTATTAATGACGGAGCTTTTCATTTTCAGGGGCCGTTCTGTTCTGGAGCTCCTCTGGTCAGAGTCTCCCGGTCAGCGGTGGCATCACTCTGTGCGAACAGAACAGCGCGGCGGTGTGGCGAGCAGGAAGAGGCTGCGGCGGCGCAGGAGGCAGGCCGGAGTGGCGCAAAGCAACGAGGAGCGGCAATTCTGGCTAGAGCGGGAGAAGAAGAAGAAGATTGTTCCGGAGAGTGGATGGACAAAAGGAAGGAAGGAGAGAGAGAGAGAAAGAAATGAATAAAGAAAGAAGTAAAGGAAGAAAAGGTGTTTATTATTATTATTATTATTATTATTATTATTATTATTATTATTATTTTGTTAAGGAAAGCTCTTTTATTTTTTTACTAACATCATCAGAACGACAGGTCACTTATTGTTGGGGCGGTTTGAGTTTTTCTGAGGCTTTTTGTTGTTCAGCTCAAACTTTCATCATTTCCTCTGAAACCAAGAAGAGAAATAAATGCGGGAGACGAGATCAAAATCTAAACTCACATCTGGGAATCCTCTGATCCTCTGATCTGCTGCGGGGATCTACTGTCCATTTTAAACACGGTTGATCACAAAGTGAGCTGGTTCTCCACACATACACACACACACACACCCACGCCCCCACACGCACACACACACACACACACACCCACATACACACACACATAGAAAGAGAGAAAGGATATGGTGCAAAAAATGTTTCAGAAAAAATGATCCATCAAACAGCAAGAAAACCAGAAATGTGTTCTTATTTATTGACAATAATTGTAAAGAAAATAAGCAACAACATTCAATCCAAACTGATGTTATTAATTATTATTATACAATTGTTAAGGACATAATAGTTATATTAACTTAATATTATTAATAATAATAATAATAATAATAATTTTGCGACAATAATTTGGCCCAAAAATTATGCGTATTGTGTTTTGTCAGGGTTATAATTAGTAAAGTTTCAATTTAAAATAAATGTAGATGTTTGGGGAAAAGCACGAGATTGAGAAAAAGGAAAAGAAAAGAAAAAAAAGAAGAGTGCAGATGAGTGTTTCTTCAGAGGAGCTGAAAGTACCAGAGGAGGTTGAGGGTCTGTCAGAGGCTCGGGGCTCTTGGGAGCCCGGGAGCTGCGTGGGTTCCGCGTGGCTCCGCCGCGGCACTAAAGAGGAGCTGATGGCCCCAAACGGCCCAAATGGCTTGTTTTTAAAGGTTGGATCTCGTTTCCGCGGAGCATTAATTTGTCTTTAATTTATCACTTTCGGGCCGCCAGCTAATTGCTTCCATGCTCAGGTCACGGATCACGGATCCATTATTGCTGCTCTAGTTTTCACTGAGAGGCGAAACCCGCAGCTTTAAACCCGCAGCTTTAAACCCGCAGCTTTAAACCCGCAGCCGACAGCAAAACACAGCTTTTCAAAATTAACTACTTTATTATTATTATTATTATTATTATTATTATGTTCAGTATTATTCCTTTGTATTCCTTATTAAATATTTCATGTCACTTCAGATTTAGGAACAAATAAATGAATTAATTATTTATTTAAAATTTATTAGCATAATTTATATCAATAATGTAAACAATTATTTCAGATATTAATTATTATTAAAAGCATATTTATGTGTTAAATTAATGTATAATTAATTAGATATTGAACTAATAATTATGTTGTCTATTTTGTTTTGTTTTTTGTTTCTTTTGGGAACTTATAAATAAAGGTTTATTTATATGTTTGTTAATATTATAACCGGAATATGAATGTGTGTTCTCAACTGTTTCTATTTATTACATGTGCACAGTGTAGTTATGTATAAATTATTTCTATTCATTCATTCATTTATTCCTAAAAGGCATGAATTCATTATTTCAACAGGTGGACATGCAGCAGGTTATTAATCTGATCAGAACCTTTTAGTATTTATCAATATTCTGATATTGGTGTTTCCTGGTTCAGTCACCATGGAGCCTCAGGCAGCCGGTGGTTGTGAGGCTGAGCTGACCCTTAAAGCCTTGAGGATCATTTTTCCCATCTCCACAAAAGTAAATGTGAAGTTTCAAAAAAATAAAACGCCAGTCTTGGGGTTAGGTTTTCCATGTCAACATTTCTGCTCAACTCAAATGATCAGCAGCGACTCCTGATGACTTCATGGCCTTTGAGTAAAAACCCGAGCTTGGAGGCGGGGAGGTTCCGGGCGCTCTGGGTCCAGAACCCATCAGGGCGGCCGGGTTCCTGGGCAGAAAGCAGCTCTCGGCGCCCGGCCTCCGGCTTCCAGCTCCACTCCGCAACGCTAACGATTGTTTTCCTTTCAGTTAAAGCCCCCGCCGTTCGCTTTTCCACCCAGCAAGAAGTTCTTACCTGAAATCAAATCCGCCTGCTTAACGAGGAGGAGGGGGCCGGTGGGGAGCATTTCTAAACGTCAGCACTCTGCACTATGTCATCCAGCTCAAGTATTTGACAGCTGGAATTATCTGTAAATACTTCATTAAAGTGTGTGTGAGCCCCCCTCTGCCCCCCGTTTACTTCCCTCCATGGTCCACTTCTGGTAAGATCGACAAAATGATAACATAAACAAAAAGAAAAAGAAATTCAATTCTCATTTGGTGGAGAGAGTAGAGGAGGGGGGCGGGGGAGCAGGGGGGCACGATCTACAAAACAGTGGAGGTCTCTGATGAAGTCTGGAGTGTGTGTTCAGTGTTTGGAGCTCAGGGTTTACTCAACTGAGCCAGACGCTGAGCGGAGCTGCGTCCTCCTCAGGCTGATGGGAAGCAAAGAGGGACAAAAAAAAGAGAAAAAGTGCTAAACTAGAACCCCAAACATCTCCAACCATTGGTCCAGCAGGATTCGCCGGCGAATCAAAATAAACCTCAGAGCCTTCATCCTCCCTCTGAACAGCGGCTGACCTCAGAGCCGCAGGCCGGCCTCTCCAACCGATGCGTCTGCAAAACTGCCGGGCGAAGCATGAAAATGGAAAGCAACAACGAGGGGTGTGTGTGTGTGTGTGTTTCCAGTTTGAGGTCAGAGGTCATCCTGCAGGTCCTACCTTGACGCTCGCTGGGTCACGTCTCGTCTGGTGTCCAGCTCCTCGTGTGCTGGCGCGACCGCCCACGCGAGATGATTCCACTTCACACTTCCTGTCTGATTGGGCGGAGCCCTCCATTCAAAATACACGTCAATCATTTACTGTGGGGCAGCGGCGAGCAGACCCTCTGATTTCTCCAGGGGAAGTCAATGATTGAAAACACGAATTGAGGGACACCCATGATGGCAAGTATTTAGAGTGGCTGCGTGTGTGTGTGTGTGTGTGTGTGTGTGTGTGTGTGAGTGCGTGTATGCGTGTGTGTGATACTGTTCAGCGACTGTCAGAGTGATAGTGATCTGGCCGGCTGTGTGGAGGGTGCAGGGTCAGAGGTCACCTCAGGGCTGTGATCTTGTGTTTGTTATTGCTTTGCTGCCCTTGGACGGGTTAACATAGCACACACTGCATCAGCTGCTCTACGCACTTCCTCTGTCACACACACACACCCCTCTCAGCCAATGGGTCTGTGAGAGGCGTCTGAGGGTCACTTCCACATGTGTTGATGGGCCAGAGTGAGTTAATCTAAACTGGTGAAATGTTATATCCCAGCGCAGGGCGGGCAGGAGCTGCCGGTTCATCGTGTTCAGACTGGAGTCGCCACCAGCATGTTTGACACTTCACTGTTTCAGGATCAGATGCACAGAAATCCTGCCGCACTTAAAGGGGCAGTATTATGTTTACCAAGACATTGTGCCATTTTATATCACTATGTCATCTTCAGTTGTTGTAAAACTGCTGTACATTTCAGATATGAGTTTGAAGAAAATTGACTTTGTAATTTAACACTTTGAAATGAATGGATTTCTCAAACATGCATGAAAGAATCAGAGCAACACTCTAGGTATGTTTCTTATGAAGGAATAAAATTAGAACGTGATGTAAAGCTCAAGCCCCTTTCACTGTCCCGTGGTTTTAAGAGATGGGGTCATCTGGAACCCACAGGTGTTTTATTCTGTGTGGAGTCAGTGCAGCACCACCAGACTGCAGCAGCAAAGTGCATTTCCAAGTTGTGTGTGTGTGT
This sequence comes from Xiphophorus couchianus, assembly GCF_001444195.1. Taxonomy (NCBI): domain Eukaryota; kingdom Metazoa; phylum Chordata; class Actinopteri; order Cyprinodontiformes; family Poeciliidae; genus Xiphophorus; species Xiphophorus couchianus. Next base: position 2,665,884 of record NC_040234.1, on the reverse strand, counting down.
GTGTGTGTGTGTGTGTGTGTGTGTGTGTGTGGTTTCAGGAATTGAATGTCTGACATCTGCCATGCTCCTCCTGACCGTCACGTTGCAGGACAGTTAAAAGATTTGAAATACTTTCAATCTTTTAGTGTAATTGTTTCAGATTTCTGTAAAGTGACAAATGTAGAACAACAAAGCGTTTCTTGCTAGCTAACAGCTATGATAGCAGTGCTAATTTAATTCATTTCCTGCTACTTGCATCTCGCACTTTACACTCATCCGGTCTTCATGTACATAGTTCTCAATAAATAGATTAAATAGACTGACTTAATCCATTCCTCCTCCCGGACATCATCAGTGTAGCCATGCTAACTAGCCTTAGCATTCACAGCAGCATGAGCATTCAAAATGTCACAGTTTTAGATGTCTTAGAGTTTGCAGATGACAGTTTTCCACCACATTTTTCTTACACATTACATTAAATAACAAAGACAGGAAAGCAAATCCTACCTGTGTGATCCCTGGGAGGAGGAGGACGGAGAATCCCAGGTTCAGGTGGTGTTTCTGAGACTTCTGGAGGAGGAGGTGGCGTGGTAATGTTTGCTTGAGTTCTACTCTTTTTGGCGACTAGATTTAACTGTTTATCCCATCCTGAGCATCTTAGCTCGACGCTCCTCCTTAGCTCTTCCGTTTGCAAAAAAGAAAAAAACAAACTGGTCAACCGGTGACCCCGCCAGAACTACGCACATGGTGAAAATTTCAGGCCTCATAACTGCAGAAGGGGTAAAAGTCTGGTTATTTATTTTTAGTTAGCTTAACTGCATAGTCACAGTTAGATTACAGAAAGAGCTCCAAGTAAACAAATGTCAACTGACCAATAACATTCAGCTTTATACTCTTTTTCCACCAAACTTTTGTTAATAGTAAAGGGAGTTTATCAATAATAATAATAATAATAAAAATAAAATCCAACAACTAAAATTTAAAGGAAATTTTAAAGGTACGCACAGTGTACAGCTGTACAGCTGCAGGCGCTACTTGTGGGTCACAAATCGGGTCAAATCTGTGGTGTTATTCAATCCTGTGGATTACTGATCATTGATCCTGAATAGTAAAGCTACTCATAAGATATAACTCTTTTCTGTCCATGTGTATTGACTTTAAGACTAATTCATGATGTGACCTTTAGTTTCAACTACTTAAAGACTTCATTATTTTGTCAGTAGAAAATGTTTTATGATTCTCTATTTTAAGCTGCAAATGAAAAACAGAAAAATCTTATTTAAATACCAAATTAAATGAGCTTACTGCACAGTTTGATAACTAGGATCAACAGGAATGTAAGTGTGATTGAATTTTGATATATATATTTATACAGTATATATATATTTAAATCCCTTGAGATGACATTTTTTGTGAATTGAATTATCATGTTGGGTTTTTATATTTTCCATAAGGTCAAATAAAACAACCGTTATTTGTCTTTTTACCAATAAGGACTCCACCGGGAAACATGATAGCTCCACTGTTAAACAGTCAGCTTTCAGCAAGATGTTATTTAAGATTCAGTCCCTGATTAGCTGCTCGTTCTGACAGCACACACTCAGATCTTTCAGGATTTGCTTCACACAGACAGACTTCCAAATGTTTCTGTGATGCAGCCGCCACATGAATACAATCACAGCCACATCTGAGAGCCGCGCCGACTGCAGCAGCGCCAGAAGAGGTATGGTAGCGCAGACAAGAGGACGGTTCTCTGTGCGTCACACACCTCCTCTGAGTGTGGCAGTCGCTGCCCACCCACCTCCTTATAGTTCAGATTTCAAACACTCTAATCCCCTGTAACACAGAGGATGCCAGGGAAGGTGTGTGTGCTGGAAAAAAGCGGACTGTATCCTCTTAATCAGCCGGTATTTATTGTCTGTGGAAGGCTAAAATCAACATGTTCAGGATTCCAAAGCGAGCTCTGCGGCCTCAAAACTGCTGTTCAAATAATCGCAGCACAGATACCAGATAAACATCATAAAAATTCTTCCTCCACCACAGTCCTCCACTTCTCACCTGATGTTTCAGCTTGCTAAAAGCCGGATTCAGGTTGTGACACTCTTCCACATCCTCAGTCAGAAAGTCTACATGTGGTTTTATCTCTGTGCGCGCGCACACACATGTGCGGATTTCGGTCTGTGTGTGTGTGTGGGGGGGTGTGTGTGGCGTTTCAGCAAATGCTTGAATGAAATGAAAACAAATGGGGATCTTAAGTGAGGTGAACATGACTGATGGAGCTCTGTGTGGGGAACAGAAGCATTAGTGTGTATGGTGAGTGGTCTGGTTTGGCACATGGGCTCTGTCTGTGGGAGTGCATGCGTTTGTGTGTGTGTGTGTGTGTGTGTAGGAATGATGAAGCAGATGAGGAGAGGTGGGATGGAGTCAGTGAAGATCTGATGTTGCCAGAACCTGCCATGTGTCATCTATTAGCCGAGTTCAGTTACAATGATTTAGTTGCCAAAGCATCACATTAGCTCCACAGATCCAAAACATTCAGTGTGTGTGTGTGTGTGTGTGTGAGGGGAAAGCCAGATCCTTGTTCACATTAAGTGAGGTTCCAAAGTCATATCGTGACATTGTTTATTTCTCACACTGCTGCTTGTCTTTTATTGCCCTGAGAATATCGAGTGCCATGGCAACACATACCAAATGGCTGGGGTGAGATGTTGTGGGAATTCAGCAGGTATTAGAAGCAAAGTGCAGGGCAGCAGTTGTTTAGACATTCTAGTGAAACTGATGATAATTACAGTGCAAAGGCAATGTTTTGTTTTTCTTTTTTGTTTTTGTTTGATTAATGTTGAGCTGCAAATGAAATCCAGTCAAGTGAAACTAAGTAAAAAGTAAGAATTTAAACAAAAAGAACAACAACAAAAAAAAATTCCCAACACTTTTTTTGCATTATTCGGTTCTCTACAAACTTTGAAATTAGTTTATAGACAACATAGACATGGTACCTTTTACTTAAAGGTGCAGTATGTAACGTCTGTTAAAAAAAATACATGTAAATATATATACAGTATATATATATACTGTATATATACTGTATATTACATATTTGCTGAAACTCTCCCCATGTGGTGACAGAAAGTTATTAGACAGATAATCTGTGTAAAGGTCTATCTCCTCCACCTCCTCACTGAGCTGCTCCTGCCATCTGTAGAAATCCACCAAACACAGCCAGGAGGGGCTTAGCGCTGTCAATCAATCTCAGGTACTCACTGCTAGATGTGCTACTCGCAGAGCAACAACTTGTTACAGGACAACTGTTTAAGCATCGTCATCGGCGGCCATGCTAACTAGCCTTAGCATTTATGACAGGCTGTGCTAGCAGCAGAGTAGCACAGAGTAAGGTGGGAAGGGAAGGGGAGAGGAGGGATGAGCATTGCCACAAAACTCCTCCCCCTCATGTTGCAGTCATCCCGTGCTACTTAAGGGGTTAATAGAGGAGCCATGTTGTGACGACTTTCTGAAGGTGGCGCTTCAGGAAGAGGAGTTTTTAAAGAGACAGAGGCCCAATTTGAAGCCATTAATATCCAAAAATTCATTTTTTTTAAGTCATATCTGAGGTATAATGCATTTGTATAACAACTGAAGGTAACTCAGTTATTTGATTGTGTTATAAATCGGCACAATTTGGCTAGAAAATGCATAATACCGCCTCTTTAAAAGACAAAGCTGTTGAAGATACAAGAAAAAGTGTGAAATATAAACGATTTTCAGTTTTTATTACAACTGAAGGTAACAGTTACTTGGTTGTGTTATAAAAAGGCACGATGTAGCTTGAAAATACATAACACTGCGCCTTGAAAAGACAACAAAACTTTTGAAAATGCAAGAAAAACATATGAAATGCCTCAAGTTTGATCAAATTTAGAAATAAATTTGGTCATCTGTCAGAGGAAGGAGGGGAGCGCGAGGTGACAGAGCCAGGTAGAGTGGAAAAGGAGAGGAAAAGTGAGGGCCAACACTTTCCTCCAACCCCAGCCGGGCCTGTTTTATCTCAGAGGGAGGAGAGAAAGAGGAAGCGGGGTCTTCGTGGGGACAAGGCCAGGCTCGTCACTGCGGTGAGGAGAAGCGGGAGAGAAAAGGAGAGGAGAGGGGAGGAGAAAGAGGATGGTAAGATGAATCTGCTGCAAGCCTGGGGGTCTGCCTGCCCATTCGTCTGCATGTCTGGGCTCTGTGGAAAGCCCTGCTCCAGGGGCTAACTGATTAGTTCTTAATTTGAGGGCCGTCTTGAGGGAACAGCCAATGTTTTTGCCCACCGTCTATAAACTCCGCAGCTCCCGGGAGACTGTGGCTGCTGCAACAGGACCCCAAGCATGTCAACATGCACATAGAGACATGCGTGCTTATGAAATGATGGATAAGCAGATGAGGGGATTGTGAGCAGGAAGTGATTGTTTTAAACAGAGTGCCAGAGACGGCAGCAACAGAAACCTTTCTGTCTTACTATGAAAATACAGACACTGTAGAGTTCAGTCAGACTTTTATACTCAGTTCAACTGATTATAAAAAGTTTATTTCTATCTGCATCAGATCACATGACTGTATGAATTCAAAGGAATTAGTTCCATAAAACAGCAAGTAATTTTATAACAATAACTTTTCAATTCAAAATAATATTGTATTCAGTAACAGTCCAATGTCTTACTATCTCTTTAAATGGAATGTTTTATTTTTAAAAAAATCATCTGTGTGAAGAGTTTCAGAATAAGAATACACCATATCAGCCAAACATCTCTACTTAATTAGGACTTAATTAGAAATGTATAATTTCTTAACTATTTTTTATTAAAACACAGTTAAGATTACATTTTGTTTTCCCCAGCCAGCCAGCGAGGTGCCACATTATTACGTGATAAAAATGTCTCTACCGATAAATATTTGAACATGCTCCTGTTTTATTTTCAGTTTCTATCGTTCATCACAGTGCTTACAGACACCAAGTCTATAAATCCTATTAAATATCTCCACATCCAGGCAAACAGATGTCTAAGTAAAATCAACCTAATTTCTGACCACAAACAGCATGTAACATGTCATATTCCCAACTGGATCTCTGATTCGTATCAGTATCACTTATTGTGTCTTTAAACCTGTTAGTTGTCATGAGGACCCCGTGTCCTGATGAAGCCGTTGTCTGACATGCAAAGGTTTTGTGGGTTTCAGTTCGGGGTTAAAAGGTGTTAATGAAAGGAGATGGAAACGGGGTCCGCTACAAAATAGTGAATGGAAGTGCAGCTGTGACCAGAATACTGATTCAAAACGACTCCAACGGTGAAATGTCTCTGTATCATCCTACGCAATCCAAGATCAAGACCAATGACAAGAGTGAGGAGGTCTGTGGACACTATGGGTAAAATCAGTTGAATCCAACACGGTTTTCACTAAGCTTGTTATGATGGTGATTTTTTAATTTATGTTTAAGCTACATTAGTGGAATACAATGTAATGGGTACCAGGGTTCCAGACCCGTCAGCAGCAGATGAAGCTGAAAAACAGCATGTCAATGATGCAGTCTGTTACTCCAATTTCTCTCAGCTTATTTATTGAACAAACCAGCTCATTTAACTGTCAATACAGCCCAAATTATACTTCAGTAATTTACTGTATATATAATCTATGTAGATATATTCCATCATAGATATAAACATTAGCTTTTCTTAAACCAGAAATAATCCCATAACATCATATTTTGTCACAATTCTCTCAGGTAACATGCACCTCCAATTCACTGCACTTTATATGCATATTTAATCACACAGTGACATATTTCATGGGCATGTATCTTATAGTTATTGTCAACTGGCATAACTATCTTAGAATCCAAACTACTTTAATAGTTTGGATATATATATATATATATATATATATATATATATATATATATATATATATATATATATGTAGGGCAGTGGCTTAAATATGTCAGCAGATGCCACCAAAATGTTAGATTTGTTCTTTGAGTTGTGGAAGTCGGTGAAGTGTGTCCGTTGAAGAACACCGTACTTGGCGTCTGTTACGGTGCGCTGGCAGTACAACGGTCAGTATTTGCTGTGAATTCTGAAGGTAAGCAAAGCTGACCGCCAGCTCCTCAATGTAGCCGAATGTTACTTTTAATGTCCAAGTAGTTAGTTTTGTATCGTTTTGTCCTTTTCTTCTTTTTTTTTAATATATGCTGTATCTGTTAAACAAAAAAAAGAAAAGAATGATAATAATAACTGCGTTAATGAGACTTATATTGACACGCAGTATTTGCTGTGAATTCTGAAGGCGAAGCCGGTGCGCTGTCGGTTGGTCCGAATAAACGGTCTGAACCACGATCTCAACCGCCGTGTGTGTCCGATTTATGCCTCAAGTTTCCTTCCGACAACCACCATTAAAGAAAACACAATGCAGAGTCTAAGGAACAGCGAGGTGTCGTCTCACACGGACAGGGTTACATATATATATATATATATATCCACACACAAGCGGTTACTGTTAGTAATTCAGTGGTTGCACCAACGTAACCCGCTATTATGCTATTATCCACCGCTACAGTGTGCTAACCAACTAGCATCACGGTATATTAGCTACTTCCTCTAGCCACTGCAGGCTCCGAAACACACAAAACTCTTCCAATATCTTTCACAAATTGACGCATTAATATTTCTCGAACAGTACAAATAATAAAAAAGTACTTTGTTAAAATAAACTTGAAGGTTATTCTCATCTGAAAAAACAGCATGTAAATGAAACACTGGAGACGCAGTCTGTGTTACTCCAATTCTCTCAGCTTATGAGAAACGGCAGAACAGGCAGCTCAGAGTCTCCATGCGCCACCCACTGGCGAAACACCGTTACTACACCCATCGTCATTAACCCGTTAACAAAAAACAAAATAGCTACTTATCATAACCCCATAAACATTTAAAGAAATGCATGCTCCTTTTTTTCCTATTGTGGGCACACAACATTGGGCATCACAAAAAGCTAAATTAAATCAACAATTTAAACGTGTTGCTCAAAACATTCTGAATGTTTTGGACTCTATGAGCCCACCTTTGAATTTCCAAGGCACAAAGGAGGGTCGGGGTTCGTTCTGTGACCTCTGTGGTTCAAGCCTTCACTCTGCCCAACTCACTCTGCTGCTGTGTCTTTGGGAATGAAATTCATTCATTGTCATTTACTATTCATTAAAACTGAAAATGGCTTTTATCAATATCGTCATCTAGTGAGAAATTTATAAGTAATTTCTTCTAGCGTGACAAAAGATTTTTCTTTTAATTGGCAGGTTTTTGCTAATGATCGTGTCACATGTAAATTTGGTTAATAGAAGTTTACAACATCATGCTGATTCATGGGTGATTCCAATCTGATTCCAATTATTCGTGCTGTATACAATTGCTACAATAACACTATTTGATTCTGAGAAATCGCTTCCTACCAATTATGTTATGAGCAGAGTTCAATTCTGTACATATAGTGAAATTTTATTCTCTCATCTCTGGAGGCTAAAGTCAGAAAAATCAGGCTGTAAACCAGAATGGATGTGGAAGAGATGCAAACAAACTTCATTAGCTAAGAATTCATTCCTGAAGTTTTTTTAGTTTTTTTTTTTTAGAAAAGATTTCAAACAAATGATAGAAACCAACTGCATGAAGAGAAAACAGAGACGAAGGTATGACCAACAACACATTTATATCCATAAATATAATGACTGACAGATTTTAGGTGAAGTTAACAGAAAGCAAAGCTAACTAAACACAGCAATACAGTATTTGTCAAAAATGTCATATTTTTTTTTAAGAAAAGGAGTCAGCTACATTTAACTCATGGCTGTCTGAACTTTGGCCATAATGAAAACCTCCGCTGCGTGACCTTGTCTGCAAAGAATGTTCACTGCTTCTCCTGATTATTTTATCATGTCCACAAATGTTAGAGTTGATTTTGACCAGAACTTCTTTCGATGGCCGCCACTCCTGAAACAAATAAACATATCGATGGTTCTCGGCGCTGAAAATGTTTTGGCTGCTGGTTTTTGTACTGATCTCTTCCCGCTATGCCTGTCAGGACGACGAGCATTTTGACCACAGCTTTCATTTAAGCTAAACCATTAAGCAAAGAAGTTAGGTACGATTGCACCAACCTGCTGATAAAAATAGTTAGAGCTTCTGAAGATTACAGATATTTAGATTATTTGCAGGAAAAATAACAAAATTAAGTTTTTTTCTTTGTTGTCAGACTTATTTCAGATCATTTTGTAGAAAGACAACTATAGGGAATGTGACTGACCACCTGCCACAGATACGTTTGTCGCTTTTCCCTAAGAATCATAAAATTGTGAGAATTCAGACTGAAATTAGATTATGATTCTGTGATCAAACATGCTGTTTATAATGTATAATCCTCTAATGTGGTTGAATTAAAACAATTCTGCATAGAGGAGTGGGTCAAGAATCACCTACAACTATGTACAAGACTCACTGCCAGCTATCACAAACCTTTGATATCAATTATTATCACCAAGGGCGGCGCAACCAGGTAATAGGTTTTCAGGGGCAATTCTTTTTCACACGGGGCAGGTTGGGTTGGAGAGATTTTTTTGCTTAATAAATTAAATCCTGATTTGAAAACAGCATATTTTATCTTCTTGAAATGAAAATGAGTTTGATTATCTGAAACATTTACATGATTAAATCCATAAGGGGACAAACAGTTTGTTCTAACTAAATATGGCTGCTAAAGAAACTGTTGTGCAAGTGGTGTAGAATGCTATTAGCATCTCATATCAGGTTAGCTTATGTTTTAATGTTACACACAATGTTGTGGCTGTAATTACAGCTATATACAGTATTTATTGCAGGCAGTTTTAAGCAAAGAGGCTGATATTTATCCAGTGATTATAGGCACTAAAGCTCAGCCCTGCTTTGTTTTCCCTGTGTTGTTTGGCCATTGCCATGACACTGTGTGGGTCTCCACAGTCAACAAGCAGCCAGCAATCTCCCATTAGATCAGATGCTATTAGGGCAGAGAGGAGTCACTGAGCAAACAGTTGCCTGCCTTTAACGGCGAGTTATCTAATCTTGTAAACTGGGATGAGCTGGACTTTGGAGTTCACAGACAGGAAGGCCAGTCTGTTCGTCAGCATTGTTTAGAAGGAAATGCCACTCAAGATGTGACGGGTCTCCATTGGTCCATGGCGCTTTACGAGGCTGGGGGGGATCAGATAAGAGATGTGGGCGGTTCTTTGTTGTGGACCTGATAACATCTGATGCTGATGACTGGAGATGGAGCCTCGTTTTGATGTGTTCAGCCTCAGGTTGTGTTAAAGGCCTTGAGGAGTCGTGACCAAACAGACGAGATGCTATACGGCAGGGGTGGGCAACTCCAGGCCTGGAGGGCCGGTCTCCTGGAGGGCCGGTCTTTAGATGTATCTGCACTTCAACACACCTGAATCAAATAATGAGGTCACTAGCAGGACTCTGGAGAACTTGGCTGCACTTAGGAGGTGATTCAGCTGTTGGATTCAAGTGTGTTGGACCAGGGAGACATCTAAGAGTTGCAGGACAATGGCCCTAGAGGACCAGGACTGCCCAATCCTGCTATACGGGATTAAATAGCTGGGTTGGCTTTGTCGATTTTTCCCTTCCCGTCTAGCAGGTTCCGTTTTTGCCCCTCTTCAGTCACTGTATGGATAAATGGATCGTCAATTTACATCAGATTTATGAATTGTAGACATTTTAATTCTGACATTATTGTTTTATTGAAAGAAACGTAGGTGATATTTAACTCAGTGAAGGTCAAGGACCAATAAAACCAGAATAAAACAAGCTTTTAAAACAGAGATTTTATTGAATGAAATTCTTCCTGAGAGTAAAAACCTTCACACTGACAGTAAAGAGATGTTTTCCTGACTGGGTGGGCTGGACTTCAGCACCGGATCCTCCAACAAACAATTAAAGAAAACTGATCTTTTTAAATGACATATTCAGAGGAGATACAGTGACAATAGCTCCAAACTGTTATGATGAACACATTGGAATCTGATTGTTTGAACTGTTGCTGTTCTGAAGATGTGTGGGTGTGTGTGTGTGACTTCTGTTTATGGGTGTTTGGGTATTGGTGTATTTTTATATTTCAGTTTTATGAAAATCATTAAGCTAAAGATAACAATTTGTAGAACAGACTGACTAAAATTTGTGAAGGTCTCTTCCATATTAAGCTTATGTTCGCTGTGTAGGTAACAGTGGCGCCCCCAGCAGGACGTCCCCCCAAAAAATCATGTTCAGTTCATAAAAATGAATCTTCTTCAAACGAGGAACAAAATTAAAACCCAATAATTAAATAAATAAATATGTGTTAAAAAAAAACATGTTTATTCATTGTTAGGTCATAATAGACATCACAGGACATGTGCATAACAATGGTTTATGTACATTGATTTAATTTTGTGAATGGATCACCTACACTTGAAAATAACCCTGTTTCAGAAAAAGAATTTTAATTCACATTATTTAATAGATATATAAAAATGTTACTTTTCTCCCTGACCTGGTCTGGTCACGCCAGTGAACGTTTTCTGTCCTGCAGTTCTTCCACTTGTTTTGATGACACCCACTGGTGTCATATTCATGAACACAAATCTATGAATATGACAATAAAACTAGACCATCAAAGTTAGACAGGCCGTGAGACGCACTGTTCTTAATCTTATAATTATTCATATGCCTGGTAGATTGAGATCTAAAATTATTTTAATATGACCAAGAAGTATTTTCTTTTGATGCAACAAAATGAGGCGGCTCTTAAAAGACCACGAGACAATGCAAAACGAAAAATACATTTCTAAGAAAAAGCATGTATGTGCTTTCATTGACATTTTATTAAACAATTACATCAATCAATCAATCAAATTTTATTTGTATAGCACATTTCAGCAGCAAGACATTTCAAAGTGCTTTACATCATTACAAACACAGAATCACAATGCAATATAGAATCAATCATTAAGTCAAGTTACATCAATAAATTTGTAATTGATTACATTTCAAATGCAATTCTAAACAGGTGGGTTTTTAGTTGAGATTTAAAAGAAGTCAGTGTTTCAGCTGTTTTACAGTTTTCTGGAAGTTTGTTCCAAATTTGTGGTGCATAGATGCTGAAAGCTGCTTCTCCTCGTTTGGTTCTGGTTCTGGGGATGCAGAGCAGAACCAGAAGACCTGAGAGGTCTGGAAGGTTGATACAATAAAAGCAGATCTTTAATGTATTGTGGTGCTAAGCAGTTCAGTGATTTATAAACTAACAACAGTATTTTAAAGTCTATTCTTTGAGCTACAGGGAGCCAGTGGAGGGACTTTAAAACTGGTGTTATGTGCTCTATCTTCCTGGTTTTAGTGAGAACGCCAGCAGCAGCATTCTGGATCAGCTGCAGCTGTTACATGAGGTTTTACACTTAAGAAAATTCTCAAGGACCAAATAAACACATTTCTGTTGATTCTGCTGAAATTCAGCATGTCAGCCCAAACCAGCAGATACCGACTGGTATCAGACTGTAGCTGCATTTCTGTTGCAAATGTGGACAGAGCTTTGTCAATATTCCACTAATGTTAATTAAACACAATTCCTCAATTGTGGTGTTTCCATTAAACAAGAAATGCAACTAAAGTAACATGTGAATAAGTTTGTTCACACGATAAGTCATTAAGGAACATGCCTACTACTTCCTGTCGTCTGGTTCTTTGTGGCAACATTCGGTTGTTGATCTTGTGAATTATGATGCAGAAACAATGTTTCCATTGCAATTTTGTGAAACAAAACATTTTTGATAAAACCGCCTCACCCAAGTGGTAAAATCTTTTTAGCAAAATAACAAGTTTTTTCAGAATTGCTGTGTTTCCATTAAGCAAATTTATTTTAGAAATGTCAATTTGTGAAATTATATGGTCAATGGAAATGCAGCTTATGCTGTGGACACACTAAGTCAGTATTTTAAGCTCAGTCTTTTTCATGCTGAATAAACAGTAGCTGCATTTCCATTGACCATATAATTGAGCAATTTGACATTTCAGAAATAAATTTGTTTAATGAAAACACACCAATTAAAAAAAAAAACTCTTGCTTTTGAATAAAAACATTTTTGCTCTAGCCTGAGGTGATTTTTTTGGCTATATCAAAATTAGTTTATTTCACAAAACTACAAAGGACACACATTTTTGCATCACAAAATGATGATGATCAACGGCCAGATTTTGCCCCTGGCAAAAACCACAAAGAAGAAGACAGGAAGTAGTTTGAGGATCATGACGCAGCATGTTTCTGAGTGACCTGTCGCGTGTACAAACTTATTCAAACTGGTTTTATTTGTGTTTCTTATTTAATGATTGTGAAACTGTTTTTTTTTTTATATTAGAGGAATATTGACTAACTTTTGTTTTGCTTGTTTGTAATGGAAATGACAGTGAAGGTCTTCCCACTGAGTGTTTTGCTCGTTCGTGTGCTCATCTTTGTCCGTCCCCCTCCCTCTATTTCCCTCAAAGCTGAGTTCCTGAGTCCAGGCTGAGGAGTCGGAGACGGCAGGCTGGCCCAGCCTGCCCAGCGTCAGGCTAAGTGCCTCTGACAGCCCACCACACAGTTATTAACTGTGATCCCCCTGTACCGGGCCTGAACAGGGTCCACCAGAGGGCTCAGCTCCAAACACAAAGACCTCTTTCACCTTTGCATACCTTCCTGACCCCTCAGCACTCACTAATACATATTTACATGAGTTCATATGTGAATCACACACTTTTAGCTGCTCTGCTAACATTTCCTCTCCCTGCTGGGAAGAATTTGATGCTTTCATAAGAACATCTGTGAAGGTGTCGCCATCACAAAGTGGTCGTACGAAGTGTGTGTACAGACCACTGCTGCTCGTACCTTCAGTCTCCTTGTCCCCCTGTGGAATGTCGTCCCCATTGCTTGTGGCTTTTATCCATATAGGTGGTCTGCTGTGCAGTTTGTCCCGAGCTCAGCCTCCCGCGTCCCAGCCACCCCTTCTCCTCCTCACAGGATGTGGGCGACCCGGGAGCCATCAAACAACAACACAACACGGGTCATTAGAAGGCAAAATTGGAGAGAAATAAATAAATGCTGGAGCAGAGAGGGGGAGGACGGCTGAGGGAGAGAGAGTGAGATCCATAATGACAGCTGACTAAGTTTAGCCACAGAAAGGCTCTGAGATAAACAGCAGCTCGTCCCGGCTAACCGGAGGGCTGCGAGTCGCTGCGACAAAACCCCCCAAAACCTGTTTTTTTTTTTTTTCTGCCCACATCGGCCATAATGACAGTACCGCCATTCAGTTGTTGAATATTTGAGGCCGTTCCCTTTGAGGCGACTGGCTTTAATATAGAAAGAGGACAGACACAGCGGAGTGGCGGACGTCCCCAGCACTGTTCAAAGCTGCGGCGGGACAATGATACGGCTGACATGCATTATTCCCTACAAAAGTTGCCCTTTGTTTGCTTTATGCCCAGATCCCACAAATTGTAGGCTTCGTCCATCAGCGTGTTTTATTTCAGTCACAATCTGTCCTCGTTTTTTTCCTGTCCTTTACTGACCTTAGCATTTATTGACGTGACAAACACACTGAAAACCCCATTTCTGTTCCTTTCTGTGTTTCTGTTCCCATTTCTGTTCCTTTATGTGGAAGCCTAGCTGTGACCTGTTGGAACAGCTGGAAGGATAAAAACTCCAGTAAAGTCAGACCAGTTTGGGAACGGTTCTCTGCCTCTCAGGCCTCATTCTAAGGCAGTGGTGCCCAAAGTCAGTCTTCAAGGGTCGGCATCCTGCATGTTTTAGTTCTCTCTCTGGTGGTACCAACAACCTTCTCATCATGTCAGTGTTCTTCTTCGGTCTTCTAATGAGCCATCATTTGATCCAGGTGCGTTAAACCAGGGAGAGAACTAAAACATGCAGGATGCCGGCCCTCAAGGACCCACTTTGGGCGCCACTGTTCTAAGGGCTTAGGTTATCCTGAACTATCTCTGTAGTAAACTGCTTCAGGCTTTGGAGACTGGAGGACAAACTGACCACTTTTCCTAACCTTTTTCTCCTACTGCTCTCCAACTTCCTTTTTTCCTTTTGCTGTTATTTCAACTGTTAACATTTGTTTTTTCTGGTGTTGTATGGCTGTGATTCCCTCCTGGAGGAGGACATCAGCGGAGTTAATGCTGCCATCAACTAACCCTTCTCCCTCTCCTGCTGTTATTTTAATTTATTTGGTAGGAACAATGCATATCAACTGACGTATCTGTAAATGCGCCAGGATTAGCTAAATAGCCAAAGTCTATTTTCAGTTGTTGTCCCTGAACATTAACTTTTAACTTTTCATGAACTTGGAAAGTAGAGCGTTTTGCTTTTTGTGTGTGTGCGTGGGTGTGTGTGTGTGTGCGTGTCCTCTCAAATGTGTGTGGTCTGTCTTGTGGCAGATTGTACTGATCCAGGTTCTGGTTCTGCTGGTCCAGAAAGAGTGAATGCTGCAACTCAATCACTCAATCTGATTCGCTGGGTTTCCTTAGGAAGAAAACTTTTTCAACTAATTTCAATAATAAATTGAGTGACATCTAGGATCAATTTGAATCTATGGGTGACGGAACTGAAATGACTTTTGTTGTATAGAGCCTTGAGACAAACCTACTGTGAAATGGTGCTACATAAATAAAATGAATTGAATGTTTATACATCTACGCACAGGTGCTTTATGTCTTCAAAAATATTTGTTAAAAAATAACTCGACTTATCTTAAGCTCAGAGATTCCCTAAATCTGTCTATGTTTAACATAAGTATGTAAATATTTAAGCCTTCACAATGAATTCCAAACATAAAGCACCACTGAATATCACTTTCTTTTACGTCTCTTCAGAAAAGTTAGCCCACCTTTATTAACCAAAGAAGTTTGTGGTGGATTCAATGTCTGTGCTGCAAAAAATACCCTTTGTCAGGACCTTGGGTTGTTTTGGTGTTTGATTTATTAATTCTAGTTTCATTATTCTTCTGTGTTCCTGAGTCTCTGTGTTTGATTATGTCAGTCTTGTTTCTGTTTTATTTTACTTCAGTGCTTTCTTAGTGATTCTAATTTATGTTTATTTGTGTGTCTAGTTATTCTTTGTTACTCTAGTTTAATTATGTCAAGTTATTTTTTAATGTTGTATTCATTTCCTAGTCCCCAGTTTACTCTCCCTCACCCCCGTGTCACTTTTTCTCTCTCCCTTCACACCTGCAACCCGTTAGTTAATCAGTCAGATCATTTGTCCTACATTCACTCTCCTACCTTTTTCCTTCCTCTGCTGTCACTCCTGGCTGGAATCCTCCTTTAAATGCCATCACTTCCCTGTTTCATCCTGCTGGCTTTTTATTCCCAGTTCCTGTTTGTTTGTTTTTGTTTCTCTCTGGCTCCCTGCCTTCCCTGTGATTTTTTTGTATTTTTTGATCCTTCAGTTTGAGTTAAAACTTCAAAACCAACTCGACGTCTTCGCCTGCTGCTTTGGGTCCTTCAACTAATCTACACATCTTTCTCAAAACAGGTTTAAAAAAATATAGAAAGCAAGACGGTTTTCCCCAAGTGGAATAATTTACCAGTGGAACTAGTATGTTTTATTAATGTTCAAGAGTTATTGACTTAAAATAAATTCATATATCCTATTGAGAAGTTATAAGAAAGCTTTGCCCTATTTTTAGTGAACTAAGATATTTGTACTAGAAGCTAGATGAAAATACTTGATAGGATTTAGCATTTTTTGCAGTGTACAGTTTGATCTGAGCTGCAAAACAAGCTCAGATCATCACTTCTCCTTCACTTTGGTTTGTGTGAGGTATAGTGCTCCTTTGCTTGACTTTCTTCAAAATGTTTATTTCCCTGCCCATCAGCACAGCCTTCTTGCAAGTGGAAAATGCAGGAAAAAACATCCAAACAGAAATCCAGGAACTGTCAATCCAGGAACTTTTTTCATCAAGAACAGATTGAAGCATCATCCTCATTACTGCCATCACTGATGAAGAGGAAACTGTCTCGAATGGCTGAAACTTGTGAATAATTGTCACTACAGAATGTTGAACTTCAGGCTGCTGTAGCCCTTCTCAGACTGATGGTACTTATTATATTATATTATATTTCATTCAGTGTGACATTCCATTTCAGTGTAAATGGGAATGTAACTTTATTTGTGGAAAGTGATAATTCTCTTAATTTGCCAAATTTTCCAAGGATCAGTTTTCAAACAATATATATATATTTTTTTATTATTTTTATTTAGCTGGAAAATTTAACTTTTATAAAAGAAATTTATTATTATTATTTTTTTACATACTTGTTCAAATGACCACCATATCGTGACAATATTTAGACAATCTATGGAAAAAAATCGAGCTACATTGGCTTCTCCCAGTGCTCCCAGTACAAACTGCAGAAATACACCACTCAACCAATCAGAGACAGGAAGGGCGTCTTAGCACTGTCAATCACTCGTGTGCTCACCCGCTCCCCTGTGCTCCCTGTTACGCTACAGCTGGTTCACCACAACAAAGCCTGCCACCAATGCTAACATTAGTTAGCATTGTCACTGATGATGGTGGAAAATGATGGCGATTTTCCACCATCATCAGTGATCAAACAGGGCAAATGGTGAAACGGTGACTTGTTTCTCTGCTCTTAGCATATTTAGCACCATTGATTGACAGCACTAAGCCCCACCTCCTGGCTCTGATTGGTTGTTTTTGGTCAGAGCGGTGCATTTCTTCAGACAATAGCAGCATAAGCTAAGGAGCACTTCTATCTATTCACAGATTATCTGTTTCATAGAATGGTGACGGTTTTAACAAATATGGGAAGAAAAAAACCAACATATTTCTGTAAAAGCTACATAATGCAGCTTTAATGTCTAGAAGTCCAAAAGAAAGATGACTCAATATTTTACTGCTCCGTTTTCCTGTGAGAACCATTTGCCTGTTTTCTGAATTACTTAAATATCCTTTCATCAATGCCTAAGAAGTTTCTCATTACATTCTTAAACACTGTCAGAGCGAAATCATATTCAGGAAATGCCAAACAGTTTTCTGCTTTGAATAATGCCCCGTCAGAGAGGTCAGGCACCATTAACCGAGCACACCGCCACAAACAGCTAGTAAGTACATAAAATGTTAAGTACGTGCATAAAATGCTGACTAAAAAAAAAATTCCCCACATCGTTTTTGCGCCCCCTCTAGTGCAGCATACAGTGCATACGCACTTTTTGTGCCACTGTACCTGGATGTCAGACAAATTCTGGGGTTTATGTCTGCTTATTTGCAAGCCCAAAAACGACAACCCACGACTCATTAAATCTGCAAGACTTCAAAAAAAGTATAAAAAAAAAAAAAAGCCCAAAGTCGCTTATAATAATCAAACTTGGCGAGCGAAACTCAAAATAGCTCCTGTTGTATCAGCAACAAAATGCACATCTCTGTCTTCCCACCATTGTTTGTTTCTGTCGCTGCTGATACTGTTGCATAGAAACAGCGATGACTCCATAAGACGCGTAGAGGAAATGAAATGAAATTCCAAAAGAAAATAGCAACGCACAGTAACGCAAAGTGATTTTGATAAGTAACTGTAGTCTGACTACTGGATTTGAAATAGCAATTTGTTAGATTACTTGTTACTGAAAAAAATGGTCCGAAGCCAGTAACAGGTTGCTGACATCACTGTTTGAACTCAAAGCTCAGTTTGCACTCTTAGCCATGTTTGCTCAGTTTGCACACTTTACTCAGTATTAACTCTAAGTTCAGGTTGCTCAGCTTGAACTGAGAAAACTGAGCCAAGATTTAAAACTGTGCAAACTGAGCCAAGTGTGCAAACTAACCAAACTGAGCCAAGAGTGCAAACAACTGAGCCAAGTGTGCAAACTGAGCCAAGAGTGCAAACTGAGTTAACTGAGCCAAGAGTGCAAAATGAGCCAAGTGTGCAAAATGAGTAAACTGAGCCAAGAGTGCAAACTGAGTCAAGAGTGCAAACTGAGACTTTGAGGCTTTTATTTTAAAATTTTCAGTAAGCTTCATGTTAAATGGCCACGCTAACCCAATAAGATCAGTGCTAGGTTCGGCTACGGGAGTAGAGAAATGTGTGAGTGTATTAATGACCACAGACCAGAAAATAAGTTTCAACTGCCAGCTTATTGTTTGAATCCAGTGCTATTTCAGCAGGAAAACATGGGCAGGTCATACCAGTTTGGATTATTCGCAATGTCCAGCAGAGGGCGTAGCTCCTGCTACACGGCAGTTACAGGTACAGGGCTCCCGGGTTACGGCTCGCCATCTTGTTTCTCACTAGCATCCCATTCAGCAATCGACTCGGAATTTCCCGGTCCAATTTCCAGCAGAACCTTAAAGGCCTGGTTTAATAACTAACAAAGCATAACAAAAGTTCTTTTAACTTTGCTTGGTACTGAGTAAGATAATATACTCGCCGATTTGGATGCTTCACCCACACCAGCTCATCTGTTATGGTTTTTGAACATAAAACAACATAAATGCGCTACTTTAGCTTTCCGTTTCAATGAAATAAAATTATTTTACAAATAACATCCTTCACAGAAAATAAAATACGCTTTTTAACTCACCAAGTCCAGTTCTGTAACATATAACACTCCCGAAATCAGTCAGTTAAAAACAATGCGGAAAGCTCCTCCTCCAAAAATGGAAAAAGGTTTCCAGACAGCAGGTAGACTTTTTAATCGTCGATTTTCTCTTACCTTTCTCTCTTACACAGCGAAACTCTTTTAGCTTCTTCGTTCTCTCTGCTTCGTCTTCGCGCTCTCTATTTTTCTTCTCGCGCCAGAGAACGTAGCAATCCGATTGGCTGGAGCTTGTCACATGGGCTACACATCAATATGACCCTTCAAAATAAGAGATTTTTCTCACGCTTGACCGTTTTAGCTGCTGACAAAATACATATCTGTTTTATACGGTTTTAAACTAAATAAAATATCATTACATGAAATACTGCCAGGTATGAAACTGTACACAGTGAAAAAAAAGAAAAACACAAAAAAAACCCCGAAAATGTCCTGGTACTTTTCTGTCATTTCACCTTCATCTGCGTGGTGTCAGTCGACCTGGTTCAGGGTTTGAGTCCAGAAAAACTCTAAACAAAGGGAAAGGATACTCAAGTTTAACACAGAAACAGTTCATGTTATAAACTTGCTTTTTACAAGACACTTCTAAATTACACTGCAGCAGCACATCACCTTTCTCATCAGCGTCTCAACAATTGCAAATAGCTCTTTGACAAACAACAACATTGAGTAATTTGGATGAATTCTGACAGATATAAAAAAATTTACACTAGAACTGCGCCAATTGCAGTTTTCTGGCCAGTCTTCAAAAAGTCTGACCTGTTAATTCTGATTTTGGCCAATACTGATTGTTTTGTCTGAATATGCAGCAAAATGTCAGTGGGTTGGCAACAGTGAGGTGACTATTGAGAACTGCAAACATGGAGACATGACCTGCAGGGCCGGTCTATCAGTCAAACATCTCTAACGGGAAAACAGGAGAGGACAGTGGTTGATTTTTAGATCTTTGCTGAGACAGATAAGATCAGTGGATAAAATCAGCTTCACATGTATCGGCATCGTATGTTAACATGGAACTTGGTCTGTTAAGATGTTTTTGATTGAAATAGCTTTTGATTTTATTACATGTGACCACTTAATGCTGCACATTCAAAGAATGACCGTTTGCAGTTCTTTATAATCCATAAAATGTTCAGAACATCTGCTGTGCATAATAATTTGGAACATTTTGCATTTTGAGTTTTTTATTTTTGATAAAAATACTGTTCTCATGGGGAGCTTTGTTCAGTAAAATATGATTTATACTGTAATAGTTCATGACTTGGAAACTGACCATCATCAGAAGAGAGAACAGATAGAAATTTACAAAAGGTTATTCCTTTATTTCTCACTGTCTTCGACGTAGAGAATTTAAAACCAAAAAATAAAATCTGAATATTTTTCTATATAAACTCTCGTGCTTTAAGTGTCACCTAAAATTATGATACTCCCTAGATATTCATTTCTATCTACTTGTTTGTTCTGTTACCCAGGACATGCCAAAACGACAAAAGGCTTAAAAATAAAGCAACTTAACAAGTTATAACTTAAATAGGCCATAACTTGTATTGGGAGCCATTTCAATAAATCGATGTTTATGAGGAATTTTATTAAGAGCAGCTACTCATTAAAGCTTTTGTATTTAGAACCTTACATTTTTGTAAAGGTGTAGCAGAGATTAGATCAGTCCGACTGAACAAACCTTGTATCTAAGCAACATTTGAATTTTAGTTTTACTTCTTTGCAGGCTGCTTCCTGAGAACAAGTAAGAGAAACGAATGCTTACTGTGCATTACTAGTCATTTTTGGTCCTGCAGCTTGAATGTGGTTTTAAAAACGTTTTAAACCACATTTTACGTTACATTTCAATGGAGCCTCGTTGACCCCCCCAAAATTGCTCTTAAGAAATTTTCCTGTTTATGGTCCCCCCCAATGATGAGATGGGCTTTACGCCCTTGCCGCCAGAGTCAGAGCAGGTCAAAACACCCCATGGCGCCAGCGCATACACACACACACACACACACACACACACACACACACACACACAGAGCTGATTGCTCAATTAGTGCTCCTTTAGCTGGTGCCTCTCTTAACCCCGCAACTACGCTTACAGGTTATTACATTCAGGGTCAAGTGTGATCCTGGTGCTTATCTGCGTCAACAACTGGCAAGTGCAGAAGCTTCACATTTTACAAACAGACCTCTGTGAGGAATAAGAAGTGTTTTACGGAGGGACGCGATCAGAGAGGCAATGCTGCCCCCTTGAGCTCTGCACTTTGCAATTACGCATGGATGAAAGATATTGTTTGTGGGTGGTTGGTAAATCCCAGACATAACTCACTCAGGCCTGCTCTCCGAGAAGCACATCTCAGAGTGGGTCACACATTCACACACTACAGTGCCATGCAAAAACGTTCATGTGAGTATTGGTTCTTGAACTTTCGTATAGTTTTTGCATGTTAAAACTAGAAACTCACTGCTGGGATTTTAGGAGAAAGACTAAACAAAACTAATGGTGTATAAGGGTCAGTGTAGATAGAAAAAATATGGAGGAGTGAATTTTCACCCAAAAAATCTCAGAAATTTTTTTAAAAAGTTTGAAAGTTGAAAATTTGCTGGAAGAATGTCTGTCTGTCTATCTATCTATCGATTTATTTATAATCAATTTATTTTTCCTTGATATTTTCAGACTCTCTTCATACATATTTTTCTTCATTCTTTTCACAGTGATCACATTTTATATGTATGTATACTGCATGTATTAAGCGTTTTGTATTATAAAAAGTGTATAATTAAGTCTTGATCTTATAATTAATTATTAATATTTCCTCTTCCAGTTCTCCTTTCTACGGAGCTCAATTGGTGGCATGGGAGAAAAAAATACAGTGGTCACAACTTAATAACTCGTGAGAACGACTTGTTTAATTTGTGGGAAAGACTTAATTGTACCAAGTCATGGGCACAGCTTGTTTTTTTGTTGTTTTTTCATCCACGTCACCAGACATGGTGAATATTTCATGTATTTGTTCCATATTTGTCTCCTCCTCCCTTCTGAATTTCATAAAACCATCTTCCTTTACTTTTTTCATCTCCTTGTTTTGGCCATTCTTTCATCAGTTTTTTTTTAATACTCTTTCCTTTGGGTTTGCTTGGTTTTACCATGAAGCTGACAGGATTTTGAATTGCTGTCATTGACATCTTTTTTGACATCTTGTTTCCTTTAACTCCTACATGTGCTGGTGCCCAAATGTTAGTGTTAGACAAATATTTTGTGTTCTAAATAATGTATGCAATATTTCAAGTATAATGTCTGACCTACTATCAGAGTAATTATGCTTTAAAGTTAAAAATAGAGTTTGAATCTAAACAAATGATGGTTTTTAGTGGTTTCATATCTTCTGTGTTGTACCACCAACATCTCGCCTGCTCACACCAACAATCCACATGTGATTTGTTGCTCTATTTTTAAGTTTAATTTCAGTTCTGCTATGCTTTACCCTCTTCTTTCCTGGTCAAAGGGTTTTTGATAAAATGTCAAGTTTGGTTTGCGTCCTGCGCGACAGCAAAATCAACCAGATAAAAGTGACATCGGGTTGCTTCAGCATCCGTCGAAGTGGAGAGGGACTCTTTCTGAAGCGTGCAAAGGCTCATTTGGAAATAAACAGCCTGTGGTTGTAATGTGTCAAAAATATGCAACCAGGTCTGAATTCTTTTGCACAGCATTTTAAGTCTTATGGTCAACTTACAGGGCGCAAAGTGTTTTGTAGGAAGCAAAAGGGATTTCTTTTTTTTCTTCCAGGGAAGCGTCTTTAATAAAGTATCAGTCTGAAGCGTACTGTGAGCAGTCTGAGGTTGGTAGTCTTATGAATGCCTAACTGAGCAGAGGCATCCAGCTGTAGTGGGCTGAGGCTAAGTGGTTTTATTAGCTGGAGAGTTGAGCTGCGAGGCAGAACAGCTGTTGACAAAGCTCCTCTGTTCCTCTGCGGAGCTTCTTCTCCCTGAAAAAGATGGTGCAGTGGGGCTGAGGAGGAAACTCCCTTTACCACAGCCTTGCTATCTCTGTGGGAGTTCATTATACACACAGACTGGCCACACACACACACACACACACGCACATGCAAACTAATTCATGAGCTGTGTGAGATTATTGCACATTCACAAACACTGGTGGGCAGATGTGCATTTTACCGCACCGTAAACTAACCACAGTGATTATTTCTGTGGACATTCCCCTTCCCCACCCATCCACACAGGCTCCCCGGCAGCCTTCCACCCACAACGCATCCACCCACGAGGTCTGGGTGTGGATGTTAAAGGTTGAGGCAAGGAGCACCCACATGGCAAACATTAATATAAGAAAAGCCACAGAGGAGTCAAAGGGTCAGATGATGGCAGGGGTAACACCACTGTCACCTAGACCTCACACATACAAGAGCTCCATCACTACACATTTCAATCCAAGCTTTGAATGTAAGTCACTAACATGTTCATGAAGTGTTAGTTTACAGAGAAATGTTCTAGAGTCCAGTAGTGCTTAGTGGACAAATTAATTCTCTGGTTCAGGGTATTTTTTGTGATCTTGTTGCAGTTGGAATCTTTTTCCAAATGAAACAAGGTGTTCCACTAGGCTCAGGTTTCAATTCCTTTTTTTTAAAAAATGTATACTTGCCGTAACGAGTAAAGATTTATGATCATGTTCAAAGCTATGCTGATGATAAACAGTTCTATGTTGCATTGGTCCACTGTTTGACCAAATTTTAAATACTTGGGTATGGATAGTTTAGATTTTTCTTCAACTCAATCTGGACTAAACTAAAAAAAATTCAAAATTGGTATAGACGTACAAGAGAGAGACTTTAAACACTGGTTATTGAAAAACAAATTAAAAATATTAAGGTGTTTTATTTGGAACTAATCTCAGTTTAACATCAGATTAAAAATGCTAGGCAAATAGTCCAGAACAACTTCAGAAGAAATTAAACTCCAAGGTCTATGTCAAGACACACTATTGCTCACCATCCACTATCACCGTCAGACTGCCCCAGTCAGCTGTGGCTGCTGTCCAATAGCTTGCCACCATCAGAATGTGAATGACTGACGGTAGTGTGAAGTGCTTTGGAGTCCTCTGGACTTGATAAAGTGCTATACAAGTACAGGCCATTTACCATCAATCAGTATTTGAGCCAAAGGGGAATTCGTGGTGGACGACTTTGTTGAAAGCAAAGCATAAAAATCCAAGACCGGAATTTACCACAATGCATGTCGAAAAGCCACAAAGCTTCTGGGAGAATGTACTATAGACAGATGAGTCAGAACTGGAGCCTCCTTGGCTCTTTGTTCACAGATGCAAAATGAAGCAGACCAAAAACAGAACACTGTCCGTACGCATAGAGGAGGCTTGGTTCTGTTCTGGGGTTGGGTTGCTTTACTGCATCTGGTAGAGTGACTTGAACAATGTGCCGAAAATGAACCTGGTAGGATGAATTCTCAAGACTATCAAGGCGTTCTGGAGAGAAATGTGCTAGCGTCAGAATGCTTGGTCTCAGTCACTGGTCATCAGTCTTCAAATAAGGTAAAGACCGGAAGCAAACAACTAAAAAAATCCAATAATAATCAAGAACTTAGATCAGGGCCTTCTATGAGCCCTGATCTAAATCCTGTTGAACATCTGGAGAAGGTACCTTTCAAACCTGACACCACTGAAGCAATATGGACCTGTGGAAATTTGATTGCCTCAATGTCAAATATCAAGTTACAAGTACAATCATTTTTGTCAAGTTCTTTTTCATTAGTTTGGTTTTTCTAATGGATCTGTTGGACTACAATTCAAAAGCAATGTCTGATTTTCATTGGTTCATTTTCAGTCGTTTTTTAAATTTATCAGTACTTTTGTCAGTTTCAATTTATTTCAGTGATCATTATGGGCTCTTTGTTGATTCATTTTGTTAACAAACTCGGCCCACTTTTAAGTAAGTGGGACAAATTTATACAGAGCTTCCCCAGTCATACTGACCACGCAAAGTACTTTAAAACAGTCACAAACACATTCAAGCACTGGTAGGCAACTTGGGGTTAAGGGTCAAATCACTATGTGTTGGGAAGAAGCTGTACTTGAACCCACAACCGTCCGATTACAAGATGACTACTCTTACAGAGATGATGGAGCGTTTTTTCGGACAATGTCCAGCTGGCTCCTCCAGAGCTCTCACAGTCCATAAAAAGTTGTGTGTCATTCAAACGTGTTGAATCCGTAACGCTTCTGTAAATTCACCAACTATAATTTCCCCAAAACGCCTCATAAATAGCTGCTCCCAAGAATAAGGGGCTTGTCTCCCCAACGCCTGAATAGGACGCTGACATCTCCTCTGATTGGCTGACAAAGCACCATGGCTGAATTATGAATATTTCATGTAATTATTTTCACCCATCACTTCCATAATTTTGAATGACTTATCACGTGAGCAGGCTTATTCACATCATTTTAATTTCTTATTCAATGGAAAAACTGCAATTACGAAATTGCATTTTATCGACATTAGCAGAAAAAGATTTTGTGCACATTTGTAGTGAAAATGCAGCTACTAAACTTGTGATGTCCGTTCTAGATTTGTCAGCTCCTTGCCAACCAGCCCATCTCATATCTGCGCGTGAACCAAATGACATTCAGATCCGATCAGTCCTCCTGATGTGCTCATGGTTTTATTGTCAGTAGGAATGTAGACACCGTAACAGAGCAAAAAACTCGAGTTCTGCTTTAGAAACAGCAGCTTTCAAAGTCCAACAAGACCTGAGGGCTAAACTGCAGTTAGCGTGTTTGTACAGAAGCAGCGACGTTAGTCTGCCATTTTAATGACTCTGGTACCATCTAGTGGTATATTTGTGGTATGACATGTAATCAAATTTGTATAAATCTTTATTTATATTTTAAGTAAAGAACATTATCTCATTGTACATGTAAAAACAGCCAAATAGTTTATATTAAAACCTTATTACTCTCGAAATTTGGACAGGGAGGCAGCGTTGCAGTCACATTAACAAGAGAAGGTCCTGTTGACAATCCTGATTGGAGGCCAGAGTCCCTTTGAGTCATCAGTGAGGGAGAAGAACAGGAGAAAATCAGAAAATGTCTGAGATGGCAAAGAAAAAGCAGTAAACCATCAGGTCTGAAGAGGCAAAGTAAACTGTGCTCACTGTATATTTGAAGAGATCAACTCTCGCCACAGTAAACCTCAGAGGATGACACTTCTCCCACCAGGAGGAAAAAGCAAACATAAATTAGGAAACTAATGGAAAAACCAACAGGTTTTGTTCCTCCCCACTGAACTGAGATTAAGAGCAGAGCAAATTCACTCAACACGTGGTGCTGTTGAGTTTGGATCAACTACATAAGGTCCAAGTAGAGCCATTTCAGGTGTGTGACTTCAGCTCAGCATCTCCCCCTGCAGGAGGAGTCATGATACTGCAAAAAAAGGTCTTCTCCAGGTTTTATGTTTCAGAACTTTAGAAATTATTACAGTAGACTTTGTAGGGGCAAAATAAAAAGTTCAAACTTTGCATCTGATTGTATATTTAAATAAAGACACTGTTGCTGCTCCTCACAAGATGATTTAAAAAATAAAAACCAACAAGATTCAACCGTCCTGAGAACATTCTGGAAATAATAAATACATCATGACCAGATCCCTGGAGCACACTCCTGTTGACTTGAACAAGTTGACTTTACTTCTTGCGGTTGTAGTAAAGAATCAGTCCTGGCTGTCTCTCCCAGTGGTTCAGTATCCCTGTAGTCCGTTGTAAACCTTCTGTACAGATCCCTGCTTCAAGATACTCCAGATACCTGGAACAACACATACATTGAGGAACTATTAGTAAAGGAAGAGTCAAGTGGTTTCACCCCATGGTAGATGTAGTTCAAGAGTTGCAGTAAAAATATGTAATCATTTAACAAATAACTTAAAACAAAAAAAGTTCAACAGGCTCTTCTCTGCCTTTTATTACAAACATGATGATCCATGGTGACTCCAGCAGACAAGCAGTTCAAAGCTGATTGATGTATTCTCACCTTGACCTTCAACTGTTACCCAGAATCATAAAACAAATATCACAGACCAATAAAACAAATTTTAATGTATAAATGTGGACTTTCTGAAAAGTATGTCTATATTTTGACATTGTTGGCCAAGTGGTACCAGCCCCCATTTTGGAACCTACTTTACTGCCATGATGGGCTGAAGATTGTTGGTCCTTGTTTGGCTCTCGTCTAGTACGAGTACATAGCTTCCATGCCCTCCATTGTTGTGTTGTGTTTGTAAAGATCAGTTTGTCTTATTTTTCAGATTCTGGGTGCGTCTGACTATATGACAACCCCACCCAGTTGAGCTGTTAGTCATTTGTAATGGAAACCACTGAGTGCCAATGCAGGCCATCAGTCTGTGATCGTACTAAGATGTAATGAAATTGTTGCTTTTAGGAAACACTGCAATTTTTCGAGAAACTGAATTACCACAAATAAACACTTAAAATGTGTCACTCAACAGGCACAACAAGCTTCAGCTCTGTCTTCTCACCATCTTTCTGCTGATCATCAAGTTGTGTCTGAGGAAACTCCACATCGAAGGTGATGATGAGGGAACCTCGGATATTGATGTTGTCAAAGTTCGGCAGACCCTCTCCTTTCTTCCACATTCGAGCTCCGGGTTTAGTGATCTTGTCTCTCACTATGTGGACCTGTTAAGAGATGCATTCAGTTCAACTCCTACTTTCAATTAACCGAATACCTTCTTTCTCCACCAACTTCAAACAGTGCAAGTTCTAAAAAAAGAAGGACCTTGTGCCCGTCCAAATGGACAATGTCCATCTCGAAACCGACCAGAGCCTCAACCAAAGAGATAGTGACGTTGGTGTAAAGGTCGTCTCCTCTGCGTTCAAACACCGGATGTCTGAAAGAGAAAAGCAAGTCAGAAAGTGGCTCCCTACACGCTCATCTCATATTCATCAGTAATGAAACTGCTTCCTACTTCAGCACTTTGATGCGGAATCGCAGGTCTCCAGGCTCGCCGTCGATGTGAGGTTCACCTGATGTCACAGATAAAACATGAGGAACGACTGATAAGACATGAACTAATGACTCTGGTTAAGCTTTGTGAAGATCACCTTCTCCAATGAAGGGATATTCCATCTCGTCTCTCACCCCCTGTTCAATCTCCACCTCCAGGGTTCTCTCCTCGTTCACCAGCCTGAGGTGAGAAAACGTCATGTTAAAGAGGAGCTTACTCAGACTCGCTTAACTGTCAATAGAAGAACTAACAGACAGAGTTCCACTTTATGATAACGTGGTTGGCAGCAATTGGTTGTTCATTCAGGCAGGAAGCACACGCAGTAACTAGCGGTGCTCCAACTACAGCTTTCTGTCCGATCACCAATGTTTGAAAAGCCTGGCCTGCTGAATCTGATTTTGGTCAACACAATAACATAAAAAGTGGCTAACTATAGATGCTAAGTTCGCTACACTGGGGTGACCATTGTTAACTGCAGGTGGAGACATGATCTGGTGGGCGGGTTGGTCAGTCACACCAGAGAAAATGGACACATGATCTGCAAAGGTCTGGAAATCAACCAGACCTTTGCAGAGGTAGATAAAGTTGGTGTGTCATGACTATTGGCCAATCGCTGAGTTCCCAAAATGATGGAAATCTGGGCCGATTTAATTGTTGCACTGTCTACATTTCACTTCATGTAGAAATAAATATTTTTGAAAATAAAAACAGACCACAGGGCAGACACCTGGGTTATACTTATGTCAAATGCGTTCAAGTCATGTCAAGATTTATGAGTGAAATTTCATTCTCAGTTTGTAGAAAAACCTTGATAAAACAGGGCATTATTACCCCTAAAGCAAAGAACTCTGGGTAATATCAGGCTGCTTGTATCTTTTCACAGGAAAGCTATAGTACATTACTAAAAGTGTTCACACCCTCATTTTAAAAATAACTGAATTGAGGAATTCCAATTGCTGGACACACCTAGGCTGCTTCTACAAACCACAGAAATACAATAGGTCAATTTCAGCATGATACTGTAACAGGATGCTAGCTAGGTAACAGATACACAGGTAGCATCCTTTATACCAGGAGTATAAAGCTAACAGACTTTATACCTGTGGGAATAACACATGTTAGCATTGAACTTTACTGTACAACACTCTGGAGTGGCAAATCACACTTTTGTCTCAGCTTGGTAGTTGACAAATCCAGAAGAATGGATTTGTCAACACTGTGCCAAATGTAGAGTTTGGTGGAGGGGGTGTCATGCTGTGGGGCAGATTTTCACAGGATGTCTTCAGCCCCTTACCTCCAGTACAGGGAAAATCTTTTTAGGCCTAGGAAGACATTTTGAACAACTTCATGGTCCCAGCTATCTGAACAATTTGGTGATAACATGACTCAATACCTCCACACAAAGTAAGATCCAGAAAGACATAGACGAACAAGACTAGTATGGCAGAACTCAACTGGTCTGCATAGATTCCTGACCTCAACCCAATAGAATACCATTCTCGACTTGGGAAAATGTTTACAAAAGATATCAGGGTTTAAAGATTGAGCCATGTTTGGAAATTACCAGGAGACCCCAAACATGTTGATCTGGTGTCTTTTTCTGACATGTACAAGTATTTAACTCCAGTTCTTCAGGTCACCATAGTGGCGAGGCCTTTAGCTCCATTTGAAAGTACAATGATGATCCAGATGTTTTGACAGTAATGCAAATGCTGCGGTTTGTAAATGTAATCAATTCCAAGCACTAACTTGATAATAAGTGGATCACAAATAGTCTTGATCTGGTCCAGAACTTCATATCCAGGTAAACAACAAAAATAAGCTACATCATAATTTCAGCCTGAATGACTCCACCCCTCCTCAATGACGAGTGACTCACTTGACGTTCGGACACTCGTCGCACACCGTCTCCTGAGTCATCTGGAAGCGGCCCGGTCCGAGCTGCGTCGTCCTCATTTCCTGTCTGCAGTTGCACTTCCTTTTACCAGGAGCTTCTTTAGCTACAGGCTTGTTCCGCACAACCTGGCAACAAAATAGTTTCACATGGAATCAAAAATAAAACAAAAATACAGCAGAAAACTCCTATGTTGTTCTACAGACGGTATTAAAGGTAATTCTGGAGTTATTAATTCAGAAAGGAAGCGGTTCTCCATACCTCCACAAAGTTCCCAGAGTAAACTTCTTCCAGCGTGACCTCAAGGTCAAGTACTATGTCATTTCCTCTGGGAATGTTCCTGTCCTGCTGCTGCCGATTTCCTCCAAACATGAAGCCGAAATCGCCAAAGAAGCTTTGAGGGCAAAGACGGTGAGGGGAAACAGTCAGTGGACATTTATTTTCAAAAACACCAGGGGCCTCATGTATAACAGAGTGCGCAGTTTTCACACTAAAACTTGGAATACAGACATATTTAGAAACATGCAGCGCACAAAAAAAATTCAGGTGTATAAAGCCGTACGTACGCACATAGCTGCGCACCTTTCCTTTATACATCTCAATTTGCAGGAAATAGAGCGCAGCT
The DNA here is from genome assembly GCF_001444195.1 of Xiphophorus couchianus. NCBI lineage: Eukaryota > Metazoa > Chordata > Actinopteri > Cyprinodontiformes > Poeciliidae > Xiphophorus > Xiphophorus couchianus. The sequence goes on along the minus strand of NC_040234.1, from coordinate 2,635,679 downwards.
GTTGGTCCGCCTGTCGCCACCCATAAATATATCTTAATGTAAATTAGTGTAAATACCAAGACGTCTGCCACCACGTGCAGCAATAACCATGACAACATCCTTGTTTGTAGCAGCATAGGTATTTATAATAATAATTATATATATATACGTTATGTAAAAGGTGCTTTCATGGCACAAAAGGTAAACTCACAAAAAAATAAAAATAATACATTTTAAAGAAAAAAAATTTAAATAAATAAAAATAAAGAGATCCAAGTGCAAATTCCTGTCTGAACAGCAGAGTGTTCAGCTGGGATTTAAAGACAGACAGAGAGTCAGAGAGTCCTTTGAGTGAGGAATGTGCTCCAGTAACACACGGCTCCTTCTTTAAGTTCTGCTCAGAGCTCCAGGATGTTCAGTCTGGGAAATCTAAACACTAACAAACCATCATCAACATTTCCCAGCAGATCAGTAAGGTCTCTGATTAAACGAATCCTTCCGTTGGTGATGTTCTCCATTACAGCCAAAGCGCTCCTCAGTTAGCGGCTCACCTTTATGCAGCTACTTATATACATGTGATTGTCTACACACCTTGATCACCTTAAAAATAATCCAACCTGTTTGGAGTTAATCTGCTGATCCAACCCTGTTTTCTTTTTTAGTGAGAATGAAATGACCCCATAGATGCTTTTCTTGCTCTTCGGTGCAGACCACAGACAAAAACTGAGGAAAAGTACTATTTACATTCCAGTGACGTTTTCACATCCTTTTATTTTTATTTTCTTTAATTTGTGTGCTTCTGAGGTTATGGTCTGAAACTGTAGTTCAGTTTCATCATTTACGTATATATTTCATTTAATTGTTTAATAAAATATCTTATCGGTAATGGTCTGATTTATGGTGGGATTTGATTAAAACTTTTCAGTCTCTTTGCTTGAGGCAGATCTACTGCCTTTTACCCCCAAACTAACCAGATCCTTGGAACAACAGAACTAGTACATTAGCAAGACAACTTTAAGAGGCTTTTGGAACATTACTTTTGACTGAAATAGTTCTTTATGTTAATAATAAAAGATAATCCAATGATTTCTAAAAGGACCACAGCACCAACCTGGAGAAGATGTCATTATGAGAACTGTGATGACCTTCTTTGAGTCCATCTTCTCCGTACATGTCATACTGTTTCCTTTTCTCCTCATCAGACAGAACCTGGATACAAAACAGCCAATCAACTTCATAGTAAACACATGCACAGTGTCAGGCACCGGTATTCAGAACTTTTTCACATTTTAAGGTTAAGATAAAATTGTTAGATAATTTGTAAATAAATAGATTGTTGAAGTTGGATGCATGACCTGATATTAATATCTGTATAGTCCTATATATAATCTGTCTTCCATTCGATTTATCGGACAGCCAATTTATTGGTGCCGATTTCCTTAATTTTGGGAGATTGGTGATCGGCCGATTTTTACATGTGAAGCCGATCTTCTCCACCGATGTTATCAACCTCGGAAAAGGTGTAAAATCAATGACTGTGCTTTTCTTTTCTCCCGTGAGAGAGGTTTGACTGACAAACCGGCTGACCAGGTGCACATTTACAGTTAACAATAGTCACCCCGTTGTTGCCAATCGAGCAACTTTCTTGAGATATTGAGCAACATTTCAGACAAAAACATGGTATCGGCCAAAATCAGAATCGGTAAGTTAGGTTTTTTTAAAAGATCGGTAATCAGCGATCGGCCCCAATACTGCAATCGGTGCACCCATACTGTATAGTCCTGATATTGGAAAATATGTGCAAGATCCATAAGGACAGATCTATTCAGTCAAGCATGACTTGCTGTGAGCAGTGTCATGCTTTAGTATTTATTTTACACTATATTTAGAATCCCAAATTGCACTTTGTGAACCATTTGAAAGAAGGTTTATTGCAGTTTGTGCACCATGCAGTATGTACAGGCTGCATCAACTACATAAGGTATTGTCCTGAGTACAAAGTAAAGAAAAAAATCGTGTCGGATTTTAAATAGTAAAACGTTAAGCCACATACTGTGTCAAGCTTTATTTCTATTAAAACTCACTTACAGTAAAATACAAATATATTAATGAAATCTGATTTCCAAGCTCACAAATCTTAACAGCACTTGTGATTCGTATGAATACTTAAGATATGCTAATCAAAAGTTAGTAATAAGGTAATGTGAACGTTTGAGACGGAAACACCTGCAGCGGATATTAAAATCCACTCCCACTCATCCACGTCTGACTTTTCCTGTCGCCAGCTGTGCTACCCTACAGCCAATCAGCTACAGCCACACGGTGTAGTCGGCCAATCACAGAGCTTTGATCGTTTATATTAGTAATGAAATAGCAAGCGCACAAAAGACTTTTTATAACAAAGCCGTTTGGCACTTCTGGTACAATTTTGTTCTATATTACATTTCATTTAACTTTAGAAACACTCCTGCTGTTGAGTAACTATGCTGTAAGGAGGAAGTGTGTATTGGGCCTCATTCATCTACAACTGGTACAAAACAATAGTTTTATGCTCACCTCGTAAGCTGCTCCCAGATCTGCGAATTTGTCCTGTGCTTTGGGGTCGTCGGGGTTCCTGTCGGGGTGTAACTGTAGAGCCAACTTTCTGTAGGCCTTCTTTATATCCCTGATGGTTGCTGTCTTACTCACCCCCAGGATCTTATAGAAATCTCGACTACATCAAAGAGGGAGAGGAGAATGAGGACATGTTCATTATTCCATGGACAGAAACACACCGAGCTCTGCTGCTAATACTAGTAGCTTCCCAGTCAGTGAAGCAGTGGTCTGCTAGCTAAAGTCTCAGAGGAGACAGCCGCCGGTGTTAGGTTCAGGCTCCCTCCGTGTGACTGTTAGCTCCATGCTAACTAAGCTAACTAAACCAAAACATGACCGCTAATCCCAGCACGTTGGGGTTCAACGAAACAACAAAATGCCTTTTGGGGGTTCTACTCAATATCAGCCTGCTCTCCTCCACACATGGAGAGACCCGGGTAGACCAATCACAGCTAAACATGTGTACCTGCTGGCGGTGCCGTTTCACCGCTGGGTCGCTGCTTCTGCGAGCGACACCCGCTTACCTGGCAAGTACTGCCGTGGTGATATAAAGCAGCAGGCAGCACGCATTCCAGATGTTAATCCCTTTCTTAGCCATAGATCCCCGGAGTCACGAAGGAGAAGATACAGAAGGTACCAGCCGGCTTTTGAAGCTCAGATCCCGCAGCCACTCACAAGCCTTCCTCCTCCTGTCAGAGAGAGCCCTCCCACCGCGGCGTGGCCACAAACTCCGCCCACACTGAAAGAAGCTAAAAGCCAAAAGTGATACAATGCAATAAATCAGTGACATCTGGATGTAACTGGAAACATATATGCGTCAAATAATGAATGCGTTATTTATAATTATTGAAATGTTAAAATAATTTCTAAAACTTGTATTCATTGTATGTTAAAACCATATCTACGTTATTTAGCATCAATTTAATTAACTGTTTAATAGTCTGTGTAATCTCTGAAAATGTGCTGTTGGCCTGCAGTAAATCAGGGGTCAGAGTCATTCACTGTTATCACAAAAGTTATCTGAAGTAACCCATGACAATTAATGCATACCTAACTGCAAAAAATATATTTTTGCTGTAAGTTTATCCTGTTGTCACTTTTTAAATTACATTTTAAATAGTGTTTTTTTTTATTTACCATAATATATTCATTTCTTCTGAAGTAAATAAGTTGTTGCTGATTCACAATCTGGAAATTAACATTAAAAATATTTAAGATTTGCACATTATTACAATATCTCTTTAATTAATAAATTATGTAATGTAGTTTGATTAGAAAGCAAAATGCAAACTGTCTTGCAGTCATTTTATTTATTAATGGCTCACTAGTTGATAATTAAACCAGAGGTTATTCACGGTCATGAAAAAATGATCAAAAAGCAAGTTAGTAAGCTCACAATGTGAAAGAATAATGCAGTGTGGATGCAGTTTCAGATAAATTCAATTTATTTTATTTAGATGTTACAAAGAACACAATTTATTTAATAATGTGCATAGTTAATTTAATCCAATCATACAGTCAAAAGTAAATTACATGCATTTTATTTCTGTCCTCATTATAGAACACAATCCTGCTTTTTATTTGCTGACTTTTAGAATGGAAAAAGTCCAGTCTTATATTAATTTGAAATTAATGTCAGTGGTGCTGACGTGAAGGGCCCCATATGAATCAGTGTCTTCCCAAGCCTTTGTCAAGTCTTGTGGAAAAAATTGTGAAAATCAAACTTATAGGATTTGTTGATGATGAAAAGGGGAATGAGCACAGTTTGTGAAAAAGTTATTTTTTCCCATGTTCTAGAGGGGGAACAGATGATTTCAGGCAGCTAAAAGAATGAGTTCCCCTCAAGTAACTTTGGCTAATAATGAGAAAATGTTGCCTTATTTACAGGATCTGTTGTACATGAAGAGAGGAATAAGCACAGTTACAGTCTGTGAAAAAATAATTAGCTCCCATATTACAGAGGTGGAAGAGGATTAGGGCCACCGAGAAAAAAAGAGTTCTGACTTTAAAGTCAGAACTCTTTTTTTTTTTTTTTTTTGGTGGCCCTAATCCTCTTCCGTATGGAACAGATTATTTCAGGTAGCTAAAATATTTGGTTCCCCCCTCATAACTTTGGCAAACAAAGCAAGTGTTTTCAAATTCTCAATGATTGTTATATGTGATAGTATGATTGAGCCACCAAAAATAAACAACTAGAAATTTCTTTTATCCAGCAACCTACCATATTTTGCAATAGAACAGGATTTTCCAGAAAGCCTGCACTCTCATTTTTTAAGGAAGTCTTAATTTTTTTGTGCCCTGCTATCAGCCAGTTTCCATCCTATTATATCAGCAGTGAAAAATTATAAATACACACAACGTGTTGGTAACCCGTGTTTGGTGACTGACTTTTAACTGTCAGGTTTAAGTGACAAAAGTTTTCTGCTTCATTACCAAAACCGACTTTCTTGGCGACTAAAAAACAACACAAAACGGTGTAAGAAAAACTCCACACAAGACCTCGTCTATTTATTTATTTTACAATTCTGTTAGCTGCCGATTAAACTGAAAGTTACAACCTTGACATGATTATATGAGTTGTTTTTATCGTGAAATCGATCAGAAAATGGTCTCTGGCTGCGGCGCGCGCTCCCCTGCTGAAGCCAGCCAGCTAGCCAGTTTAGCTGCGCGCGCTACTGCGAGCTGCGCGCGACGCTTGTCGGGAAGGGAGGCGCCAAAGAGGAAGAATATTCAATTTTACTGAGTGTGTGAATGAAAACAAGCCGTGACAAGTATACTCGGAACATCAGCGTTCGTCTAATGAAACCGTGACCCAGCAGTTTATCCTCCCGAGGGACGGAACACATCGTTTCCTGCGTGGGACAAAGTTCGGAGGTAAGAGCGCTCCTAGCTCTGTTAGCCAAGCTGTAGCTAACATCGGCTTGCAGCTGAACTTTAGTCAAGTTTACTTTTCGGAAAACAAGTTGGCTGTCCTTTGTTATTGCGTCGCGAAAATGTTTTATGATTGATTTATTTCAGTTACTTTCTACTGTGGTGCGGCTAAAGAAAGCTGCTCAGGTTAGGTGGCTCTACGAAGAGATGAAATGTCAGGTGTGGATGACACCAGCAGTTGTCATGGAAGCAAAGCTGGGGAGACTTCTATGTTATGTTCCACATCCAATTCCACCGTCAGTGTTCAGACTTAAGGCACAAATAAGTGTTACCACTTTTAGAAGAAGCTCAAAATCTCTGAACAACATCATGATGAGGAACATCATGATGTTGTTCAGAATAAACAAGCATACTTGTCCAACTGGAATAAGTAGGTGTGCCTAATCTGCAGGTTTTAACTGTTGCTTCATTCCAAAAAGCATTGCTACGGCGAAGATATAGAAGGTAGCTGTGGTTATGCAGTTAAATCAGCAGCTAGTGATGATATATTTAAAGAAATATATTGTAAGTAGGTTAAATAAGAGTTATAAACTGATATGTTCTTGTGCACACTGTCGTGGTAAATAAATCTGAGCTTTTTATTTTACAACATATCTAGAAAGTTGACTTGGTCTTCACTGGCTTCTGTCGTGATTTAAATTGAACTCCAAGCACAGAAAAACCTCACCGTCATTATTAACTCATAATGATTTCTTTGCAAAACGAATGTGGAGCCAGTACTTTGTTAAAAATTAAGTACTTGAATTTAAAGTATGACAGAGGCAAAAAGCAAATCACAAGAAAAGCATCAAGACAATATGGCCGAACAACAAAGGGCAAAAAAAAAGTCACATGAGGGGAAAGAGAATCATGATCAGAGTATCAGGATGAAATAACCAGACCAAAATAGAACTGTTAAATGTCAGTGTAACCATTTACATAGACAATTTAGTCTATGTAAATTTTTTAACCATGGGAACAGTGTTGACACTTAATGTTCACACACATGTTGTGCTATAAACATTTCTGGCATATTTAGATTCCCATGTTAAAGGACAGCATGCGTTCTTTCTTACAGGGGTCTCATACAGTATGATAGTATGATTTACAATATTTGTTATGAAAGGTTACCATTTTCTGCTTCATTACCAAAACTGAGTCACCATTCAACTGGCTGCAGGTGTATAAAACCCAACACCTGTACCGCTTCTATTAACATTTGTGAAAGAACGAGTCGCTGTCGGTGGCTCTGTGAATTCCAGCAGGCTTCCATAGGAAGTCCAGTTAAAACTTCTGCACTACTGAATACTACACAAACAGCTATTAGGGATGTTATAGCAAAGTGAAAGCATGAGAAATTCAGCTGTCAGAAAATAATTTTTTCCCATCTAAGTGAAGCAACTTCCTCCACATGGCGTATTCTCAAGCTGTAAACTGAACTTTTATGGCTTATGCCACTCTGTTTTCTTGTCACTCTACAAAGGCTTGATTTGTGGAGAGCAAAAGTAAGTGTTCTCTGACAATGTTCTCCAACTAGAAAACTTCTAAAACCAATCAGCTGCTTTGAATTTTCAATTCAGTTTATTTTCACAGCATCAATTCAATTCTGTTGAATCCCTCAGTAACTCTGAGGGATTACTTTACAGGGGGAAGAATTACATATAAACACTAAAATGTTTTGATTTCTGCGATTTGAAAAAATCTGATAGGAATGGGTGATATGGACTTAAAGTTTTATCAGGGCACTTTGTGGTACTACTAATGTGATAAAAGTGACAATAAGAACTACATATAGGTAACATTATAGCTGTGACTGCATGACACAGCAATCAAAGCTGCACAAATACAAATGCTGCTCTTAAAATAACACACTCATTTCTTTGTTATGCACTACTTTAGGACTCCAGTCACAAGAAGAAGTATGATAGGTAGCACACAGTAACTACATTTAATTATATTTTTAAATGTATTGATATTTATTGATACAACTTTGTTGAACAAACAATGGAGAACAATAGTTAAACTAATCATCCTAACAATAAGGACAGTTTTGTTGTTTGTTTAAACATCAATTGGAATTTATTGTGTCAACGACGAATCAAAATTCTCATAAGAAATTCAAGATATTAAACAATACAATAAATGGCCAACCTTATATTCAAAGTCCTTTAAAAAATTTCTTCAGCTAGCTTTACAGTTATGGCTTATTTTTTTTGTTATTTACCACATAAAATCTCAATAAATATCATATCATCCAAGTATCGTCAGTGAGACGTTGTGGATGACGATTTCAGTTGTGTGATTGTGATCCTGTGAGCTGGTAGCAGTAGGTAAATATGTTTCCATCCAATTGTCATGCAGATTTTGAGCGAACTTTTAAAATGTTGCAAAAAAAGATAATGAGAATTAGATGCATTTCCTTCTACTGGTTTGGAGCGCATCAACCAGGCAAAGCGTGATTTTGTCAGATGTTGACTCTACAAATGGCTGTAATAAACCAGGTGCAAAGATAACAAATCAGTATGAACCACACATCTCAGAAAAATGGAGAGACTCCTCCGCTCAGAGCTGGAGGGTGGGAATTAGAAATTTTTGGGAGTTTCATGCCTATAGTAAGGCACAGAGCTAGCAGTGTATGAGAGCACTCCACCACTCCCATCCAGACTGACAGGTCTCCCCTACGTGCTAAAGGTTGGAACTGTGATTCGCCACTTCATAACTTATTTTGCAAATGTGTTTCCATCTTCCTTTTAACACTCTTACTCTTTTTTGGAAAAGCCACTTCAAACCAATGTAAAAAGCTTTATTGTGAACTTAAGTAAGTCATTTTGAATTAGTATATTTCTATTTACCTTTTCTATTGCGATAGTCCAAAATGCACAGAAAAAAAAACATTGATGGAAACATAGGTACTCGTATTTGCTCCTCCTCTTTAAATCTCTATGGATTTATTTCACTTTCGTTCTGTGTATAACTTCTGTGCATCATGTGAAAACTCTCCCTCTCCTCTCAGACATGGAGGCAGACAGTGTGAGCATATGGCCACGCATGGAGCCCTTCTTACTGGGTGCCCTGCAGGTGAATGCACTGACAGCCAGTTGAATGCTTGACGTCATCCAGACACGTGTCGATGTGTGAAATGACCCAGAGTGTGGTCCATTTTCAGGTGGCTCCCACCTCCAAGCTCAGCCTGCACTACCTCCGGAAGATGGCAATCTATGTCCAAACTCGGGAAGGCTGCTTTCCTGTCCTGGGCTGGTCCATGTGGCGGCACATCGCCTGTGGAAAGCTGCAGCTTCCAGAAGACCTGGCGTGGCTCTACTTTGAGACATTCGACCTGCTTTTGGGTCACACTCCAGAGGAAAGGCTGGAGCGGGCAGAGTGCATGTCCCAGTGCTCCTCCAAAAGCGAGTTGGACCAGCAAAGAAGTAAGGTAAGAGGACACCAGTGGTGGAGAGCAGTAATACCAATTATTGTTTCTCATGTAACCCAGAGTTGATGCTGAGCCGTTGTGTCTTTGTCCCCAGTTGTCAGTGGACACGCTTCAGTTCCTTCTCTTCCTCTACATCCAGCAGCTGAACCGCGTGTCTCTGCGAACGTCTCTGATTGGTGAGGAGTGGCCCAGTCACCGAGCTCGCTCCCCCTCTCCATCGGAGCGAGAGACCAAGGCCAGCTCTCAGAACAAGGTGACGGACACTAAAGACAGGACCGACCTGACTGAATGTAGCATGTTTATGTCGTGAAACTGGAAGCACAGGTCTTATCATTGTTCCCTGGTTCTTTGATCTGTCGCTTATAGCCCTTCTTTGTTGCTGGCTTTGTTTGGCAGAATTGGGACGATCAGGCTCATCTGTCGTTTGTTCAGAACCACTTGGCAGATATTTTGGAGCTGCTGGTAGAACCAGGGCAGTTGTCTCAGTCAGGACAGACCCAAAGAGACTCCCAGGTGAGTCTCTGCTATCTTACTAAGAAGACTTGAAGTTGTGAAGGAACGATCAACATCATGTTAAATCCCATAAATTGGGAATGAGATGCCACTCATGTTCATGTGTGTTTGAAGACAGAGAAGAGAAATATTTTTGACAATGTACAGCTGTTAGCTTTGCATATTGTTTGTATGCCTGTAACCTGGTTGCTGTGTTGATATTTAGGAACTTTTTTTGGTTTCTTGGTACTTGAAATCAAGCACCAAGAAACCTGACTTGTTGTTTCAGGTCATCAAATAAACCCACTAAACATCATAAAGACTTACTGATGCCAAGTTTATAGAGGCAGTATCATGTGTTTTCCAGGTACATAGTGCCATTCTACAGCACAATCAAGTAATTATGTTAATTTCAGTTGTTAGAAAAGAATGCTGTATATCAAAAATGACTTAAAAGAAAATTTAGTCTCTAATTTAATGCCTTAAAATTGGACCTCTGTCTCTTTAAAACCTCCTATGCTTCCTGAAACTCCACCTTCAGGAAGTCATCACAACATGGCTCGTCTATTAACAGTTTAACAAAGTTTTTATCAGAATTTCACTGAGAAGTAGCTCTTATAATGAGCTCAGCAGCTGTGCAGTACCACCAGGTGTTTGCTAATTGCTGCTGGCTAGTCTGAAGGAGCTGAGTGGGAGAGGGCTGCTCCGTGAGGCGGAAGCTTCAAGGAGGAGCTGTGCCTTGAAGGTGGGGCTAGGTTCAACCAGGTGTTTTGCAGTTGAATGGTTGCCATGGGAGATTAAAGGGTTTTTCAAACATGCATGGAAGAATTAAAGCAACACTCCAGGTATGTTTCTGATGAGAGAATAATATTATAACATGAGGTAAAGCTCAAAAAAGTTGATTTTACACAATACTGCCCCTTTAAAGCCCACAGATGTTCTTGTTCAGCATGTTTTCTGACCAGATGTGTTCTGAATTTCTGTGCTGTAGAAAGATTTAAAGCGTTGTAGTTACCCTTCTGTCATCAGATCTCCCTGGAAGCCGTGCAGAGTTTAGGCCTCCTCCTGGAGGGCTCGGTTGGCCATGGAAAAGGCATCCAGCCCATCCACAAGCTGTTGACCAAAGGGCCGCTCCAAACACTGTCTGGCTACTCCATCTTGAGCCGCTCCTTCCCTCTGCACAAACTCCTCTCATGTCTCCAACAAAACCTCACCCTCAACCCCTTTGGGATGACCGCCTGCCTCCGCTCAGGGAAGAAACTAGCCTGGGCCCAACAAGGTGTCACTGAGTCTTCTGGCATTCAGACTCCTTCAGCCTCCTGTCTGCCTGCCTGGAAGTGTTTGACTCCCTGCCTGTTGTCTTTTCATTCCAGTGGAAGGAGCCTTGAAGAGAGCCAAGATAGCCCGCAACACCCACATGGCCCCACCCGGCAGCAAGATGGTGCTCATGTCCCAGGTCATCAGACAGACTCTGGCTAAAACATCCGACAAGCTGACTGGTGCCAACATCAAGATCCATAGATGTTCTGATGCCTTCATATACCTCTTATCTCCTCTCAGGTGTGGCCAGCTACTCTTAATGCTGGGAGCGCATTTGACAGTGGCACTGATTTGTGTTAGTGTAACGCCAGCAGTGTGAGCGTTCTCCTTCTCACATTACTACTTACAGTCATATTCAATAAATTGGAATATGGATTCACACACTTAGATTAAAAGCAACTCTTGAAAACAACCTTTAAACAGGTAACATATTTTCATTAGACCCACACCTCTGCATTAAGAATATTTTTAATTGGTCTGATATAATATTCTGAACTTAAATATTATGCTTTTGTCAGCTTTGTGCAAGAAATCATCATTAATAGAAATATTTATATTTTTACTTATTGTCTATTGGGAAGTAATATATTTAATGTGCAACTTGTGAACTGAGTTACTGAAATATATGAACTTTTCATTAATGTTCTACTTTATTGACAATGACTAGTTGAGGACAGCCAGATTGATGCTGGTTCAGAGCTCTCGCACATTTCTAGGAACCTCTTTCACTGAAGCAGGGAGGAGTAAAATGACTGACGCCAAAACGATTACGTAACAATAAATAACATCTGAGCGACGTTTCCATAGCTACATACACCTTGAGTCTTGATAGATCCTCCCTGAAAAGGCAAACATGCAGATCTGTCTGCACAAAAACTGTTGATGTTCTCCAAGTTAAATTGTTCATTTGACAGAAGGATTCTAATTTTGTAAGCTAGCTTTAGCTTTGTTTGAATCAAATACAACATGGTGCATGTTGGTGCATATATCCCACATACATGAGTTTCTCTTCCTCCGCTTAGTAATATGTTTAAATTCAGTGGGTCGTCTTGTCCTATCTTTATTTTGAATTTAGATGTTATTTCCTAACTCAATGAGAATCGATAGAGAATTGAATCGATAAGTGAGATCTATAACGGAAACGCTGTCAGTAAGCTCGTATCATTCCCAGGGAACATGAACTCACCATGTTATGTTTTTGTTGCGTTCTTTAGATCCGTCAGTGTGGACAAATGCCGTGACAGCACAGTGGTTCTGGGTCCAGTCCAGACCAGCGTCCACATCCACAGCTGTCAGAACGTACGTGTGGTGTGTGTTGCCGGCAGGGTGGTGATCGGCGCCTCCTCGCGCTGCACTATCCACGCCCTGACCCCCACCTGCCCGCTGCTCTTGCCCGGAAACTCCGAGATAACCCTGGGTCCCTTCCACATTTTCTACCCGTCCCTGGAGGACCACATGGCCAGTGTGGGGCTCGCTGTGGTCCCCAATGCCTGGGATCAGCCCTTGGTTCTGGGAACCGAGGGCCTCGCCAGCCCCCCACTCAGCTCGCCCTCTGGCTCCGACGGCACCTGCTACCGCCTGCTGCCCCCCTCCGAGTTTCACACGTTGGTTGTGCCTTTCCAGATGGAGGGCGACACGTGCGAGGTACCTGGCGGCCTGCCCTCTGCCTACCAGGCAGCACTGAGGGAAAAGCAGAAAAGGATACAGAGCTGGCAGAAAACAGTGATGGAGGCCCGACTGAACAAGTGGGTATTAAGAAAAGCCTGGCAGCGCTCCATGCTTGGTGGATTGATTATTAAAGTGCAGTATGCAACTTTTATTAAAAATAAGTTTAGGTTTTTTTTTACATATTTGTTAAAACTGTCACTATGTTGTCACAGTACATACACAGTGCATATGAAACAGATGATCTGTGAAAAGATCAAGCTCCTCTGCCTTCCCCCTGTGGTCCTGCTGTCATCTACAGAAATACCACTCTGTCCGAAACAACCAATCAGAGCCAGGAGGAGGGTTTTAATGCTGGCAATTACCCCCCTGCAAGCACTGCTCACATCCTCCCCCTTTTTCTTGGCTACTCTACAGTTCGTTACCCACAACAGAGCTTACCATAAATGCTAAGGGGAGTTAGCATAGCCAACAATGATGGCAGATAAATGGCTCTCCTGTAGTTCCATTTAGCACATGTACACAAGGTTGATTGACAACGCCAAACCCCTCCTCCTCCAGTTTCAGGAGCTGGTTCTGCTTGGCTGTTTTCGACCGTCTGTTTCTGTAGATGGCAGTAGGAGCACTGGAAGGAGGTCGAAGAGATTACCGTACCTTCCGCACTATAAGGCGCACCTAAAAACCTTCAGTTTTCTCAAAAGCCGAGAATGCGCCTTATAATCCGGTGCGCCTTATATATGGACCAATATTGAGCCACAACAGGTCTCACAACTACGGTAAGCAGCCGCCGACTTCATTTTCCCCCGTAGAAGAAGAAGCGCGTGGTGCACGCTGGGTTTTGTGTAAAGACCCCAAAATGGCTCCTATTAAGAGACACGCTTACGACGCAGAGTTTAAGCTCAAGGCGATCAGTCAGTCAGTAGAACACGGGAACAGAGCAGCAGCCAGAGAATTTAACATGAACCAATCAATGGTGCGGAAGTGGATATATATTGTGATTGCACTAACGTTTGATTTACCGTAACATTATCAGACTGTTTTTTACGTGTTTATTGAATCGAGGAAAAGTTCCCCTCCACTATATGTTACACCTTGCTGTTGTTAAAAGATAAAATGTGTCACAAAAATACCACGTCACTTACTTTACCTTGGGGAAAATAATCAAATAGCTGTTTATTCATTTTGGGAATGAACAGAGTTTTCAGAACGCTGGTTTGTAATCTATTAATAAAGTTTGACTGACCTATCTGACTATTTTGTTGACATTCCCTTTAGCGCAGTTCCATCTAATGGATGCATAACGTAACCCCAGCCTCTACTGTAGTGTCTATTCTATGCGCCTTATATATGAAAAAAGTTTTAAAATAGGCCATTCATTGAAGGTGTGCCTTATAGTGCGGAAAATACGGTATCTGTCTCATTATACTGTGACATGGTGACAGTTTTAACATATTTAAAAAACACATTGTTTATAAAAGCTGCATACTGCAACTTTAAGCTGACTATTTACAGTGCTATGCAAAAATATTCATTTCCCTTAAACATTGTCACATCACAGCCACAAACCGCAATGCATTTTATTTGTAGTTTATGTGATAAACTAACTCACGGTAATCCAAGGGTGTGGCAACTTTATTTAGCGTTATTGGAGTAAAAGGACTCCAACCTTTTAATTATTTCATTTCAAAATGTTCCTTCCATTTTATCATTTTATGCTACTTTCTCTTCATTTGGATAAAATTCCAAAAAAATGATCATGATCAATGTTGTCATGTGAAAACTTTTAAGGAGTATGAATACTTTAGCAGTACACTGTAAACCAGGGAGGAGTTTGATGGAAAATGTCTCCTAAAGATCAATGTGGATTTGATTTATTGGCTTCTGCAGTCTGTCTGACCCAGACAGACTGGTGAACCCGTGGCAGGGCAGGGGGCAGATGGAGGGGAAATCTCTCAGCGGGCTCTAAAACTCTTTCCTGACTGTTTCACCCTTTTCTCCTGGATGTTGTGTGTTTGTAGGGAGCAGAAGCAACAGTTTCAGGAGTTGGTGGAGCTAAAGTTCCACGAGTGGCTTTTGGAAACTGGCCACCGGCAGGAACTGGACAGCCTGATCCCAAGCGTGACCAACTCTCAGAAGAACTCGGATGCAGCGGCGACAGACTCCAGCCGAGTTAAAGACTCCAAACCCGTCCAGACGACTGCTGCTTATTGAGCTTGTGACTCGCTGCTGTGTAGGGGTTAGGTTTCTGACCTGATCCAGAACACCGCACAGGCAGACTGCATCCTGTGAGCCAAGTGACGGGTTCTGGTTCGGGCAGTTGCTGCGCTGCAGGTTCAGGTGTGACCTGTTTTCAGGCTCAGAAAAGGCGGCTGAGTCCTCGACATGAAAGAGCAGACAAAGGAGTAGATTGGCATGTTGTAGAGCAACATAACAACAGGTTGCTGTTCAACACTTGACAAAATGCACTGTGGAAAATATGACAAGAGTTCAATGGACATTTAGAGAAAAAACGATTCCTTTTGTTCGGCCAAAGGACTGTTTAAATTAGATAAAGTAGAACAAGAGTCAATCCACAAGAGTTGTGAGTTGGTTTTTTTTACCCAGGTGAAACCAGTTGACCAAGAAAAATTCTAAGAATTAGTTTTCTTTTCCACCACAAGGCATTATTATCTTCCCAGTACTGTACATAGTTTAAACCTTCATAAGCCTCCACATTCTTTGCCTACCTTCCACGGTAACAAGGTAAACATGAGGCACATTAACTGTTACTGGCCGAACTGTGAGGTTCAGTTCTTTCAGCACTTCCTGCCTTGTGTCGCACAGAGAGCACTCTGCACAGAAGTTCAGTGCAGAATATTCCTAGAACTGTCCATAGAAACTAAAGTGAGCAGCAGTAAACCAGGAAGAAGCTCTGGTGGAGTCTTTATGTCAGGTTCCATTTACATCTGCAGCCAGAATATCAGAACTTGGATCTGGAAAATATGCCACAACCTGTTCATGGTCTTCTAATCACCACTTGGTGACCAAACACCGGGAGCTGATCGGTATCCATCACTATGAGACTCTTGCAGTTTGATAATCCTGTGAAAATACTAGTTTCGTAGTACAAACAGAAAAATCAAAAAGAAAGATTGCCTAAAGATAATTCACCTTAATTTAAGTTAAAAAAGCAACAAATGCTCTTAACACTACCAAAATTATAAAAGATATTGATACTTTTAATATAGATCTCTATGCAATGTATTATTGATAAGTTTAATACTAGTGTGTAGGATATTGTAGTATTTCTGATTTTGCTCTTCATAGAATTAAACTAGTCAAACAAGCAGTTTTGAGACTGTAAATTTAAAAGCTCTACCTGGATCGCAGGATCCTTTCTATGCCTGTTAATCAGGAACACATTAAGGTGAAAGTGCTTCAGATTAACTCAGACAGGCAGAAATAAACATATTTTAAACCTGTGGAAGCCATGTTGGATTTTAAAATTTGATTGGTGAGAATCAGATTTTCCCCTTGGAAATCAAACTGTTTGTTGCTTCTTCAAAATTCCCACCTTTTATTTTGAAACATACACCTTTTCACACACAATGCCAATGGGTCCGATTTGTCTTCTTTGGTTCTTCTCTATTATTTATTTTTGTATTTCAGTGCCACCCAGGTTCTGTGTCTGAGTTACCCTCAGCAGGGTTGGGCAGATGCTGATCTACAGCCAGTTGGATGAAAGTGTTGAGATACAAAAGAAAGAGTTGGTGTGTGTGGTGCTGCACTGTGATCCTCCTGGCAGCTGTTTTTCTGTTTCAGTGTGGATGTATCCGGTTCTTACAACAGGAACAACCTGCTGGGATGACATGTGCCAAGTAACAAGCATGCTACAAACACAATTATTTCACATGTATGAATATTTGTGAACATTAGCTGTCGATTATTTTTCATAAACCCTCCGTTAGAAGATGTATTACCTCGAAGTGTTTCTCACTAGCTTATTTGCACTCACCAGCTTCCAGCGTATTTACAGTTGATGTGTAACAGACACATTGCTCACAGAGAACTCACTGCAAAACCACTAAATCAAATACTTTTGCTCTAGTTTCTAGTTCAAACATCTTAGTACACTCTAAATGAGACAAACTATTTTACAAGTAACTTTTCAGTAAGTCGAAGGAGCTTGTTTTAATCAATTCCTTAATGTTGATGAAAAAGTACTAGTTCCATTTGCAGATTATTTTATTTATAACTAGACTTTTTTCCCTTGTTACAAGTGAAATAATCTGCCAGTGGAACTAGAACTTTTTTATCAACATTAAGGAATTATTGACTTAAAACAAAGCTCTTATATCTTACTGAAGATTTACGTCTCTTATTTCAAGTGTTCTAAGATATTTGCACTAGAAACCAGACCAAGAATAGTTGGTAAGATTTAGTGTTTTTGCAGTGCTGCTGCTGCTTTGTGTTGATGAGGGAAGTTACTGTAAAACGCTCTATGCATTTGAAGATGTGTACACTGAAAAAACAGGCCTTATCCCTGATGTCTGCTACCTAAATGTCCCTGCTGCTGTAGCTGCTCTGTAATAAGTACAGGACTGTTCATGATCAAGTTGAAACTAATAAAAAGTTTGCTAGATCTACAACGCCTGCTCTGCTCTGCTGCTGCCAGGTTCTGAAACCATAATGATCCTAATGCTGGATTATCATTCCTGGAAGTACTAATGTGGCTATTCCAATTCTATTAAAAAATACTCTTATTTATCCCAAAGGGAAATTAAATGTTGTCGTCACTCATTTCATCCATGTATGTTCAAAGTTTGTGGTTGGTGGTTCTGTGGGGAGGAAGGATCTCCAGTAGCAGTCAGTCTTGCCTGAAGACCCCTCTGACTAAAGACACCTGTTGCTGTGTGACAGTCTTATGGCTGTCCTGACATGCTAACAGCTCAACATCTCAGCAGCAGAGATGATATTCCACAGTAACATATCCTGGATGACACCATCAGTTGTTGCATGCTCTGCTAATCCAGGTCATTTGGTTTTGGTCTTTAAATTACTGCCTGGCTAGAAAACCAAACAGACAGATGTTGGAGTTGGGGATGTGATCCTTCTCATCAAAATTAATGAAGGAGAATGAACTTCCTGTTCCCTTTTAGTCAATTCACTCAGTACAACACATAGAGTATGGGATATCACGCCCCATGCTCTGTTGTACCGAGTGAATCGACTGAAAGGGAACAGTAGTTATATGCATAACATTACGTTTCTCTCTCGTTTGAGCTAAATCTATGTTAATCTACATTCTTGACAAAAATACACTAGTTAAATCTTCCTTTCATACGTATTTGTGGGTATTTCTAAACTTAAAGGAGCACTGCTTTCAAGGACAAAGCTCCTCTTTGGATCTGCAGTTTCAAAGCTTCTGCTTCACAGAACATGTGACTCCTCCACTCAGCTCCTTCAGACGGTCCAGCAGCAATTAGCAAAGACCTGGTGGAACTGCATGTCTGCTGAGCTCATTATAGGAGCTACTTCTCAGAGCAACGCTGGTGACAACTTTAAAAGGTTAATGGAAGAGCCATGTTGTGATGACTTCCTGAAGGCAGAGTTTTTAAAGAGACAGAATCCTACAAGTTCAAGTCTCAGCCTGATGATCTTTTCTGCACGTCTTCTCACTCTTTCATTACCCACTCTAGTGTCTGACAACTCTCAAATAAAAACCAAAACAGCCAATAAACCTTATAAAAGAAAGAAAAAGCCAGAGACCCAATTTCAATGTATTCAATTACTAAGTGAAATTTATTTTACGTCATATTTGATATACAGCTCTTGGAAAAAAATGGAAGAGACCACTGCACTGAACCCCATTGAAAAACTGATGGTTATTCCACCAAATAATGATGTCTGGTCTCATCCTGAGTTAAAATATTGATGTTGTCTCTAAACGAATATGAACTTATTTTCTTTGCATTATTTGAAGTCTGAAAGCACTTCGTCCTTTTTTGCTATTTTGACCATTTCTTTTTTCTGCAAATAAAAAATTGCTTGGAATTTCAGACACATGTTCTCAGTAGTTCATAGAATAAAAGAGCAATTTTCATTTAACTCAAACATATAACTATAAAGAGGCAAATCAGAGAAAGTGATCATTTTAAGTGGTTTATGTTTCCAGAGCTGTATATATTACATTTCTTTAACAAGTGAAGGTAACATGTTGAAGTCAGTCAGGTTCCTTTTGGGAGATATTTTGATCCCACTCTTTATTCATGGCAGTGTTCTTCAGTAGAAATAAGTCAAAGCCCACCCTCTTGGACAAGAAGAAACCCATGAATTGGATCCTGGTAGCTCTCACCTTTTCTTCTTCCAAAAAATACTTCTCTGGTCAGAGTTGGAGGAAGCTAAGAACAGGTCAATCATGGAGGGAAACCCGATATAAACTGCAAATATTGTTTGTCTGTCTATAGTTTTACTTTTAGGACCTCAGTCGACCCCAAACATCCAGCCAGAGATACGATGGATCGGTTCAGCTCACAGTTTATCCATGGCTTAGAAGGACACAGATCCATTGATTATGGATTTATCCATCCATTGATAAACTTTAGAATCTGTGGCAAGACTTGAAATTCAACCTTCACAGATGTTGCAATCTGACACTGAGGTTGTAGTATTTTGGAGAGAAGAGAATTCAAAAGAATTCAGCCACTGGATGTGCAAAGCTGAAAGAGACTCGGGTCTAAAGTCTTCATAATTATGTACTACTTTGTCCTGGTTTACCACATAAAATTCTACTAAAATACAATGACGTTTGTGTTACAATGTGAATCATTTTCACTCCCTTAGCTGCTGAGTAACATTTTGTCTAGATGCTCCTGGATTGCACTTCTTTGTTTTTAATGACAATCTTATTTTAACCACAATTTCTGTAAAAATTAGAATAGACCAGAATGGCTTTACATAACCAGTGGATGGATGAATGTGGATGAATCCAAAGAGTAGAGCTGAGTTATGAGCTGGCAGGCTCTCACCATGTGCTAGTGGGCTTTGGACCCAGCCAGTGGACGTGTACCATTATGCCGTAATCCTTCCATGCTTTTCTGGAAAAACTGAATAGCACTAGAATCACTGACTCAATTTTTGGATCTCATTTTCATGACAAAGCGATTGTTCCCCTTGTACTAACACTGTTGCTGTTTATAAATGTGAGCGAGTATAAAAAGCAGAAGCTGAAAGGCCAGTCGACACCGAGACCTCAGGGGATCCACCAGCATCGCGCTCAGCATCACCAAGGCGGTCCCAAACAATATACCCATAATGGGCAGGGTGAGTTAGCATGAGGTTCAGGGTGTCTGCTCCAAACGTCTCTTGGCTCTGGACCGGGAAATATTTTTTGGGGGGGGATATTCCAATTATGGTTAAGTCTACAGAAAAAGCCATGTCTCTTTAGCTTTTTAGGTAGACCTACATCTGTTCTGGTAATCCATACTGTTTTCTAAGATGAGAAACACACATCGGAGAAATCTCACACACTAAATGTTTTCCTCCAGATTATCTTCTACGAGGACAAGAACTTTCAGGGTCGTCGTTATGAGTGTGACAGTGACTGCTCAGATTTCCACACATACCTGAGCCGCTGCAACTCCATCCGAGTGGAGAGTGGGGCCTGGGTGGTGTACGAGAGGCCCAACTACATGGGCTACCAATATGTCCTGACCAGAGGGGAGTACCCGGAGTACCAGCGCTGGATGGGACTCAATGACCGCCTCAGCTCCTGCAAGATAGTCCATTTTGTAAGTCAGTCTGTTTTGGACCTATACTAACTGGGTTTTTGGACCACAATGACTGCAGTGCGGGGTAAAATATTAGAGTTCATGGAGTGCCACTTATGCAATCAGTGCCTGCAGGGCTCAGTCGATAACCAATAAAGGATGTGTTCCCGGTGTGACCCTCAGTCTACAGTGTCTCTCATCTAAAAATCAAAGCTGTGAGCTGATGCTGCTATTTCACGGTTGTGCTCATATGATGTAACCTGAAATTCTGCTTGGTGGACATTTCATCTGCCCTTCAAGTCTCCTTTATCTTTTATTCTTACATCCTCCTCCCCTTGCTCTATTCATTCCTAACACCTTTTCCCTTCATACACCCGTCTGTGTCGCTCTATCTCCTCATGTTCCCCTCTGCTTCCAGACCAGTGGGACCCTGTACAAGATGCAGCTTTATGAGAAGGCAGACTTCGGCGGCCAGGCCGTGGAGGCCACCGAGGACTGCCCCTCGCTCCTGGAGAAGTTCCGCTGGAGAGAGGTCAACTCCTGCAAGGTCTTTGATGGCTGGTGGGTTTTCTACGAGTGTCAAAATTACACTGGACGCCAGTACTTCCTGGAGAAGGGAGAGTACCGTAAACCCGGTGACTGGGGTGCCGTCAGTCCTTTGGTGCAGTCTTTCAGACGCTTCACAGTATGATTAAACCTCAATCCAAATTGTTCCAAGTATCATAAAGGAGGTAAATCAGAGGCATTAACTGCTGTAAAGTGGTTATGTCATACTTCCAACAAGTTGTGGTTTTGAACTGAGGTCTTATAAATAAAATTATTAACAAAATCACTTGTCTTTGTAGTTTTCATATGAGCTGTTAAACTCATAAATCCAAGCATGAGATTAGAAATGTTATTATTGCTGTTTCTTTCAAAAATTATTAGAGAATGATAGTGGCTCATAAACAGTGGATCATTCTGTCGATATTTAAAAATCAGATTAGTCTCAAATCTTTGTACGCTCACTGTCATTACTTTACGTAGCCAATGTGCCCTAGTGGTACACTTACTTTATAGAAATGAATGAAAGGGATAAAAAGTATATTCATTAGCATAATTTCATTGAAACTAAACCACTAACAGAAACTCTGAAAGGCAAACTCAGATGAGAAAGGTCGAGACAGACTAAGGTGGAAGCAGCAAAGATTTATTCAACTCTGGAACATTATAAAGATAGACCAAAGGTACAATTGCAGCCTTAAATAGTGTCTGCACTGAAGAATGAAACCACCTTTCATTAATTTCCAATTTTCTGTTATCTAAATAAATGCATTTTAAAAAATACCAACACACACATATTTCTATTTGTTTATTTTATGTTTTATTCTTACGCAATAAGCACCGTTATGAAACACCACAAACAACTCCCCACCACATTTCCATGGTCTCTCCTGTAATATATAAATAGTGTCTGGACAAACAGAGAACACAGAAAAGAGAGGCGAGTCACTCCATCTTAGCACTACCACACTTAATAGATTGTACACAAAGATTTACTTTAGTTTTAGTAACCAGTAGCATTAAGTAGCTTACACTAATAATTTTCCTCCCCTCACAGTTAATCACCTCACTTCTCAAAGAGCAGTTGTGCAGAGCCTGAAACAAAAGGATACATTGTAATTATTGAAATGTTCAATAAATACTAAAAATTCTTGTGTGAAAATGGTTATTGATGCAAATCTATGCTTGAAGTGTAGTTCTAAATATAGTAATTTTTAAAGGTCTAAAGTGCAATAGGTGCTGTGAAAGTGATATATACTGTATATATACAGTATATATATTATTTTGATTATTTTGTAAAAAGAAAACGGTTGAATGCTGACAGTGTGTTTACTGCCTGTAAGGTGGACGAAATAAACGCACCAAGGTCTCCCCACAACTAAGAGCCCTGTGTCTGATTCCCCTTCTCCACAGAACACATCCCATCTTCACAAAAAAAAACAACACAACACAGAGTCCATAGGGTGTCTTCTACCAGCTGCAGATCTAGAGAGGGAAAGCCTGAGTTACATATTGATTAAACTATGAATATGAATCTAACCTGAATTGAGGCCATAAATGACGATGACATCATCAGCCGCAAAACTTTTGATGTTTTGCGGCAAAGCAAAACATCAAAAGTTTTGATTTACCGCTGTTACGTCGCCGCCACTAACTGGTATGTAGTGTGGAGCACAATGTCACCCAAGGATTATATTATACAAATGATCATTTTAGATAACAATATTATTATTTGTACTTTTTTCTAAATATACCAACTAAATCTGATTTTACTGGGTTTATTTGGTGCTTTCAGAGTTTAAGATTCACACGACCACATTCACCCAATTAGGGGACAATTAATTTCACCTGCTGCATGCTGTACTTCCTGTTTTAATTCTTTGTTGGTTGTCTTCCTGCACATTACTGTCACGTAAATCTTGTTTTCGGTGTAATTTTTATGCCATTGAGGTTGCTGTATTTTTGCAGAAAAGGGACTATTGGCAAGACGTCGTGGCATAATCAATACAGTTATAGTAGGACAATATCTCTGGTAATTTTTATATCTTTTGGTGATGAACTTGCATAGATGTGCCTTATGGTTTGCTATTGACCCACCCAAATATCTATATTGTGAGGCAAAGGGTTTGTATTCTACTTGAGAAGTAATGAACAATGAATGTGACTGTTTTGAAAATCCAATATAATTTGACAGTCAAATAAGAAACTGTGTTGATTTGAACAATGAACTTGAACAATTGAAACAACAAACAATGTTGTTGTTGGAAATTAATTTCTCCTGTCTTGAATAGAAAACTCCTTTCATTTGAGATTTAGGCAGAAAGAAATATCAAAACATTTACCCAACTGAAAGTCAAAATATGAAATGCTTTGCCATATATATATAAATATGTTCTTTTTCCTGGTAGTCAGGAAAAAAACTTGAAAGTGTTGAAGACAAACACCTTCAATCCAGTTTCATGTGGTTTGCCTAGTGTATACTGGCGCACTGGAACCATTTGTTCATCAATGCACAATCACCTTTTTTTTTAAATTCCACAATCTTTGTAAGGTAATTAGAATACTGAAATCATTTCTTTGTTGGAATAAAAGTGTTTATTTTTGAAATATCATGTGTCCACTACAGTGGACATCGAAACGCCATACGCCCCCCCATCTTGCTTTTAGTGCTCCGAGGATAAGACCTTTCTTAGAGTCCTTTGGAACCCTGTTACTCATGAGTGTTCCATTGAAAGGTTCAATTTGAAATTGAACCTTGATGGCAACCAATTTGTCCCAAAGAAAATAACCAAACATCAACATAAGAATGAATTTCACATTGACAAAACTGTTCATCATCACACTAACATAAATATTAGTGTGAGAACCATAGCATTTCCTGTGCTTAATTGCTATGATACTTCAAAAAGCAATTCCCCTTCTTGGAAACACAAAGGAACACTTTGCACTTTCTGCACATCACATATGTTTTGCTTGTGCAGCCAGAACTGCGACATCTTGACGCATGTACAGTATATGCATGCATGTTCATTCATATACGAAGAAAAAAATCTGACAAAACCACATGTCGTCAGTGGAAGATGTAAGTCACCTCAGCATGTTGCAGTTTTCTACAGACCTATTTAGGCTCGCTAGATTAAATGCTTGTTTTTGCTTCATAGAGCAAAAGCTGCAGGATTCTGGACACACCTGAAGAGGAAGAAGAGGGCAGCATCGTCAAGCTCAGTAAACGTCACTGCTGTGATAATAATAATAATAATACATTTTATTTATAACGCACCTTACATTTCAAAAAAATCTCAAAGTGCTACAGAGACGAAAATAGATTATAAAACGTACAATAAAACATACAATGATCTGTGTGACAAGTTTTTCTGATGGATGGACACTGGCCACACTGGAGAGAGACCATGGCCTCTGTGAGGTGTATGGAAAGAGCTTTAGGCGTCTGAAAAGTCTGACGTGTCATCAACTCATCCACACACAGGAGAAGTCTTATGTCTGTAGCCACTGAAACAGGGAGTTTAAATTCTCAGGAGATCTGAAATGTCATCAAAGAATCCTCACAGGAGAGAAGCCTTGTGTAGCAGAGAGAAATATGTGTAGGTATGTACATGTATGTATATGTGAATTTTACTCAAAATAATAATAGTATGTATTTGTAATGGAATTTTTGATCCATTTGTTGTGGTGTTGTCTGACCTCACCAGCACATGCTTCTCCTGCAAGCCTGGCAGAAAGCTCTGAAGAGCCAGAAGTACAGCCTGCAATTCCAGGACATCGATATGTTCCCTGCTCTGCCGCTGGGACCATGTCCCCTGTGCCATTTGACCCCGCCAGGTTGCACTCCAGCCCGTGGAGGATGCATCCGTAAACACAACTTCCCGACGACACGGGAGGGAACCAAGCAGGACCCCTGACGTCATAAACAACCTCACCCTCCATTGGGACAGAGACTGAAGACACTGAGGCCCCACCTGAAGTCTTCTGAGACGATGAGTGTTCCGTGTGGAGTCTAGATTCAAGCTGTTCAACCACATCTGGAGGGGCCGCAATGACAGCAGCCCCAAGGGCACTGGGGTGGATGCAGCTGTAAGCATGCCCAAAAGTCAAAGATACCCCACAAGAGGCAGTGCCATGCTGTGCCTGAATTCCAGGAGCATGCTCAATATACTGTTCACCCGCTGGGGTGATGGGCAAGCAGTCAATGAAATGGAATTCATGACAATGCCCAGGAACACAGTCTCCTGTGAGGGAGTCAGACTGCTTTTCTCCATGTTCACCTGCAAGCCTAAGCATCCCACATGATGGAGCACTAACCGAGTATCTCGGAACTGCCTGCCAATGATGTCCCAAAAACTGCCGGCAGACTTCCAAGTCAAGATCGACAGTTTCCGTGAGTTCATTGAGAAGCATGTAAGTGAGCACAACATGACACCGGATCATATTATTAACATGGACGAGGTCCCCCTCACGTTTGACATTCCCATGGGCTGGAGTGTTGCAGAGAAAGGGCAAAAGAGTGTGAACAACTGGTCAAGAAATCACACTTCACAGTGGTGCTGGCATGTTGTGGAGATGGATCAAAATTGCCACCAATGGTCATTTTCAAACAAAAAACTATGCCAAAAATCCTATCCCCCTCAGTCGCAGTCGCTGTGAATGAGAAAGGGTGGATGGATCAAGAAATAATGAACTTATGGCTTACAAAGTGCTACACTAAGCGTCCAGATGGCCTGTTGTTGCCTCTATTCTATTTTTATTTTAAATTGCCTTTCAAGATGACATGTCTGTTCTTGGTTGTTACAGCCCGGCTCGAACGGCTGCAACAAAAAATAGGGAGGACACGGCAACCAGCAACATTTTTAAGCCCTTCAGAGGCATTTATTAAAAACAACCAATTGTCTAGGGGTGCAATGGGCGGAAGCCCAAGACGTGACAGTTCAGCGCTCCCTCAGCCTGGTCCTTCTCCAGTCATGGATCCGGTTTTGCCCCACAGGTCTCAGCTCTGCTGGCGCCGCCGCCGAGTCCAGATCTTGTCTGCGCCTGGTTCTTGCGTCGGCCAGCCACACTCATGAATGAAACGGCACTCCTTATATACTGTCCAGGTGGCCATGTAATTAGAAGCACCTCCCACAATCAAGGACCTAATTGACAAACAGTTTACCGGCCACACAGCTCACACACAGGACCGCACAGCAGGGCTGTCACATTGGTGTTGGATTTTATCAAATAAATTTCTCCCAAAAATGCGACTTATACACCAGTGCGTCTTTTCCTTCCTTATTATGCATTTTATGGCTGGTCCGACTTGTACTCCGGAGCGACTTATAATCCGGAAAATACGGTATTTGTATTGATGGATGCATGCCACATGCTAAAGTTGACACTTAATATGTTGCAGGTAATTGATGATTGTTGTATACCTATTTCTGCAAGTTATTTATTTGTGATGTCTCCCTGGTCCTACACACTTGAATCCAACAGCTGAATCACCTCCTAAGTGCAGTCAAGTTCTCCAGAGTGTTTTCATGATGACCTCATTATTTGACTCAGGTGTGTTGAGAAGTGGAGATAAATCTAAAAGTTGCAGGAAACTGGCCCTCCAGGCCTGGAGTTGCCCACTCCTGCAAGGTCTGGGGTCTAAAAGGACGTTTTTCACTAATTTTGAATTTACCCTTAAATTTTTACCTTAAGATCATTTGTGTGACGTGGCACCACACATGAGCACGGCTGAGTCTTCTGTCATGCGAGAAGCGAAGAGAAAGAAATAGGAGCAGTAAGAAAAGATTTTTCAGGCGTTCAGATTCTAACCAAAATAACCTTCTGCTTTAGCCATACTGTTAGTTAATCCTGTGTGAAATATTTTTAAAATATGAATTCACTTTGAGATTATTGTTTTGAGGTTCGGATTAGTTTAAGAGGCATAACTGCATCATTCATCAAATTATAAGCTGAATCTTATGTCGTTGGTTGTTAAATCTCGGCTGAAGAATATCTTTAATTTTCTAGATACTAGAGCTCTTTTTGTGGGGTTGGATGCCAATTCCATTAAGATGATATTTATTAACAATGTTACTGTATTAGGGGTTGAACCAACGACTAGTCGATTCTTTACTCTGCAATGACTTTTTACGGGGCGACCAGTCCACTATTTGCAATCACGTGACGAAACTAATTTTTTCAAGAAAATTAAAGAAGATGAACTATGTGAGTTCTTCAGACAGTAAAAATAGTATTAAAACTTTAATAATTAATCAAAGAGAGCAAAAGCTACAATAATAGGGGGGTTCCCCCTCATTCAATGATAACTAGATAAATGTACATGCATTGTCGTGGTTTCAAAGTGTATTTAAAGCAGGGACTAGCTAAAGCTGCAGTCAATTACAACACACTCCTGTGTAAAACTCGCATCCCTGCTGCTTGATGATGGTCTGACTAGTTAACCGCTGACTCAAGATGTCATACGGCCGTTGTATGACGATCTACATTATGATTTTATGTTGCTGATTAAATAAAATTATATGGTAATGACAGCATATACTTGTCTGACAGATATACCCGTGAGTTCGTGCTAAGTGTACGGCGATCTGTCGTTCTCTCTCGGCTTAACGAGCCAGCGGCTGCTGTTGGACCGGGTAAGTCCGAACACGTCCGACCACTTTTGTAATTAAGCCATATGTTAATAAACCGAGCACATAATTCAGGTTTACACAACTAATTTATCGCCTAATAACTCTGTAAACGTTATTTTATTTTTCAAAAAGCATAATATACCCACTTTATTAACAGTTCTGCTCGCTCTCCTCAGCTATTACTGATGCGCGCGCATATTGCACCCTGCTAGAGAATGAAGCCCGCGAAAATTAGGGGACAAACCGTCAACTATCTTTTCTTTTAAAACTAAATCGATTTTTAAAAATTTGACTATGCTGAGATACGTACAAATATGATTGAGGTTCTATTAAACAACTGAATTTAATTTACTTGACAAATTGTGCTCTACTTCTTCCCCTTTGGTTTTTAAAAATTGTTTTCAACAGCTGTGTTGTAGCAACACAAAGTCTTTGTCAAAGCAACCTACTGCAATAAACATTTTAAATAACCTATGTACGAGTTTAACCCCTTAACTGGCGGTATCCCTTACATGGGACAAATCTAGTTTGTTTGAATACTCTGCCTTTTTCTAAGGGGTTAAAACAAATTACAAAAAAGTTTACAAGCATTGATATTGATTGATAGAATCACGTTGCATTTTTTCACGAACCACCCAAAAAAAGGCCAATGAAATAAGATCCGACATCTTGAGATAAGACTTGGAGTTAACTCCATGGTATAGGAGCCAGCACACTGAATGCCTGCTTCCCATTTTCTGTTGAAACATGAACAACACTCAAAAGAAAAGTGCTGTTGGAGTGTGAGGAATGGACTGTAACAGATATTTGTTGGAGATAATTTAAGTAAGCCAGAGCCAGTAATGCTGTATTTACTACAGTAAAATTGTGGGTAAGATGTTTTTGCGATAAAATACTGTAATGTACCATTCAGTTATTCTAGTTTTTTCTGTTAGAGAAAGTTCTGAACTGTTAAGAGTGACAGTTGCCAAAATACTATATTGTAAATTTTGTATGCTATAGCAAAATTTTTGTGTGTGTAGATTTATTTTCTGTGAACAGTTAACTACAATAGGATTTTCTTTCAATTTGTCTCATTATATATGACCCTGATAGAATAATTTGACTGTCTAATTCTCTGACCCCCCCAAATATAGTATTAAAAGAAAAAAAATGTTTCTAGGTATTTTAATAGCCGAGATATCACAAAATGTTTCTTTAGTCATGGCCATCTTGGAAGCTAGTCTAATATCCAACTGCATTGGACAAATTTACCTTCACTTACCATGTTAGTACAACAAAGAAAAAACAGATTGGACATTCTTTCTTATTTTTTAAACGTTATCTGACCTATAACAGTAGGCCTCAGTCAGATGTGTCAGCCATCTTGAAAAATTGTCGCCATATTGAGCTTTGTCATCACATCATCATTGGAAAGATTGTTTCACTTATTTGCTTCACTAAGAGGACTGGAATATCTTCAAGGTCTGCTGCAATTAGTCACATACCTGAAACAAAACACACACTTTTGTATCACATTCTAACAACAACCTTGTTTCCCCTGATTACCTTCTCTGTGTATTTAAACCCACTTGTATCTCTTGTTCCCTGTCGAATCCTGCACATGTGCAGAAGCTGGCCTGCCCACAGTATTAGCATATGCCCAAATAGAATGTGGGCATATGCCAAATCCAAGTTGGCGACCCTAATGGGGTCACCAACTTGGTGATAGACACCCCTCCCGCCCCCCGGTGGGGTCTATCTCTTGCAGTCAATGGGCGAAAGGCGGGTGTGTGGATTTGGATTTTGTGGGTGTTTTTTCAGTTAATTGAGTCTCCGTGTTGTCCAGTCTACCCCTTGATTATCCCCAGCTGTCCCTTATTTCCCCAATAGAGCTCTGGAACGTGATGTCACTGCTGTACTGTAGATGTAGTCTGCAGTGAAGGATATGAAGGGATATGAGCGCCATCTGGGGCCATACACATAACCGGCAAATTATTTCTTTCAGATTTTTTGAATCCAAGTTTCTTAAAATAATTTAGCAATGGTACGAACTTGCAGCGTTATTTAATGTAATGTCTGATCACACGACTGAAACGGTAAAAAGATAGAAAACTGACTTTTGTTTCACTGTTTTCCTGCCTGGAAACAACTTGAGGAGGTTAAGCTGTTAAGTTGCACAAAATTCGAGACCAAACTTCAGCTTTAAAAGAGAACAAACACAGCTTTTATTAACATTTGCAAATGGAGAAAACATACAAAGCTCACATCTCAGTGAGAATCGGATGAGTTCTGACTTGGGGCTGAACGTCCCCTCATTTACATAGGATACATCACACATTACTTAGTCACACCCCCTGGCTCAAGTGTCAGGTAAAAATCTATACGTTACTTATCTGTAAGTTTCAGTGGAGCAGAGTTGCATACACATTCACAGCTCAACTTTAGGCGTTTCTCCAAAAAACCTCTCTGCTGATGGCTAAACAGATACTAGAAACTGAATTTCTACAACCTAGGCTTATCACCTTAGCCATGTCTCACATTTCTAACTGCTGAACACCCTGTTCTCCACTTATTTGAGGAGGGTCAGAAGAGCATATATCCTGTTGAGCTGCAACTGAGTGCAAACCTTTAATAAAAACATCATAAAGTGTACATTCAAATTTATTTAAACATTGTTACTAATTTTTCCTTCACAAAGCTATCAGAGCTAGCGTAAAGAAAACGAATGGCATTGGTATCAGCAGTTGAAACGTCCTGATATTACGTTCTCCAACATTCAAAGAAACCTACGAGTTTGCTCCAGACATTTCCATTCTGGTGAGTGTCTAAATTCGCTTTGTTGGTGTTGTGTCAATTTTTTTGCTATGATTTTGTCCAGGTGTACTCATGTTCAGTTTATGTTGAGTTCATTTAAGTGGGTCAACCTTGTTTTATGTAGCATAGTCCCGAGTTTTGTCAGTGGACATCGAGGCTATTCCATTATTGTGAAGTAAACTATTTAAGTTTTCTAGTGTTATCAAATTCACAGTATTAATACTCATGTGTGTTCTATATAGAAGGGAAGCAAGTTGGAGAGACTTGGAAGAAACCCCAGGAGAGAAGCTCAGCAAGGCTGCACACTCTGAAGAGGAACATGAACCATTTGTGTTGAAATATGTGGACAGTTGGAAGTGGCTGTTTTCTCTCATTTAATAATTTCATGTGGTAAACGTTTATGAAACCTTTGATTCCAGTACTTCAAGTTGCATGTAAACAGGTGATGAAATGAATCACATTTTAAGTAAAAATTTGATATTTAATATATTTCAGGTAATAAACATACATGTAATGAAAGATTATATTTTTAAATAAAAATTTTATGTGATTAAAATAAACAATTATATAATCAGACATTTTGCAGTAAACATTTAATGTAATAAGCAAACCAAATGAAAGAGCCCATCTTTAAACATTTAACGTGTAATTAAACATTTCAGAGTAAACAATAAAGGTGGCAAGTAAATGTTATGAAATAGATCTCACTTTAAGTAAATATTTGTTGTATTTAACATATTTCAGGTAAGAAGTGAACATGAAATGAAATTGACCCTGTCCTAGAATTTTATGTAATTGAACATTATAGGTAACAAATGTGATGATCATCTGAGGTAATACATTTTATGAACATTTTTCTAAATATAAAATTAATAAAAAAAAGGGGTCAAAATATAATAAAAATATGTGCCTCATCTATACAGTTTAGTAGAATAATTTCACACGGATTTTGAGTTAATAGATCACATGACCTAGAAGCTATTGATGAAAAATACTAAATTTTGACTACAGAAATAGCTAAAAAATATAAAAAGTACTAAAATGTAATAAAGATGAGTGTGCCTCATCTATATACTGTAGTCTAGTAGAACAATTTCACACTGATTTTGAGTTAATGGGGCACAAGATTTGGAAGCTATTGAAGAAAAGATATTAGTTAACATTAAAATTATTTAAAATATTGAATATGACTTAAAATTTTAATAGGGGATAGTGTGCCTCATGTAATAGCATGAATTACCACTTTTTTGTATCAGTTGGTCACAAGGCAAGGCATTTATTGACAGGAGTGTTTGGTTTGGAAATTGATGGTCATTATGTGAACCTCCGAGCGCTTGAGGAGGGAGCTGTAGAGAACAGCTGGCCAAAATTAGCGTTCATAAATCGGATCAACGTTGAGCTAAACGCCCATTACTCCACAGAGCCCAAATATCCAATATCCAACTTGAAAACGTGGTCGGTAACACAATGAAAACACCGGAATAAAGTTTGTTTTGGTCTGTGGCCTTTAAAAATGGTGCTGAGCGACTACGTGGGACGAAAATGTCATACGTAGTGACGTTGGTTCCAAAGCTCTAGTACCTTCCCTGTGTATTTAAACCCACTTGTGTTTCTCTTGTGTTTCCTGTCAGATCTTCGACGTGGTTTGTCATTGTCGTATGTGTCTTGTTTTTGTGATCGCAGTCTTGTTCTCATCCAGTGTCTACGTTCCCTGCTAGATCATTTACCTGTGCTGCCTGCATTTTGTGAACTTGAGAGACCTATATTAAACTATCATTTTGCACTTCAACCTGGGTCCAACCGCGTTCATCCTCACCACCTCAAATACCACAGTTCATGACAGCGGGGTCACCCTCGATAGGTTGCTGGTCCATCACAAGACACATAAACAATCCATGTAGCAAATTTCATGCTTGCATCACCATTGGAAAGATTGTTTCACTTATTTGCTTCAATAATATCACTGTAATATCTTCAAGGTCCTCTGCTATCAGTAGGTCTGCTGCAATTAGTCACATACCTGAAACAACACACACTTTTGTATCAGATTGTAATGACTGGACATGAAGAAACTGGCCTGCCCACAGTATTAGCATACAGCCAAATAGATTGCGGTGCATTCCTAAGTCCAGCCTATTGTCCGGGGCGTACTTACCAAAGAAGATAAATATGTAAAGCACTCTGATTTCTTGTCTCTTTCTACAACACTGCATAAAAGGCTCAGTGCTGTACAACTTTACATGTGGTCAAGAATTAATTAGTCTCTGGTTTGCTACTGACTCCAGCTCCTTTCCTTGGGCTGCCAATAGAAGAGCTGAGTGACAGAAAAAGCTAACAATTACCTGAACCAAAGGTATTTGTACAATTTTTCTTCTGAAGCTAATCTGTAACAGGACAAGCTATCAACTGTAGAATATGTTTATTTTAACAGCTATTCAACAACAAAAGCTCATCTTTATAGAGACATGAAAGCTGTGATTGGACTACAGTTGATGCTGATAGGAGTCTGTTGTGGTGAGCTCTTCATGATTTTTTCACATAACACCTTATTGACTGTGTTTTTGTTTTGTCTGGTTTTCTGATACATTCTAGCTAGCTGTACTTTTAGAAACCCCCCCTGAAATCTCTTAATGACACATTGTTTAATATTTTCTGCATTGGTTCATTTTTTTTATGTTGTGGATTTTAAGGATGTTCTTAGAGTTTTCTTCTTAAACCAAAATCAAAGTCTTCATTTGCTGTGTCTGGATTGGGTCATGCCTATGATGTTGTCAGACACACACCTCATTACTGTGTGGGGGATAATATTTCAGTTATCAATACCTGACTTAATCCCAGCTGATGATAAAGTTCTTCTTGTCGTATTAAGTCAGTACACACATTCTTAGCATAAATGTCAAATGTATTTGTCATTTTTAATTAGGTATCTGAAGCTTTTTCTTTTGGCGTGAAATGATTATAGAATGAACAGAATTACTACTACTAATAATAATAATAGTAGTCGTAGTAGGAATAATTAACAGCCATCTACCATGGGCAGCTGAGGTTTTGAGAAGACAGCAGAATACACAAGAAGAAACAGATGAACTGATGTTGGATTATTTCAGTGTTCATGACAGTAAAAAGTTACTTGCAGAAGATGGAGAACTTCTGCTATTATCTGCATTTTCTCAGCAGAGGTCCTCCTCCAGGAAGGAATCACAGCTAAACAGAACAGGTGGAGCTCCTGTGGAAAGAAAAATAACTGAGAGTACACAAAGTTAATGGTTGAAATAACAGCAAATAATGCAAATTTGAGAGGAGTAGAAGAAGAAAATTAGAAAAGTGGTTAGTTTTTCCTCCTCTACCTTAAGTCTATGGGAGCATAACTACAGAAATAGCTCAGAACAACCTAAGTCTGTCTAACAAATAACGTAATTATCAGCTATAATACCTGTGCCAATATGGGATTATGATATTTACCTAAATGTTCAGATTGGTGTATCTCCAGTATATTGTGATATTTGAGAGTTATTGTGATTAGTATTGGATTCGCAGTTGCAATAACATTTATCATAGCTCAATTTCAATGTTGAGTCTTGCTGTTGTGGGGTGCGACAACTTGTTTCATACAAATACATTTTTCTTCTTTTCTAAGGTTTGAAATCTTCCTGTGTTGCCATTCATGATGGAGTTAAATGCTATGGATCTTTGGGAGGAACATTGAACATTCAGATAATGGCTGATGCCTCAAAAATACCTTATTTCAAGTGGACAAAGAGCTGCTCAGTGTTACTGCGCTGGATGGCCAACAAGATTATAACCCGTATAAGAGACAGCAGATTTCACTTTTTTCCAAGTAATGGGACAGTTAGGATCACTAACCTGAAAGCGGAGGACTCTGGTCTATATGAACTTGATCTGATTAGTGAAAATGGAGAATACAACTGCTCAAAAGCTCTTCAGCTGTACGTTGAAGGTAATCCACTGTTGATCTTCCTACATTTCCGCTTCCCTTGTTTTTCTTCTCATATATTAATAGAAGTTATAAAATTCTAGCATTGTATGAAATACAATGCTAGAATGTAAAATATAGCCCATGTCTGTTCTGTTCATTTCCAACTTCCCATCAAATGGAAAAAAAGGCCTATATTTTAATTTAATATTTAAATAATACTTCTGTGGTGTTTCTCTCAGCTCCTGTGTCTTCTGCCTGGCTAGTCTCTAAGTGTGCGTCCTTGGGTAAGCAGAGGGTGTTCTGCTTTTCTGAGGCAGGGGACAATACTTGGTACAAATGGACTCTGGATGGACAACCACTGAAAGGCTTTCAGAACATGTATGGGAACATTCTTGCCAGCACAATTCTTCTGAATCCAAAGACAACAGGTAATCTGGGCTGCTCAATCAGAAATCACATCAGTCATTCCTTCAAAGAGATGAAGCTAACCAGCTGTGGTGAGTAAAACCATCATTTTAAATGAAACAACCTGATCATTCATATTTATCAGCTTTATTTGTAAAAGCTTCCCACTTGAGTGATATTTAATCAAAACCACTCTGGGTATTTGGACCATCAGCAGCCAATAAAACATGGACCAAATCGGAGGAGGAATAAAAAAGAAGATTTTGAAGATCACTTATTATGTCTTTTTAAGTGGTGTTTTTACACATGGTGTTTTTTATTGCGTGCACAAATACATCTTAATAAAATTCTATCACTACACCCAAATTTCAGGCCTGATCACTGGTTTCTAGCTGTAATAACTTGTACTGACTGCAAACTACAGATTCTTCCTCTTTTGGTCCAAAGATAATAACGTTAGTTTTATTTTTGTTCAGATGGAAAACGTTATGACACCCTCAAGCATTGCTTTATTAAATTAATCTGCCTATTGCTTGGATGGTTTCATGGTCACCTGGTGACAATGTAATGTAGAACTGTGTATCATCTGCAAAAATATGGTAACTAATCTTCAATCTTCACTGTTATAACCTGAGTGGCAGGACGTTGTAGATATAAAATAAGAGGGGCCCAGGATTGAACCTGGGGGTACTCCACATGCCACATATGTTTGCTCAACTGAAAAGTTTATTTTTGACACAAAGACATTATTGTTCTTTAAGTAAGACTCGAACCACTCAAGTAATGTACGACCCAAGTCTCTAGTCTTTTCAATTATGTATCATATAATCTTCTGTTCCACTTTTTAAAAGCACTGTGGCTACAAAGTGCTAGCCACAGTGCTTTGTGCTTCATGTTCGATGCTTTCAGTATTTATTGGAAGAGTCTTTTAATCCTTCATTGTCTGCTTATTCTCCAACAGTGACGGGTGGGAGAAAAAAATCAGGTTAGCCCTGGACGAAACTGTCCCACAGAAATCGGTACGTAGAATGTTACCAACACCTGGCACAGATTATACAGTACTTTTGTTATGACTCACTACAGTACAAGTTATAACAATACTCAAGTTACAGCAATACTAGTGATGTTGATGAATGTATATGATTCCAGTCCATATTATGGCAGCTCAACATAGTGGTTTTTCTTCACAGTACATGAGCCACTTTCTGTCTTTGCCATTTTAGGGTTGTTGTTTAGGTAAAAACCCTCCATGCTGTGACTGTTTCACTTGGGAAAGATAAAATAATGTGAGGCTGACCGGATGTTACTGTCATCCTCTACCTTGGGTGTAATCTCAACCGTCATAACCTACAGTACTTTAATCATGACTGATTATAACAGCATATTATAGCACCTATTCTATGACATCATTCACTATCATTTTATTAATTATTTACCCAGTAATATGTTTAAAGGGGAGATGTTTCAGGATTTCCCCCAGAAAACTTGCTAAACCTGGAGGTCGGGACACCGAGGTGGCCCACCGGCAGTCCACCTTGTTTTTGTATTAAAAGGTGTTAAGTTCACAGGAAATGTAAAAATATTACTGGATAATTATATGTTATGGGGAAACATCGCCAATGAAATGCTATTTAAACCCACAACCAGTCTTAAAAACAACTAATCAAAAAATACAATTAAAATGGATATAAATTAGTTGCACTTCTGTTTAGTCCAAATTAAGTCAGTGGGTCCATAAGGCCCCCAAGGCTTCAGGGGCCCCATAAATGCAAATATTTTAACACAGACCACACATACATAAATGTAACATTTATTTATTTATTGAGATTATCAATGCTTCTAAATTTGATTTATACCATGTTCCAAATTATTATGCAAGTGATATTTTCTCAGATTTTCTTAAATTGTCAATGCAAATGATGGTCAGTATAATTTTCCAAGTCATGAACTCTTACAGTATAAATCAAATTTAACTGAACAAAGATCCCCATGAGAACAGTATTTTTTCAAAAATAAAAATCTCAAAATGCGCTGTTTATTTATTAATTATTATGCACAGCAGATTTTCTAAACATTTTATGGATTATAAAGAACTGCAAATGGTCATTCTTTGAATGTGCAACATTAAGTGGTCACATGTACTAAAATCAAAAGCTATTTCAATCAAAAACATCTTAACAGACCAAGTAACATGTTAACATAAAACCTTCTTTGATATCACAGCAAAATTCTTGCATCCATTGAACTTGTGAGTTTGTGGAAAGTTTCTGCTTGAA
The DNA here is from genome assembly GCF_001444195.1 of Xiphophorus couchianus. NCBI lineage: Eukaryota > Metazoa > Chordata > Actinopteri > Cyprinodontiformes > Poeciliidae > Xiphophorus > Xiphophorus couchianus. The sequence continues at coordinate 2,598,948 of NC_040234.1, read as the reverse complement.
TTTCTTTGCAGGATGTCAGAATATCTTCCCAGAGCTGCTGTTTTGATATGAACTGCATTCCATCCTCAGATCTTCTGCTTGAGGAAACTCCAAAAGTTCTCAATAGGGCTGAGGTCAGAGTTCAGAGGAGGATGGTGACCAGTGGTGGTGATGAGTTTCTGCCCTTTTATGCCCATAGCAGCCAATGACACAGTGGTATTCCTTGCAGCATGAGTTGGTGCATTGTCATGATGAAGATGATTTTGCTACTGAAGGTTCGGCTCTTCTTTCTGAACCATGAAAGAAAGTGATCAGTCAGAAAGTTCATCTACTTTGCTAAGGTCATTTTCACACCTTCAGGGCTCTGAAGGGGCCGACCAATGAATCTCTCCTCATGATTTCAGCCCATAAAATGACTCCACCACCTCCTTGCTGACGTCACAGCCGTGTTAAAATGGGATGTGGTGACCATCTACCACCAATCCACTACTGCTTCCATCTGGACCATCCAGGATTGCACAGCAGTCATCAGTGAACAAGTCTGTTTGAAAATTAAACTTCATGTTCGGCTGGGCCCACTGCGACCGTTTCTGCTTGTGAGCTCTGGTTAGGGGCCCAATAGTAGGTTCATGCACCGCAAGCCTCTGGAGGATCCTCCACCTTGAGGTTCCAGAGGCTCCAGCAGCTTCAAATAACTGTTTGCTGCTTTGCATTTTAACAGCTGCTCTCTTAATCTGATGAATTTGTCTAACAGAAACCTTCCTCATTCTGCCTTTATCTGTACAAACCCATCTTTGTTCTGAATCAGCCACAAATCTCTTCACAGTACGATGATAACGCTTCAGTTTTTGTTAAACATTTAATGTTTTCATACCTTGTTATTGGTCACTACACTATCTGATGATTTTTGTCAGCAGAGAGATCCTTTCTCTTTCCCATATTGCTTGAAACCTGTGGCCTGTTTAATAATGTGGAACATCCTTCTTAAGTAGATTTCCTTTAATTGAGCTCAGCAGACAAACTAATCAACCAGCTCTCTGAAATTAATTATTGATTCAAAGAGCCCTGACACACAATACCATCTATAAATTTAATAGCACAACAAAAAATGTAATCTTTATGACACTTAAATCCAATTTGCATAATAATTTGGAACACGGTGTAATGGTTTCAGCATACATAAATTAAAAGATTTGAAATTGTTTAACATTTATATGTAAGATTTTTAAGGAGCTGGCAAGTTTACTTTATAAAAGTTCAAAGAACAATATTCATAGTTAGATTGTTTTGTTACCATAGCTACAATCTGATGCTCTGAGTTTAATCTTTGAGTTTGAGATCTGTTTGTTCACAAATACAAATTAGTAAACTACAATTACAACAGATTTTTTCAGGTTGGCCAATTAAATAACTCACCCTTTCTCAGATTTCACTAAATCTAACAAAGAAGCTGTTAGAGGTGCTCCTGTTTTTAGCAGCCAGAGGGGCCTGTAAGTCAAATTCTCCTCAAGGCCTCATACAGCCTTGGACCATGATGAATTAAATCTGCTGCACTGTGTGCAGAGATGCGCAACAAACGGAAGATTTAATTTAATGCTGCTAATGTGGCTTTAGCAGCTCTTCCATTTTGTGTCTTGAATTTTTAATAAGTGCCACAGAAACTGTTTTGGTTGTTCAAGCTTTAACGCACCACCCAACCAGGAACACGTACATGAACTTTACAGGGAAGACAGAGCAACATGCTGGGCAGCGTGTTGAAATGTAAACACCGCACATAATTCTTTGTTCACAAAGATAAATCATTCTCACCACACCTGGAATGTGCACCTCTGAAAACACAACTACCAGTTATTCCTGCAGTTCACATAGAGCTGCGCAACCAGTTTGGTTGGGTGAACAAAATCCTGCCTAAGATCAGTAGCTGTTAGCGATCAGTAGCACACAGCTGACAGATGTTTAGTGTACTACAAAGCAGAAAGCTGACGTCGTTGTTTCTCCCTTCATCCAGTGGGTGGCGCAGGTTGCTCCCAGTAACCAGTACAACACTTTCATTCTATTGGCTGAGAGGTTGCCAGGCGACTGTGCCAAAAGGCAGTTCTATGTTTCGTAAGCGAGCAGAGAGTCAGAGACTCAGTCTGAGCGCGAGGAGAAGTTTTGAGTACAATCATTACAAATTTTGAGAACAAAACCCATGAAATTCTGCTTTCAGACTGAAAATGTGTGCTCTTGCATTATGGCAGAAAAAATCCTCCATACATAAATATCAAACTCTCCAAAGGCTTCAAACACTTCAAACAGACACGCAAGTTAAACCACAACATTTCTCAATGCGCCCTGGTCCACATAGGCTTTGCATGTAAACCAGATGACTCTGACGTAATCGTATTTTGTTCTGAATGCAGCTTTACACTGCCCGGTTGTGAAGCTTAGCAGAAGGAACTTAACAGATGTTTTTGCACCTTAACAGAAGTTCCCAAACAACACTATTTTATGTAATGTTGATTTGCTGTTTACTTTGTCACATACTTCCTAAAGTATGTGACAATGTGGATTGTTTGGTTGTTGTGTATGTGCCAAAGTAACGTGAAATGTTTATGCATATATGACCCTTCCATGTGCCAGTGCTACTTCTTATTCTTTGCAAAGAGCTGCTGTGCATGACATTGTTGCTGGAGTGAGAAAAATACAAAAAAACTTGGTGATTGTTTGGAGGCCGCCGGCCATCCTGGCGCACCAACCTGTCTGTGATACTCCAGACCTCACAGATGGCCAGTCCACCTGAGCTCAACAAAAAAGTTGACGTGTTAAGTTGCCAGGATGAATCAGCTAGTGATGTTGGTGATGTTGGTGTTATTTTGTTCCCATTTACTCGTATATGGATTGTGTGCCTCTGTGGTAATTCTTCCATTAACTGATATTTCTTTCAATTTCAGTTGTGAAGAGGAATATATTGGCCATTTTGCCCAGGTTGTTGCTTGCCTTTTGATTGCTGGAGATCGGCCCTGGCCCAACTGGTGACCCTGCAAGGATAATCATATTCAGATAATGGATGGATGGAAGAATAAAATATGAAAAACCTGAGAACTTCTCACTGTTGATTGAAAGGAAACATTCTACTCGCTAAGCTTGTTGATGTGCAAATCAATTTCTGAAGTGAAATTTTAAAATATAAAATATTATACGGAAAAGATTTTAGAATAATCAGCACAAATTCAATACATCATAAACCGAGTTATAATTTAGTGGCTCTTTTCTGATATTTGTCTGTAACAGGTCTGGTGTTATGTTCTCTAAGTTTGTCATTCTTGAACTTTGATATTTTCACTACCTTTCTTACATCTGCAAACGTGTTGTTTTTGTGTGGAGAATTTATTTAATCAAACGTTATTAAAATTTAAATATAAAGTAATTTTTTATTAAAGACAATAGTTTTTAAACCACACAGCATCATACACAATGTGATCTGTTTTTTTTGTCACAAACACTTGATGGTGACATCCTCTAAGAGGTGACTTAAAGAACTTTATAGAGAAGAAAAACATTTTGAAATTTTTTTTCAGCTGTATGGATAGTAGTGTGAATACACATTTGTCTGCCTTGCATCCATGTCACTAGTTGCTATCTCATAGAGGAAATACAGATTTGTGAAGTTATGCTATTGTCACAAACAATGCTAAGTTGACTAAAAGTTGCCATGCACGTCACAGTGAAACAAAAAATAGACCCATACATTTTTTAAGTTATATATTTTTTTCTCGTATTAAGTAGAATACATTTGTAATTAAATTAATGTGCTGAAGCCTATGAAGCACAATAAATTATGATTTAGTATAAGTAAAATACAAGGAAAAAAATAATAAAATTACATACACACACAATAAGTTGACAGATGACTTGACAGACTGATGACATGAAGCTTAGATGGACGGTTTTGCTCAATGCTTTGAACTAGTAGCTATTTTATTCCCAAAATGAATGTGCAAATTGGCACTTAGAATATTTGACACTCAAACCTTTTAATGCTTCATACTATCTTATCAAGTCAGGTTGATTTATCCGTAACATGTCGTCAGTAGATCTAAAATGTTGTGATAAAATTAAGTTATCTTTTATTCATTTACATTTTTAACATGTTTTCTCTGACGATGTGGCACTCAGCATTGTTGTCTGGGCGCCAAGATGAGGCCCCACAGATTTACTTTCACAAGTGGAGAATTACCACTTCTGGTGTGATGCTCTACCAATCATTTACATATATTGCTATTTTCACCCTGTGGTTTGTACTATAAAGTACCTATTTTTCATTTAGCTTAACCAATTCTGATCATTTTTTTCTTCAAAATCGCTGAATTTTTGCAGTTTCCCATTCAAATGCTCGGAAACGAAGCTGGTGAGGCAGCAGCTAGCTGAGCCTCACCTGGGATTGATCAACGTCTCGCTAACTGCACTGGCTGCCAGTCTATGAGAACATGTTTCTCCTGTCTGTATGTCGCCAATAAAATGGCTAAAAAGCATTTAATGTATGAATTGATTTTCCATAATTTAGCTTATGTATATAATGCACAGTGCTTTTTTTTTCTCACCAACTGTGTATATAACGTTTTTCGTGTGCTGAGGAGTGATCAGAAATGTATATATACTGTATATATATATGTATATATACATATATATACTGTGTATATATATATACAGTACAGACCAAAAGTTTGGACACACCTTCTAATTCAATGGGTTTTCTTTATTTTCATGACTATTTATAAGGCAGGAAATCCCACTTATTAACCTGACAGGGCAGGTTGACCTATGAAGTGAAAACCATTTCAGGTGACGACCTCTTGAAGCTCATCAAGAAAATGCAGAGTGTGTGCAAAGCAGTAATCACAGCTAAAGGTTGTTACTTTGAAGAAACTAGAATATAAGGGCTATTTTCAGTTGTTTTACATTTTTTGTTTAGTGCATATTTCCACATGTGTTATTCATAGTTTTGATGCCTTCAATGTGAATCTACAATGTCAATAGTAGTTTGGACACACCTTTTAATTCAATGAGTTTCCTTTATTTTCATGACTATTGACATTGTATTTTTTGAATTTCACCTGAAAATGAATAATGAAATCATGTCTTTTTAATTTTTCAATTTTTGATTCTCAAATTAAGAAAACGAACAAAACAAACAATTAAATGACTGGTACACGGACCATCAATGTTTTCTGTGTTTTTGTCTTGATTCTCACATCAAAAATCAAACATTTATGAAATGCTTATCAAGCAGACATTAATTTTATTTGTTTGCATCAAGCACTATTGACATTCAGCAACAACCTCGCTTGGTTTTCTTCTTTCTGAAATAAAATAAAGAACACATATAGAAGTTAACTTGCCTAAAAAGTGACCAGATTTTGCGATGACCTGTTTATGACTCAGATATTTTCCGATCAAATATGGATAATGGTCACAGAAAGGTACAACAGGTTACCGGAAGATTACAAACAAAAATGAGATAACAAATTTTCCACATTTTAAAGAAAACTGATTTGAAAATAAAACCAACACTTTTTTTTCAAATCTCCAGGAAAGACAACACATTATAATAATAATATGAGGTTTTTAGAGGTGAAGGAGGAAACAGGTCAAGCTAAGATCCTTCTAGGCTCATCTAATGGAAGTCCACCAAAGAAACTGATATCCACAATATATTTATGTCTACAAATGGAGAGAAAATTTAACACAGCATACATGAAAGTCAAATGAGAAAAAGAAGCCAAAATAATAACTGATGATAATTGGCTAAACATGCAACGCTGTGATTCATACATCAGGTTCTTTGAACTTACTTGGAAGAACATGATGCACTTTTTGTTATCCTTAATTTTAAGAGTAAACAATGTAACAACCCTGAAAAGACTACATGTTTCAAGGAACTGAATGTTCCAGTAGGACCTGTACATATCATCTGAGCTATTTCACGGTGGTCTATAAAGGACCTGGGCATGCAGACTGTTTTTACAAATATTTGTTAAAGAATGGGTCACTCTGAACTGTGATACCACCTGTGCAACAAATCCGTAAAATTTCCTTGCTCCTAAATATTCCACAGTCAACTGTCAGCTGTGTTATGAGAAAATGGAAGTGTTTGGGAACGACAGCAACTCATTCACAGAGTGGTAGGCCACGTAAACTGACAGAGCCAGGTCAGCAGATGCTGAAGAGCTTAGTAAGAAGAGATCACCAACTTTCTGCAGGAGGTCACTATAGACCTCCAGACTTCATGTGATTAGCTCAGGAACAGTGTACAGAGAGATTCATGGAATGGGTTTCCATGGTGACCAGCTGCATCCTAGCCATACATCACCAAGTGCAATGCAAAGCATTGGACGCAGTGTTGTAAAGCACTGGACTCTAGAGAAGTGGAGACGTGTTCTCTGAAGTTACGAATCGCTCTTCTCCATCTGGCAATCTGATGGACGAGTCTGGGTTTGGCAGGTTTGATGTCATTTCATGTTGATGGCCATCCTGGATGTCACCTTAGTCTAATATATTCTAGGATAGTACTTTTGTTTTGTTCAAAATTACCTTAACATGTCAGTGCAAAAAAAAAGCTTTATTGCATATTATTTATTTATTCTTTTTTTACCAGTTATCTGATCCATAAGAGTTGGCCTCAGTCAGATGTGTCAACCATCTTGAAAAATGGTTGCCATATTGAGTTTTGTCACGCCCAACAGTAGATACTTGTTGCAAATTTCATGCTTGCGTCACCATTGGAAAGATTGTTTCACTTATTTGCTTCAATAATATCACTGTAATATCTTCAAGGTCCTCTGCTATCAGTAGGTCTGCTGCAATTAGTCACATACCTGAAACAACACACACTTTTGTATCAGATTGTAATGACTGGACATGAAGAAACTGGCCTGCCCACAGTATTAGCATACAGCCAAATAGATTGCGGTGCATTCCTAAGTCCAGCCTATTGTCCGGGGCGTACTTACCAAAGAAGATAAATATGTAAAGCACTCTGATTTCTTGTCTCTTTCTACAACACTGCATAAAAGGCTCAGTGCTGTACAACTTTACATGTGGTCAAGAATTAATTAGTCTCTGGTTTGCTACTGACTCCAGCTCCTTTCCTTGGGCTGCCAATAGAAGAGCTGAGTGACAGAAAAAGCTAACAATTACCTGAACCAAAGGTATTTGTACAATTTTTCTTCTGAAGCTAATCTGTAACAGGACAAGCTATCAACTGTAGAATATGTTTATTTTAACAGCTATTCAACAACAAAAGCTCATCTTTATAGAGACATGAAAGCTGTGATTGGACTACAGTTGATGCTGATAGGAGTCTGTTGTGGTGAGCTCTTCATGATTTTTTCACATAACACCTTATTGACTGTGTTTTTGTTTTGTCTGGTTTTCTGATACATTCTAGCTAGCTGTACTTTTAGAAACCCCCCCTGAAATCTCTTAATGACACATTGTTTAATATTTTCTACATTGGTTCATTTTTTAAATTCAAGGATATTTTTAGAGTTTTCTTCTTAAACCAAAATCAAAGTCTTCATTTGCTGTGTCTGGATTGGGTCATGCCTATGATGTTATCAGACACACACCTCATTACTGTGTGGATGACAATCTTTCAGTTATCAATATCGGATTTAATCCCAGCTGATGATAAAGTTTTTGTTGTCGTATTAAGTCAGTACACATTTTGTTCACATAGTTCTTGCTAATCTTGCTAATCTGGGTTCAGATTCTTCAGGTTCCTCCAAGAGTCCAAAACATGAATAGCAGCAATGATTACGAATTTTAAACGAATTCCATTCATTGTTTGAATGTGTGTCTCTGGGTTGGTGTGTTGATCAGTGGTGTATACCACCTTTGACTGTAGTCTGCAGGGATAATCGACACAGTCTCCCCCTGTAACTTTACATATAGCCGTAACCAACTGAACAGTTATCAGCTGGCTGAACCAACTGTTTTTTGTTTTTTTGTCATAGCTCAGTTTCAAGGTCGAGTCTTGCTGTTGTGGGGTGTGAAAACTTGTTTCATACAATTAAATTTTCCTTCTCGTTTTTCTTCTTTTCTAAGGTGTGGAATCTTCCTGCAATGCCAGAAAGAAGGATGTTCGTTGTTTTGGAGCTTTAGGAGGAACAGTGAACCTTCGAATAATGGATAAGGCCTCACAACTACCTAAATTCATTTGGGCAAAGAAACGCTCAGAGTTATTCCGCTGGATTACAAACAAGATGGTAGCTCGTACAAAAGACAATAGATTTCGCTTTTTTCCAAATAATGGAACAGTTAGGATCACTAACCTTAGAAGGCATGACAGAGGTGTATATCAACTTATGTTCAAGAAAGGTAGAAAGCACAAGAGCACAAGAAAACTGAAGCTGTTTATTGAAGGTAATCGGCTGTTGATCTTCCTACATTTTCTACTTATTTTTATTTTCTTCTCATACATTAATAGAAGTTATAAAAATCTAACATTGTACTTCATACATACAATGTGAAACAAAACTGTCATGTGGTTTGTATTTTAACTTAACATTTGAATAATAGTTCTGTGGTTTGTCTCTCAGCTCCTGTGTCTTCTGTCTGGCTAGTCTCTAAGTGTACATCCTCGAGAAAGCAGAGGGTTTTCTGCTTTCCTGAGGCAGGGGAAGATTATTTTTGCAAATGGACTATGGATAAAACACCTCTGAAAAAACAGTCCTTTTTTGGATACGTTGCGACTTGCACCATTCTTCTGGAACCAAAGACAACAGGACGTCTTGGCTGCACAATCAGGAATCACATCAGTCATTCCTTCAGAGAGATGAAGATAACCAGCTGTGGTGAGTAAAACCATTATATTAAATGAAACAACCTGGTAGTTCATATTTGTCAGCTTTATTTCTAAAAGCTTCCACCTGAGTGATAAATAATCAAAACCACTCTGGGTATTTGGACCATCAGAAGCCAAGAAAAAATTGACCAAATTGGACAAGGAAAAAAAGAAGATATTGAAAATTGAGTCTTTTAATACTTCATCATCTGCTCAGTCTCCAAAAAAGATAGATGGAGGTAAAAAACCAATTGTCCCATCAAAATTGGTAAGTGAAAAGTTATCAACATCTGAAACAGGTTTTATAGTACTTTAATCATGACACCAATTTCTTTAAATTACAAAACTGGTCAGTGGAAAGTCTCCCATTAACAATCTTTTAATCCTTCATTTTCTACTCAGTCTCGAAAAGAGAAGGATGGGGCTAACCAACCAACAGTCCCAAAAAAACTGGTAAGAGAGAAGTTATCAACACCTGACATTGGTTTTAACAGAACTTTAATCATGACCAATATGTGAAAAATTACTAAATTTACAAGTTGAACGTTTTCCCATTAACAATCTTTTAATCTGTCATTGTCTACTCAGGCTCCAAAAGAGAAGGATGGGGCTAACAAACCATCAGTCCCACCAAAACTTGTAAGTGAGAAGTTAACACCTGACACAGGTTTTCGGGTACTTTAATCATGATTCAATTTTTTTAAAATTACAAAATTTACAAGTCGAATGTTTTCCCATTAACAATCTTTTAATCCTTCATCGTCTACTCAGTCTCCAAAAGAGAAGGATGGGGCTAACAAACCAACAGTCCCAACAAAACTGGTAAGTGAGAAGTTAAAACCTGACTCAGGTTTAACAGTACTTTAGTGATGACCCAATGTTTGTGTAATTACAAAACTGGTCAGTGGAAAGTCTCCCATTAACAATCTTTTAATCCTTCATTGTCTACTCAGGCTGTAAAAGAGAAGAATGGGGCTAACACACCAAAAGTCCCGCCAAAATTGGTAAGTGGGAAGTTATCAACATCTGCCATTGCTTTTCCGGTACTTTAATCATGACCCACTTTTGGTAAAATTACAAAATTTACAAGTCTAATGTTTTCCCATTAACAATCTTTTAATTCTTCATTGTCTACTCAGTCTCCAAAAGAGAAGGATGGAGCTAAGAAACTAACAGTCCCCCCAAAATTGGTAGGTGGGAAGTTATCAACACCTGCAACAGGTTTTACAGTACTTTAGTGATGACCCAATGTTTGTGTAATTACAAAACTGTTCAGTGGAAAGTTTTCCTATTGAAAAACTTTTAATTCTTCATTGTCTACTCAGTCTCCAAAAGAGAAGGATGGAGCTAACAAACCAAAAGTCCCGCCAAAATTGGTAAGTGAGATGTTATCAATACCTGACACAGATTTTCGGGTACGTTAATCATGACTCAATTATTTTAAAATTACAAAATTTACAAGTCAAATGTTTTCCCATTAACAATCTTTTAACCCTTCATTGTCTGCTCAGTCTCCAAAAGAGAAGAATGGGGCTAACAAACCAACAGTCCCCCCAAAATTGGTAGGTGGAAAGTTATCAACACCTGCAACAGGTTTTACAGTACTTTAGTGATGACCCAATGTTTGTGTAATTACAAAACTGTTCAGTGGAAAGTTTTCCTATTAAAAAACTTTTAATCCTCCAATGTCTGCTCAGTCTCCAAAAGAGAAAGATGGAGCTAAGAAACCAACTGTGCCACCAAAACTGGTACGTGGAAAGTTATCGACACCAGCCACAAGTTTTACAGTACTTTAATCATGACACAATGTTAGTGAAATTACAAAACTGTTCAGTGGAAAGTTTCCCATTAACAATCTTTTAATGCTTCGTTCACTACTCAGGATGTAAAAGAGAAGAATGGGGCTAACAAACCAAAAGTCCCGCCAAAATTGGTAAGTGGGAAGTTATCAACATCTACCACTGGTTTTCCGGTACTTAATCATGACCCAATTTTGGTTAAATTACAACATTTACATGTCGAATGTTTTCCTATTAACAATCTTTTAACCCTTCATTGTCTGCTTAGTCTCCAAAAGAGAAGAATCGGGCTAACAAACCAACAGTTCCACCAAAATTGGTAGGTCGAAAGTTTTCAACACCTGCCATAGGTTTTACAGTACTTGAATCATGACGCAATGTTTGTGTAATTACAAAACTGTTCTGTGGAAAGTTTCCCATTAATAATATTTTAATCCTTCATTGTCTACTCAGGCTGTAAAAGAGAATAATGGGGCTAACAAACCAAATGTCCCGCCAAAATTGGTAAGTGAGAAGTTATCAATATCTGCCATTGGTTTTCCGGTACATTAATCATGACCCAATTTTGGTAAAATTACAAAATTTACAAGTCTAATGTTTCTCATTAACAATCTTTTAATCCTTCATTGTCTACTCAGTCTCCAAAAGAGAAAGATGGAGCTAAGAAACCAACTGTCCCACCAAAATTGGTAGGTGGAAAGTTATCAATACCTGACTCAGGTTTTACAGTACTTTAGTCATGACCCAATGTTTGTGTAATTAGAAAACTGGTCAGTGGAAAGTTTTCCTATTAAAAATCTTTTAATCCTTCATTGTCTACTCAGTCTCCAAAAGAGAAAGATGGAGCTAAGAAACCAACTGTCCCACCAAAATTGGTAGGTGGAAAGTTATCAATACCTGACTCAGGTTTTACAGTACTTTAGTCATGACCCAATGTTTGTGTAATTACAAAACTGTTCAGTGGAAAGTTTCCCATTAATAATATTTTAATCCTTCATTGTCTACTCAGGCTGTAAAAGAGAAGAATGGGGCTAACAAACCAAATGTCCCGCCAAAATTGGTAAGTGAGAAGTTATCAATAGCTGCCATTGGTTTTCCGGTACTTTAATCATGACCCAATGTTGGTAAAATTACAAAATTTACAAGTCGAATGTTTTCTCATTAACAATCTTTTAATCCTTCATTGTCTACTCAGTCTCCAAAAGAGAAGAATGGGGCTAACCAACCAAAAGTCCCACCGAAATTGGTAAGTGAGAAGTTATCAATAGCTGCCATTGGTTTTCCGGTACTTTAATCATGACCCAATGTTGGTAAAATTACAAAATTTACAAGTCAAAAGCATTCTCATTAACAATCTTTTAATCCTTCATTGTCTACTCAGTCTCCAAAAGAGAAGAATGGGGCTAACAAACCAACTGTCCCACCAAAATTGGTAGGTGGAAAGTTATCAACACCTGCAACAGGTTTTACAGTACTTTAGTGATGACCCAATGTTTGTGTAATTACAAAACTGTTCAGTGGAAAGTTTCCCATTAATAATATTTTAATCCTTCATTGTCTACTCAGGCTGTAAAAGAGAATAATGGGGCTAACAAACCAAATGTCCCGCCAAAATTGGTAAGTGAGAAGTTATCAATATCTGCCATTGGTTTTCCGGTACATTAATCATGACCCAATTTTGGTAAAATTACAAAATTTACAAGTCTAATGTTTCTCATTAACAATCTTTTAATCCTTCATTGTTTACTCAGTCTCCAAAAGAGAAAGATGGAGCTAAGAAACCAACTGTCCCACCAAAATTGGTAGGTGGAAAGTTATCAATACCTGACTCAGGTTTTACAGTACTTTAGTCATGACCCAATGTTTGTGTAATTACAAAACTGTTCAGTGGAAAGTTTCCCATTAATAATATTTTAATCCTTCATTGTCTACTCAGGCTGTAAAAGAGAAGAATGGGGCTAACAAACCAAAAGTCCCGCCAAAATTGGTAAGTGGGAAGTTATCAACATCTACCACTGGTTTTCCGGTACTTAATCATGACCCAATTTTGGTTAAATTACAACATTTACATGTCGAATGTTTTCCCATTAACAATCTTTTAATGCTTCGTTCACTACTCAGTCTCCAAAAGAGAAGAATGGGGCTAGAAAACCAACTGTGCCACCAAAATTGGTAAGTGGGAAGTTGTCAACATCTGCCATTGGTTTTCCGGTACTTTAATCATGACCCAATTTTGGTAAAATTACAAAATTTACATGTCGAATGTTTTCCTATTAACAATCTTTTAACCCTTCATTGTCTGCTTAGTCTCCAAAAGAGAAGAATGGGGCTAACAAACCAACAGTTCCACCAAAATTGGTAGGTCGAAAGTTTTCGAACACCTGCAATAGGTTTTACAGTACTTGAATCATGACGCAATGTTTGTGTAATTACAAAACTGTTCTGTGGAAAGTTTCCCATTAATAATCTTTTAATCCTTCATTGTCTACTCAGGCTGTAAAAGAGAATAATGGGGCTAACAAACCAAATGTCCCGCCAAAATTGGTAAGTGAGAAGTTATCAATATCTGCCATTGGTTTTCCGGTACATTAATCATGACCCAATTTTGGTAAAATTACAAAATTTACAAGTCTAATGTTTCTCATTAACAATCTTTTAATCCTTCATTGTCTACTCAGTCTCCAAAAGAGAAAGATGGAGCTAAGAAACCAACTGTCCCACCAAAATTGGTAGGTGGAAAGTTATCAATACCTGACTCAGGTTTTACATTACTGTAGTCATGACCCAATGTTTGTGTAATTAGAAAACTGGTCAGTGGAAAGTTTTCCTATTAAAAATCTTTTAATCCTTCATTGTCTACTCAGGCTGTAAAAGAGAAGAATGGGGCTAACAAACCAAATGTCCCGCCAAAATTGGTAAGTGAGAAGTTATCAATAGCTGCCATTGGTTTTCCGGTACTTTAACCATGACCCAATGTTGGTAAAATTACAAAATTTACAAGTCGAATTTTTTCTCATTAACAATCTTTTAATCCTTCATTGTCTACTCAGTCTCCAAAAGAGAAGAATGGGGCTAACCAACCAAAAGTCCCACCGAAATTGGTAAGTGAGAAGTTATCAATAGCTGCCATTGGTTTTCCGGTACTTTAATCATGACCCAATGTTGGTAAAATTACAAAATTTACAAGTCAAAAGCATTCTCATTAACAATCTTTTAATCCTTCATTGTCTACTCAGTCTCCAAAAGAGAAGGATGGAGCTAAGAAACCAACAGTCCCACCAAAATTGGTACGTAGAAAGTTTTCAACATTAGCCACAGGTTTTACAGTACTTTAATCATGACCCAATGTTAGTGAAACTACAAAACTGTTCAGTGGAAAGTTTCCCATTAACAGTATTTTAATCCTTCATTGTCTACTCAGGCTGTAAAAGAGAAGAATGGGGCTAACAAACCAACAGTCCTACCGAAATTGGTAAGTGAGAAGCTATCAACACCTGCCATTGGTTTTCCCGTACTTTAATCATGACCCAATGTTGGTAAAATTACTACATTTACAAGTCGAATGTTTTCCCATTAACAATCTTTTAATCCTTCATTCTCTACTCAGTCTGCAAAAGAGAAAGATGGATCAAAGAAACCACCTGTCCCACCAAAATTGGTACGTGGAAAGTTATCAACACCACCCACAGGTTTTACAGTACTTTAATCATGATGCAATGTTAGTGAAATTACAAAACTGTTCAGTGGAAAGTTTCCCATTAACAATATTTTAATCCTTCATTGTCTACTCAGGTTGTAAAAGAGAAGAATGGGGCTAACAAACCAACAGTCCTACCGAAATTGGTAAGTGAGTAGTTATGAAAGTCTGACACAGATTTTACAGCACTTTAATTATGACCCAATTTTGGTAAAATTACAAAAATTACAAGTCTAATGTTTTCCCATTAACAATATTTTAATCCTTCATTGTCTGCTAAGTCTCAAAAAGAGAAGGACAGGACTATCAAACCAACAGTCCCAACAAATCTGGTAAGTGAGAAGTTATCAAAACCTGCCATAGGTTTTAACAGAATTTTAATCATGACCCAAGTTTTGTAAAATGACAAAATTTACAAGTCAAAAGCATTCCCATTAACAATCTTCTAATCCTTCATTGTCTACTCAGTCTCCAAAAGAGAAGGATGGAGCTAACAAACCAACAGTCCCACCAAAATTGGTAGGTGGAAAGTTATCAACACCTGCAACAGGTTTTACAGTACTTTAGTCATGACGCAATGTTTGTGTAATCACAAAACTGTTCAGTGGAAAGTTTCCCATTAACAATCTTTTAATCCTTCATTGTTTACTCAGGTTGTAAAAGAGAAGAATGGGGCTAACAAACCAAAAGTCCCACCAAAATTGGTAAGTGGGAAGTTATCAACATCTACCACTGGTTTTCCGGTACTTAATCATGACCCAATTTTAGGTTAAATTACAACATTTACATGTCGAATGTTTTCCCATTAACAATCTTTTAATGCTTCGTTCACTACTCAGTCTCCAAAAGAGAAGAATGGGGCTAGAAAACCAACTGTGCCACCAAAATTGGTAAGTGGGAAATTGTCAACATCTGCCATTGGTTTTCCGGTACTTTAATCATGACCCAATTTTGGTAAAATTACAAAATTTACATGTCGAATGTTTTCCTATTAACAATCTTTTAACCCTTCATTGTCTGCTTAGTCTCCAAAAGAGAAGAATGGGGCTAACAAACCAACAGTTCCACCAAAATTGGTAGGTCGAAAGTTTTCAACACCTGCAACAGGTTTTACAGTACTTTAGTGATGACCCAATGTTTGTGTAATTACAAAACTGTTCAGTGGAAAGTTTCCCATTAATAATATTTTAATCCTTCATTGTCTACTCAGGCTGTAAAAGAGAATAATAGGGCTAACAAACCAAATGTCCCGCCAAAATTGGTAAGTGAGAAGTTATCAATATCTGCCATTGGTTTTCCGGTACATTAATCATGACCCAATTTTGGTAAAATTACAAAATTTACAAGTCTAATGTTTCTCATTAACAATCTTTTAATCCTTCATTGTTTACTCAGTCTCCAAAAGAGAAAGATGGAGCTAAGAAACCAACTGTCCCACCAAAATTGGTAGGTGGAAAGTTATCAATACCTGACTCAGGTTTTACAGTACTTTAGTCATGACCCAATGTTTGTGTAATTACAAAACTGTTCAGTGGAAAGTTTCCCATTAATAATATTTTAATCCTTCATTGTCTACTCAGGCTGTAAAAGAGAAGAATGGGGCTAACAAACCAAATGTCCCGCCAAAATTGGTAAGTGAGAAGTTATCAATAGCTGCCATTGGTTTTCCGGTACTTTAATCATGACCCAATGTTGGTAAAATTACAAAATTTACAAGTCGAATGTTTTCTCATTAACAATCTTTTAATCCTTCATTGTCTACTCAGTCTCCAAAAGAGAAGGATGGAGCTAAGAAATCAACAGTCCCACCAAAACTGGTAAGTGAGAAGTTGTCAACACCTGACACAGGTTTTACAGTACATTAATCATGACCCAATTTTGGTAAAATTACAAAATTTACAAGTCTAATGTTTTCTCATTAACAATCTTTTAATCCTTCATTGTCTACTCAGGCTGTAAAAGAGAATAATGGGGCTAACAAACCAAATGTCCCGCCAAAATTGGTAAGTGAGAAGTTATCAATATCTGCCATTGGTTTTCCGGTACATTAATCATGACCCAATTTTGGTAAAATTACAAAATTTACAAGTCTAATGTTTCTCATTAACAATCTTTTAATCCTTCATTGTCTACTCAGTCTCCAAAAGAGAAAGATGGAGCTAAGAAACCAACTGTCCCACCAAAATTGGTAGGTGGAAAGTTATCAATACCTGACTCAGGTTTTACAGTACTTTAGTCATGACCCAATGTTTGTGTAATTAGAAAACTGGTCAGTGGAAAGTTTTCCTATTAAAAATCTTTTAATCCTTCATTGTCTACTCAGTCTCCAAAAGAGAAAGATGGAGCTAAGAAACCAACTGTCCCACCAAAATTGGTAGATGGAAAGTTATCAATACCTGACTCAGGTTTTACAGTACTTTAGTCATGACCCAATGTTTGTGTAATTACAAAACTGTTCAGTGGAAAGTTTCCCATTAATAATATTTTAATCCTTCATTGTCTACTCAGGCTGTAAAAGAGAAGAATGGGGCTAACAAACCAAATGTCCCGCCAAAATTGGTAAGTGAGAAGTTATCAATAGCTGCCATTGGTTTTCCGGTACTTTAATCATGACCCAATGTTGGTAAAATTACAAAATTTACAAGTCGAATGTTTTCTCATTAACAATCTTTTAATCCTTCATTGTCTACTCAGTCTCCAAAAGAGAAGGAAGGAGCTAAGAAACCAACAGTCCCACCAAAATTGGTACGTGGAAAGTTTTCAACATTAGCCACAGGTTTTACAGTACTTTAATCATGACCCAATGTTAGTGAAACTACAAAACTGTTCAGTGGAAAGTTTCCCATTAACAGTATTTTAATCCTTCATTGTCTACTCAGGCTGTAAAAGAGAAGAATGGGTCTAACCAACCAAAAGTCCCACCGAAATTGGTAAGTGAGAAGCTATCAACACCTGCCATTGGTTTTCCCGTACTTTAATCATGACCCAATGTTGGTAAAATTACTACATTTACAAGTCGAATGTTTTCCCATTAACAATCTTTTAATCCTTCATTCTCTACTCAGTCTGCAAAAGAGAAAGATGGATCAAAGAAACCACCTGTCCCACCAAAATTGGTACGTGGAAAGTTATCAACACCACCCACAGGTTTTACAGTACTTTAATCATGATGCAATGTTAGTGAAATTACAAAACTGTTCAGTGGAAAGTTTCCCATTAACAATATTTTAATCCTTCATTGTCTACTCAGGTTGTAAAAGAGAAGAATGGGGCTAACAAACCAACAGTCCTACCGAAATTGGTAAGTGAGTAGTTATGAAAATCTGACACAGATTTTACAGCACTTTAATTATGACCCAATTTTGGTAAAATTACAAAAATTACAAGTCTAATGTTTTCCCATTAACAATATTTTAATCCTTCATTGTCTGCTAAGTCTCAAAAAGAGAAGGACAGGGCTATCAAACCAACAGTCCCAACAAATCTGGTAAGTGAGAAGTTATCAAAACCTGCCATAGGTTTTAACAGAATTTTAATCATGACCCAAGTTTTGTAAAATGACAAAATTTACAAGTCAAAAGCATTCCCATTAACAATCTTCTAATCCTTCATTGTCTACTCAGTCTCCAAAAGAGAAGGATGGAGCTAACAAACCAACAGTCCCACCAAAATTGGTAGGTGGAAAGTTATCAACACCTGCAACAGGTTTTACAGTACTTTAGTCATGACGCAATGTTTGTGTAATCACAAAACTGTTCAGTGGAAAGTTTCCCATTAACAATCTTTTAATCCTTCATTGTTTACTCAGGTTGTAAAAGAGAAGAATGGGGCTAACAAACCAAAAGTCCCACCAAAATTGGTAAGTGTGAAGTTATCAACACCTCCTCAAGGCATCATACAGCCTTGGACCAGCCCTGCATGATGAATTAAATCCTCTGCAGTGCGTGCAGAGACAAACGCAAGATTTAATTTAATGCTGCTAATGTGGCTTTAGCAGCTCTTCCATTTTGTGTCTTGAATTTTTAGTAATCGCCACAGAAACTGTTTTGGTTGTTCGAGCTTTAAGAGGCGGGATTTTCAAATCTCTGCGTGGCAGGGCGCATTAACTAAGTGGACAAAGCATTTGATATGTTTTAATGCATCGTGTAACCATGCTGAACCTGCATGATGAGTAGTTAGCGCTGTTCGTTAACCACTAACGCACCACCCAACCAGGAACACGTACATGAACTTTACAGGGAAGACAGAGCAACATGCTGGGCAGCGTGTTGAAATGTAAACACCGCACATAATTCTTTGTTCACAAAGATAAATAATTCTCACCACACCTGGAATGTGCACCTCTGAAAACACAACTACCAGTTATTCCTGCAGTTCACATAGAGCTGCGCAACCAGTTTGGTTGGGTGAACAAAATCCTGCCTAAGATCAGTAGCTGTTAGCGATCAGTAGCACACAGCTGACAGATGTTTAGTGTACTACAAAGCAGAAAGCTGAGGTTGTTGTTTCTCCCTTCATCCAGTGGGTGGCGCAGGTTGCTACAATTGATAGTAGCCACACAGACGCACCTGCTAGAAGGAAACAAACGCACCCAGTACAATACTTTCATTCTATTGGCTGAGAGGTTGCCAGGCGACTGTGCCAAAAGGCAGTTCTATGTTTCGTAAGCGAGCAGAGAGTCAGAGACTCAGTCTGAGCGCGAGGAGAAGTTTTGAGTACAATCATTACAAATTTTGAGAACAAAACCCATGAAATTCTGCTTTCAGACTGAAAATGTGTGCTCTTGCATTATGGCAGAAAAATTCCTCCATACATAAATATCAAACTCTCCAAAGGCTTCAAACACTTCAAACAGACACGCAAGTTAAACCACAACATTTCTCGATGCGCCCTGGTCCACATAGGCTTTGCATGTAAACCAGATGACTCTGACGTAATCGTATTTTGTTCTGAATGCAGCTTTACACTGCCCGGTTGTGAAGCTTAGCAGAAGGAACTTAACAGATGTGTCATGTTCTGTGTTTTCTGTGTATTTATTTAGAGTTTTCTGTGTCCCCGAGTCTTCGTGTTGTCCTGTCTTCCCCTTAATTGTTCCCAGGTGTGTCTCGTTTCTGTGATTACCCTCCCGTGTATTTAATGCCACCTGTGCGTCTCTGTCGGGTCCTCGTCAAATGTGCGCTCAGTCTTCCGTGTTGGAGTTCTTGTTAGCGGTTGCTACCGGCGTCGAGCCCTGGCTTCAGCTCGGCCGTGCTGCCCGTTCCTAGACTGTGTGTTTCTTTATTAAATTCAACTAATCCTCCTACCTGGGTCTACAGCGTCTGCCTCACCACCCCTCACTGCACCTTTCATGACAAGATGTTTTTGCACCTTAACAGAAGTTCCCAAACAACACTATTTTATGTAATGTTGATTTGCTGTTTACTTTGTCACATACTTCCTAAAGTATGTGACAATGTGGATTGTTTGGTGTATGTGCCAAAGTAACGTGAAATGTTTATGCATATATGACCCTTCCATGTGCCAGTGCTACTTCTTATTCTTTGCAAAGAGCTGCTGTGCATGACATTGTTGCTGGAGTGAGAAAAATACAAAAAAACTTGGTGATTGTTTGGAGGCCGCCGGCCATCCTGGCGCACCAACCTGTCTGTGATACTCCAGACCTCACAGATGGCCAGTCCACCTGAGCTCAACAAAAAAGTTGACGTGTTAAGTTGCCAGGATGAATCAGCTAGTGATGTTGGTGATGTTGGTGTTATTTTGTTCCCATTTACTCGTATATGGATTGTGTGCCTCTGTGGTAATTCTTCCATTAACTGATATTTCTTTCAATTTCAGTTGTGAAGAGGAATATATTGGCCATTTTGCCCAGGTTGTTGCTTGCCTTTTGATTGCTGGAGATCGGCCCTGGCCCAACTGGTGACCCTGCAAGGATAATCATATTCAGATAATGGATGGATGGAAGAATAAAATATGAAAAACCTGAGAACTTCTCACTGTTGATTGAAAGGAAACATTCTACTCGCTAAGCTTGTTGATGTGCAAATCAATTTCTGAAGTGAAATTTTAAAATATAAAATCTTATACAGAAAAGATTTTAGAATAATCAGCACAAATTCAATACATCATAAACCGAGTTATAATTTAGTGGCTCTTTTCTGATATTTGTCTGTAACAGGTCTGGTGTTATGTTCTCTAAGTTTGTCATTCTTGAACTTTGATATTTTCACTACCTTTCTTACATCTGCAAACGTGTTGTTTTTGTGTGGAGAATTTATTTAACCAAATGTTATTAAAATTTAAATATAAAGTAATTTTTTATTAAAGACAATAGTTTTTAAACCACACAGCATCATACACAATGTGATCTGTTTTTTTTGTCACAAACACTTGATGGTGACATCCTCTAAGAGGTGACTTAAAGAACTTTATAGAGAAGAAAAACATTTTGAAATTTTTTTTCAGCTGTATGGATAGTAGTGTGAATACACATTTGTCTGCCTTGCATCCATGTCACTAGTTGCTATCTCATAGAGCAGTGGCTCTCAAATTTTTTTCAGTGATGTACCCCCTTAAGAATATATTTTTAGTCAAGTACCCCCTGACACGGGCAAAACATTTTTGGAATTAAAAAGAGGTACAGTGCTGTAAAATCACTGTCTGATTTATTAAAGCCAAACAACTTATATCAGTGAACCTGACAAATACATCCATATTACAAACATTGCATGGTTAAACAAAAAAGAAAAACAGAAGACGGTGACCACCAGGAGGTATAAAACCAGTCAAACCGTTTTATTTTAAAGGATATTGAAACTAAGTACTGAATATAAATTTCAGTGCATGAACACACATTTATATTTTATCGAACTTTTTACAAAATAATTTTTCCCAAGACTTATTATGAAGAGCCTACTGATTTTTTAAAGATATTTTGAAAAGCTTCACGTACCCCCTGCAGTACCTCCACGTATCCCCAGGGGTACGCGTACCCCCATTTGAGAACCACTGTCATAGAGGAAATACAGATTTGTGAAGTTATGCTATTGTCACAAACAATGCTAAGTTGACTAAAAGTTGCCATGCACGTCACAGTGAAACAAAAAATAGACCCATACATTTTTTAAGTTATATATTTTTTTCTCGTATTAAGTAGAATACATTTGTAATTAAATTAATGTGCTGAAGCCTATGAAGCACAATAAATTATGATTTAGTATAAGTAAAATACAAGGAAAAAAATAATAAAATTACATACACACACAATAAGTTGACAGATGACTTGACAGACTGATGACATGAAGCTTAGATGGACGGTTTTGCTCAATGCTTTGAACTAGTAGCTATTTTATTCCCAAAATGAATGTGCAAATTGGCACTTAGAATATTTGACACTCAAACCTTTTAATGCTTCATACTATCTTATCAAGTCAGGTTGATTTATCCGTAACATGTCGTCAGTAGATCTAAAATGTTGTGATAAAATTAAGTTATCTTTTATTCATTTACATTTTTAACATGTTTTCTCTGACGATGTGGCACTCAGCATTGTTGTCTGGGCGCCAAGATGAGGCCCCACAGATTTACTTTCACAAGTGGAGAATTACCACTTCTGGTGTGATGCTCTACCAATCATTTACATATATTGCTATTTTCACCCTGTGGTTTGTACTATAAAGTACCTATTTTTCATTTAGCTTAACCAATTCTGATCATTTTTTTCTTCAAAATCGCTGAATTTTTGCAGTTTCCCATTCAAATGCTCGGAAACGAAGCTGGTGAGGCAGCAGCTAGCTGAGCCTCACCTGGGATTGATCAACGTCTCGCTAACTGCACTGGCTGCCAGTCTATGAGAACATGTTTCTCCTGTCTGTATGTCGCCAATAAAATGGCTAAAAAGCATTTAATGTATGAATTGATTTTCCATAATTTAGCTTATGTATATAATGCACAGTGCT